>NW_023596448.1:27977409-28345095 GCF_011947565.3 Pollicipes pollicipes
CTGTCCGGCCGTCTGCATCGGTGAACGGCGGCGCCGGGCGGTGTCCGAGTGGTCTGTCCGGCGCGCTGTCCGGCCGTCTGCGTCGGTGAACGGCGGCGCCGGCGGTGTCCGAGTGGGCTGTCCGCCCCGCTGTCCGGCCGTCTGCGTCGGTGAACGGCGCCGCCGGGCGGTGTCCGAGTGGGCTGTCCGGCCCTCTGCGTCGGTGAACGGCGGACCGGGCGGTGTCCGAGTGGGGCTGTCCGGCGCTCTGCGTCGGTGAACGGCGGCGCCGGGCGGTGTCCGAATGGGCTGTCCGGCGCTCTGCGTCGGGTGAACGGCGGCGCCGGGCGGTGTCGGAGTCGGCTGCCGGCGGCCGTGCCGGAAAACCCTCGGCTTATGCAGATCAGAGTCGGCTTGACGCTCCGGCTGGCAGCTCCGCAGCGATGGTCTGTGGGACGTTCAGGCTGCGCTTCCAACTTATCAGCTGGCAAACGAGACCTATTGTCTCAGCTTTTAATCAAATCCGCTGTCGGATTCGATTCCAGGCCGATTTTTTTAGGAGAGGCAACTGTTTCGCAAGAGGCTAGGAGGAGAGGCTAAACCAATTGGAGTGCCGAACCTTATGGTTTTGTGTAATCGTCTTGTTCTGTATTCATTGAAGTGAAGTTAATGGCACGAATCAGTTTTGGTAATTCCAGAACTTTTCTGGAAACGCCCTTCAGCTGGCGATAAAGCAGGGAAAACGTTGGTGAAATATTGCCGTTGTCGTTTATGTCCGCCCACTCGGGAGCCGGCGTCTGACGAAACTTTTACCCGGTTGCGGCCGCTATTACCCGCCCGAAGTTGGCCCCGACCGTCGTCGACGCGGGCATTTCCCTCTCGGAATTGGCAACAGGGCCGGTTTTCTAACCGGGCGCAGCTCGTGCGGTTACAGCGCCGCCAGACGTGCATCGTGAGGAGGAGTTCATGAACTTCCGGTTCCCGTTACGTCGAATCGAGCCGAAGCCCGTCCGCGAGAAGGAGACATGACGGTGCTTACACGGTACACCGACGGCATGTTCGCATCACTCGGTCGTCTGACCGGTACGCATGTATCGTCCTTGTTGTCTTCGCGTGCGCTGGCAGACAAAGTCGAGTGGTCCCCTTTTGATGCGCGCGGACAGAAGTGAAAGGCACGGTTTGCGCGCCTCTCCCGCTGCACCGAACAGCCTCCGTGGCTCTCGGAGATTGGCGAGCTGGCCAGGCTCGGAGCGTCCTGCCGGCGTGTCTGTGGTGTGAAAGGAAGGAGAATTCCCCGTTTGGGAAACACGCGAGGCCACGCATTATGCGGCGGACGTGTGGTCTCGACGCTCTGAAGTTATGTTTTTAAGAGCTGCGTGCTACGATGCGCACAGAACCCTTTGAATCAGTGTACGAGATTTAGAGGTTGGCTTCATGCCTTGATCAAATCACCCCGGCAACGGAGACCGAACCATAAATAATGCTCCCTGGTGCCAAGGCAAGCTTTTGAAATAGTTATAGCTAGCGATTATCGTGTTCAGAACCTTCGCCGCTCCGCTCTCAGAAGTCAGGCGCCGGTGGCTTCTCCGGTTATCAGTGGACATGAAAAAGTGCCAGAAGAGCGTCATCTTTGATGTAATTCGACGGTCCTTTCACCGATCGGACATGGTAATCAAAACACTGAACGCAAACACGGACAACCTTTTTGGTGCGCCGCTCCGGAGATGCGCGCGCGGCCGGCGCGGCGATGGACATCCGTTCAGACGCGTGCTGCATCGCGCGGGTCATCCCAGCAGCGTCACCTGAGAGCGCGACCGTTCCGGTGCGTGTCACGTCGCACCGCCGCTCCTCGGGCCGGGCCGCCGCGCAGCGCTGTCGGGCCGATAACGGCCGGCGCGGGGGCGGCTCCGCACCACGACGGCCACTAAATACGTAAATAAGTCACAGAAAGCGGCGCGCACCGCGGCCGCCGCCCTAAGGCAGCTGCCGGATCAACTAGGCCATGTATCACTCGGCGGCGGCGGCGGCGGCGCCGGCCCCACGCTCGCGTGTGCGCTGCTGGCTATTCGCTCACCGCCCGGTCCGTGCTGGCTGGTCGGGCCAGCCTGGCCCGCGTGCGACGGCCCGGCGCGGTCACATGGCCCTCTGAGCGCTCGGTAGGTAGGACGCACGGGGCGACCTGGCCCGCTGCGACGGCCCCGGCTTCGGTCACCTGGCCCTCTGAGCGCTCGTTAGTGACGCACGAGGCGACCTGGCCCGCTGCGACGGTCCGGCTCGGTCACCTGGCCCTCTGAGCGCTCTGTAGTGACGCACGGGGCGACCTGGCCCGCTGCGACGGTCCGGCTCGGTCACCTGGCCCTCTGAGCGCTCTGTAGTGACGCACGGGGCGACCTGGCCCGCTGCGACGGTCCGGCTCGGCGACATAAGTCATCGCTGCGTCAGCCCAGGCTGCCCGCAGCGGGGCCGTCTCAGCGGGCATGAGGCACCGGGCGACCTAGCGCGCCGTAATGGCGGCACCACGGAGTGACCCGGTGCGCGCCGACGACCTGGCGGCTCGCCTGGCGCGCTGTGGCGGCGCTGACCCAGCGGGCGACCTCGTCCGATGTGGCGGTACAACCCCCTCCCCTTCGCTCACCGGGCTGGCCGCGCTGTCGCACCGGTGTGATATGGCCCGCCGGCTGAGGCCGGCCGCACCAGCCTTGTTCGCTTAGGTGGCGCAACTGGTCGACCTGGTCCGACCTAGTGCCCCGTTTGAGTTCCCCATGCCCTTGTGTCGCACTGGCGGTGTCTGGGAACGATGTCGCCTTGTCATGCCGGTGTTGGTCTCTCAGGCTGTGCTGAGGTGCCGGCGGCAGTAACCTGTGGTTGCTCGCCGGTCACGCTGGTTCGCTGACTTATGGTATCCCCGGTGGTTGGATCAGTTGAAAAGGAAGAAATTCGCAAAAAAAAACCCTTGTTTTTGAGCTTGGGGGTTTTCCTCCCACCCAGACACGGCGAGAACCATTACGGAGACAAAGGCTGGCGCCCCGGCCGGTTTTGATTTTCCTTCCCCACGTGTGATAGCCGCTGCTCGACTTTGACTCGAGCCTAATTTGCCTGTTTCCCGCCCGCCCCCGCCGCGGCCACCGAGCCCGGGGGCGTGGCAGGAGGCCGCCGAACGCGGCGCCCTCCCTGCCAATGTTTCCACCCGCGCCGCACTCGCCGCGTCGCGTATTCAAAACAATGGCGGCGGCGGCACCGGCCGCCAGCCGTAATCGCCGCCCCTCCCGCGGCGCCGCTGCGAGCTGTATGTCACGGCTTCCGCCGCCGGTGCGCGGGGCTCTCCCGGCGCGCCGCCGGCGCCGGCCCGCTGACGAAGCCCGTCAGCGCCGCCGCCGCCGCCGCCGCTGACGGCCGGGCTGACCCGGCGCGGTCGGAGCGCGGTGTTTGAGGCTCCGGTCGCCGGCTCCCGGCGATCGATCAGCGGGATCGCTTCTCTCGGCTGCGGGTGTTGTGATTGGTCCGGATCGGCCGTGCTGGGGACGGGATTGGGTGCCAGCCGGACACCGCCGGCTCGCCGCCAACACGCGCCCGGTGCGTGGCGCGCGCGGCCGCCGTCACAGGGCGGCGGCTTCGGCCCGTGTCCATGCCGGTCCCTACCCGGACCAGCCCGCTCCCAGCCCGGCCCGGCCCGGCCCGGCCCGATCCCCAGCCCGGACGCCCGGCTTGGCCCGGCCCTGCCCGGCCCCGGCCCGGTTCCCCTGCCCAGCCCGGCCCAGCCCGGCCCAGCCCAGCCCGGCCCAGCCCGGCCCAGCCCAGCCCAGCCCAGCCCAGCCCAGCCCAGCCCAGCCCAGCCCAGCCCAGCCCAGCCCAGCCCAGCCCAGCCCAGCCCAGCCCGGCCCGGCCCAGCCCGGCCCGGCCCGGCCCAGCCCGGCCCTACGCGGTCCCAGCCTGGTCCGGTCCGGCCCGGTCCGGTCCCAGTCCGGCTCGGTCCCAGCCCGGCCCGGCCCGGCCCGGTCCCTGCCCGGCCTGGTCCCTGCCCGGCGTGGCTCCGCATTCCCGGCCGTGTGAGCGTATGCAGAGCGATAGCCGCCGGCGGCGGCGCCCGCCGACAGATCGCTTTATTGGCGGCGCCGCGTGGAACGTCCGCTGTCGCGCCGGCCGCCGGGCGCCGTTCGTCTGGCGTTTGTGCGGGATCCGTCAAAAGTCTGTTCGGAGTCCGTCGGCAGTTCATCCGTGTGTCGTCCGGACTGTGTCCGGGGTCCGTCTGGAGTCTGTCTGGAGCTGTCGTGTGTCACCGGGCCGCCGCTGCCGATGTCAGGTCCGACGGCGCCGTGCTGCGGTGTCGGCGCTCGCCGTGAGACTGAGCGGGACCGTCAGACGGCGGGGCGAGCTGAAGCCGGTTCGCCGAGCCGGCATGTCCCGGCCGCGCTGTGGCGGCGGCTCGGGGTCGGGAGCTCCGGCGCGGGCCGCTGCCCGGGGACCGCGGCCGGCTCTCAGGTGTCGACCGGCGCCGCGTCTCGCACCACGCTGGTCGGTCCATCAGGCCGTCGGCGACGGCTCGGCGGCCCTGCCCCGAAAATGGAAGCCGGAGGTCGGCCGGCCGGCGCGGTAAATGGATGCCGCGGCTGGGCCGGCCTTGGCGGATGTGTGCGCGGACTGCGGCGCCGGCGCCCGGCGATAGTCGACGCGTGTCGCGTGCCCACCACAGATAACTGACAGGTCGCCGCTGACGATCGGGCAAAATGGCTGCCGGCGCGCTGGACGGCGGCGGTGCCGGCGCGGCCGCGTCGCGCCGGCACCGGTGAGAAGTCGGTCGGCCGGCGCCCGGAGGTGGCCGCGTGGATCTGCCGGCCAGCCGGTGGCGGCCGCACGAGGCGCAGCGTCGGAGAATGGGTCGTGCCGCCCGGCGGGATCGTGTCTGGAAAGCCGCCCGGCCGGGCAGATTCTCTCGACGATCGCAGGCCCGTACGGCGGCTTTTTGTGTGAAGACGGCGCCGGTGATCGCGTTTTTACGGCCCGGTCGGCGTTTACTCCTGAGCGGCGCTGATAGCCCTTTCCGCCGTTGTTTTCGCTTGAGGTGAGCTATTGTCCGCGGCCGGGCTGGGAGGCGGCTGTTGCGGACGCGGGGCATCGCCAGCTCCGGTCCGAGTGTTTATAAAGCGGGCCGGAGCGCGGCGACGACACTCCAACCGCGCAGCAGATGAGGTCCATAAACGGAGTCTGGCGGCCGATGAGCATACACAATGCCGTTCTTTGTGTGCTAACTTTATGGCGGAGATAGACTGTCTCCGGTTAGAAAGTTTGTGCGTCCAGCGCATGGGAAATCAGTCGTTACAAGCCTGCCAGTGTTCCTGGTATCGTCAGAGCCGGCCAGACGGGTATTATCTCAGTGGGAAGCAACGGTCTGACAAGCACAATGTCGTTTGACCCTCGCAATTTCCTGCGGTAGCATAGCGCAGATTTCAACATTTAGCGGAAGTGTTTTCCAGGTGATAACTGTGACCCGTATTGCGTCAGGGACCATCGATGTCTATGGGCCATGTTTGTGACACTGAGCAAACCCAAGGCTGCAGCTCTACAATACTGTTCCGACCTCGAGCACACCGATGCTGGGGAGGTATTGGTCGCATGCATGGGTAACTCGATCGACTTGACAGCAGAGACGCGGCTGGCTGAGCTCTTAGGAGGCTCAGCTGTCGAGCAGCGTGGCATGGGTCCCTCTGTGACCCCGCAGGTGTCGCTGTGTGGCCTCGCGGGTGTCCCTGTGGGACACCGCAGGTGTCCCTATGTGACCCCGCAGGTGTCGCTGTGTGGCCTCGCAGGTGTCCCTGTGTGACCCGGCTGCAGTCCCTCTGTGACCCCGCAGGTGTCGCTGTGTGGCCCCGCGGGTGTCCCTGTGTGACCCCGCAGTTGTCCCTATGTGACCCCGCCGCGGTCCCTCTGACCCGCCGCAGTCTCTCTGTGACAGACGCGGGTCACAATAAATGCGCAGGCGCAAATGCGTCCCGCCCTTCCTTGAACACTCATATTCAAACGCAACAGCGATAACCCCCCCCCCCCCCCCCCCCCACTCATCGCGAGGCACTCGAGCCTCCGATGTAGGGGAGGGGAGGCATGAAGGGAGAGAGCTCGGGAGGGGGCGGGCTGTGCGGCCGCCGCCTCGCCTCGTCGAGCGACGCTCCGCACGTCGCGGTCGGCCACCCGCCTCCCCGCAGCAGCGTCCGGCGACGACCAAAAACGACGCGCGCCGCTAAAAACCGGCACGACCGTCACGTGCTCCATGGCTCCAACTCTCTCTCTGTCTTTCCCTGTCTCTCTGCCGCGGCACAGCCTCCTCGGCGTGTGTCCCGTCTGCGTGTCGTCCTGGTGCTCGCTCTCGCTTTCTTGCTGTCTCGCGGTCTCGCTCGTTGGCTTCGCTACTCTCGCTTTTGGCCCGATTACCCGTCCAGCGACGACTTTTGTCGTCTTTTCTGTCGTTTCCACTCCCCTTTGAAGTTTCCTTTTCTTTGGCCCTTTCGGTTTTGTCACGCTCCGATTCCTGCTCCATCTCTGAAAATGTCAAGACAGCACCACGATCGGTGCCTCGTGGATGTAACAGGATGCCAGCTTTGATTGCGCGCCACTTATGTTTTGTTTTTAGACACATTCCAACATTATATTCACAGTGTAACAAAACGCGTGTTCCACAGCCTTTTTACAGTATCTGCCTCGACCCATTGCTAGGGTCACATCTCAGTAAAGCTGGTGTTATGACAGGTACTTTCTTAGGGCAATGTTTGTCACACTTTCTTTTTAGAGTGGATAACGATCTTTGCGATGTAATAGCTTGCAGTGCTCCTGGACCGATGTAACCTGCACAGATTGTACAGTGGTGCGTGCGCGATAATCTGTGTATTTCAGTATTTTCCATTTCTGTCTTCAATGATGCGTGCAGTGCGTGGTTAAAGTGAAATCACTACCAAACCAAGCAACTTAGAAACAACAACCGATCTGTCATTGCCGTCGTAGGTCGCTACTGTTATTTCTATACGACATATGACATTTTACGAAAGACATGGTTTAGTATCTGTTTTAAATTCCTTCACCCATGTAAGGCGTCGCTCACAGCCTCGCCGCTCTTCCTTGTCCGCCGCGAAACCTTGTCTCCAGCACCCGGTGCTTCGATCCTCGCCTTCCGGAAGCGTACAAAACGTCCGGCCGCCTCGGACCGGTCGGGGGGCCCCTCCAGACGGCCTGGCGAGGCAGGGAGGCGGAAGTGGCGCCAGTGCCGTCGCAGCCTGCGTGACGGCGGTCGCCGGGCGGCGGCGGCGGCCTCCGGCGCCGGCGCGTATGCGAAGGCGGCAGCCGGCCGACCGACCGACCTCCGGGCTCCATCAGAGGCGCCGCTCCAAATGACGAGCGATACGATCGCGGCGCGGCCGGCGGCGGCGGCGGCGCCTCGGCGTGGCCCGGCGACGCGGCCGGCGCGTGCTGTGACGGCCGCGGCTCGCCGCACGGGCGCTGGCGCCGGGGCCGGCCGCCGGCCGCAGGCCCGGGTCCGGGTACTGGCGACGGACCGCCGAGCACTTCTCACGGGGCACGGCTCGGTGGTCCGAAATTAGCTGGCGGTGGTTGCCGTTCGTTTGACATTGGCTGGGATTCAAGAGCTTTGTTTGTGGGCAGTCGCTGACCACTCAGTCGCTCGGTCGGGGATCAGCTAATCAATTAAACAAACCAATGGCTGAGTTGTCTTCAACAGATTGCGGGTTGTGGTGCTGAGTCGGCTGTTGAGCAGGCTGACATTTCGGGCTATTGATCCTGTGGACAGCCCTGAACTGAGCAAAGTAGAAATACGATTTCTCGGAAACTTGGAATGATGGGTCGGGAGTTTGACTCCCGGTGTCTGGGAGCATATCTCCGTAACTCGATGGCTAAGTCCAGCCCCGCCCCAGCGGCAGCGCTGTCGCTTTCCCCCTCGATGGCTCCGCAGCCCCGCCCCGGGCGCCAGTCTCAGTCGACCTGCGCCGCCGACCGGCCCCTCGGACGCCGCGACGGATGTCACGCTGCGTTGCTGGGTCTGGCCGTGGTGAGTCGAGCCGAGCCGAGCCGAACCTCCGGCGGCGGCCGACCGCGGGTCGAGACGGCCGCGTGTTCCGGCCCCGGAGGCGGGCTTTGTCGCCACCTGTCGCCGCGGCCGCCAGCCGAGACGGCGCGGCGGGACGGCGCCGGGCCATGCGCCGCCCGCTGGGCAGGCGCGCCGGATAGGGGCCACGCTCGCCGGGGAGATGTGCTGGTTAGATGTGCCGCCCGCTGTCGGGTCGTGGCCGGGTCGGCCGGTGCCGTGGCGCTGAGGTCGCCCAGGTGTGACCGAGTGACGTCCCGGTCAGACCCACGGCCAGGTCAGCCTGACGCCCTCTCTGACCGGCTGATACCGGCCCGCTGACGCCGCTCGTGTGGTGACCTGGCGACGGAAGCGCCCGATAGCCGCGTGCGTCCAGCCACGGATCCGACTGTTCCCGGAGCGACAGGTGGCGCCCTGGCGGCCACCCTCCGACTGCTAGCCGCAGGAGAGCGTGTCGGACGGGATGACGCCGCCAGTTCGGACCCGGCTACCCCGCGGCGTCTGTCTGCTGTACCTGCTGTACCTGCTGTACCTGCTGTACCCTCCGCGGGACGGATGATGACGGGACGGACGGACTGCCCCCCCCCCCCCCCCCCTCCTCCCCCTCCCTGCCGTAGCGCGCCCGGGGGCAGCGAGCCGCACCAGCAGTGGCGGACGCATGACGGCGCGCCCGCCAGATCGACCGGCCCCTGGTAACCGGCCGGCCCGGCCCGGCCCGGCCCGGCCCGGCGGCGCTCTGTGAGAGTGGGCCGCTGTCGGGGCTGGGCGTGACCTGCCGTCTCCCGCGCTGTTGTTGCCGCCGGAGGAGAGCGGAGAAACGGGCTCCCCGCGGCGGCCCGGCGCGGGCGCCCGCCCCCGATCCGACCCGGACGGGGACGGGGACACGGCCGACGTGTCACTGGCGGTGGGTTTACGTTCTGTGCTGGGATGCGATACCAAATCTGTGCCAGGCGTCCTTGCCTCGCATGGCGCGCTGTTTTTGAGCACGCGAATGCCGGACACCGGTGCAGTGGTGCAGGTGGACCACTTGCACCACGCCTCCGCACGTGATCACCTGTCACTTGCGTGGGACCTTGGGCCGAGTGGACATTCCGCACACGCTTAGTACCTGTGTTTTACCATGTAGTTGGCCGCGTATGGCGACGACGAAGGTAATAGTCGCATGGAACGCGGACAGTTTGTTTTACCTCGGCGACGCTTCCTCAGTGGTTTGTTGCTGTTCTAGCTCGCGTCCAGAAGCTGCATACAAGTGTTGCCGGCCCTATTTCGCTACCAGCTGGACAGATCAGTTAGTTAGCGTCCGTCTCCTGCAATGTTGCAAGATTGCCTCCTGCGGCGCCGTCTGCGATACAGGGCGGGAAGGGAATGGAATTCAGATGCCATCAACTCCTCTGGAAGACTGTTTCCTCCCTCTCTCCGCGAAGGCCTCCACCCCCCCCCCCCCCCCCCCCCCCCCGCCACGGTATCCCATCGCTCATCTGCGTCACGCGTTTGGCTCGTCCGCCACCGGGCGGCGACGGCCGGCACCGCGCTGCTTCGGCCGTCCGACAACAGATGGCAGCAGCCGTGCCGCGAGCGGCGGCGGCCGGCGCCCGCTCGCTGCGCGCCGCGCCGCCGCCGTGCAGTGTACTGAGCGGGGTTACGTGTCGGCGGTGTGCTGCCCATGCCGAGTCTTGTATGGCGGGACGCCGCGCCCGCCGCGCGCCGGACTGGGACGACCTGATCGGGCGATCCCGATCGATCCGATCGGACGATTGCGACCGGGGCTCTGTCGCGGGTCGTGCCGCCCAGGTCGACGGCGCGGAAGTGGCGCGGGCGGCGTCGCCAGTCCAGGGACGCGCGGCCGGCCGGGTCGCGCGCCGGGGATCAGTAGCCGGATGACGTGATGCGCCGCCGCCGGCGACGCCGGGGCGATGCCATGGCGGTGACGTCAGCGGGGGTCAGGCGGCGGGCGCCGCGCCGCCGCCGGATCGCGACAGGCGCGCTGGGGACGAGTGGTTGGGTGTGACGACTGCGGCCGGGGGGGGGGGGGGGGGGGGGTCGGCGCTGTGCGGTAGTCGGCGCCGACGCCGATTGCTCACCAGACGTCGACGAGGTGCCGTTTGTCGCCGTCAGCGTAGTTAAGCGTCAGCGGCGTACGTTAACAGCGAGTGCTGATCCCCGATGGCGCCGAGATTAGATCGGAGTCTGCTGTTGAGCTCAGCGCCGACCTTTGTCGCCGCGTGACGTGACGTGACGTGACGCACGCTTGTCAGGCTGGTCATCGTCCATGGCTGAAGTGGGTGATTCACGGGGAGACGATGCCGGCCACACTGCGCGTGTCTGAACGCTCTTGCCCGCTGCGACCGCTCCGCCGCCGTGACTGCTGCGGCGCGTTTGACATGGCTCAAGGAGTAGGACACAGACGGCGCGGCCTCGCAGCCATCGCGCTGTACTGACACGCGCATGCGGGGCTGACGGGGCCGCGCGTTGCACAACAATTGACGGATGGGGCGGCGCGGGGCCAGACGTTCGCGTGCGGTTTGGCGGGTTTTTGCCGCGCCCGAGGCGCGCCGCCCCGATGATGGACAGTTCATGAGATCAGTCGTGGCGCTGCTCCGGCGTCGACCGCCGCGCTGATGGAGCCGAAGGCCGTCCGAAGGGATTACCTAACGGGCGCCAAGGTCATGGGAGCGAAAAACCGTGGACGGAGCTAAAACAGGCGGCGCTCTGCCTCGGCGCCGGCCTGCTTCGTTTAGTGGTCGGGCGTGCTCGCCGTGTGCAGCGCGGCACGACGGCCGCGCTCGGCCTCGGTGCAGCCGAGTCAACTCACGGATGTATATGTCTGGCGCCCGGCCGGCCACTGCAGCTTTTCGGTGCATGCTGTCGGTGCTGTTGCTATCTCGCGGCCCTGTGCGGGTGCGGGAGGCGCTCGCGGCGTGATGTCCGCGCGCCATGCCCCGTCTACCCGAGCCGAGACCGCGTCAATCCGGAGATCGGAGATCTGTTCGGAGACCGGCCCTGCCTGCGCCCGGAAAGGTTGTGGGCGGGGTGTGTTCGTCTTCGGCGTGACCCTCCGTGAATACGTACGTGCTTTTGCGTGTCGGTTATTTGCGGACTGCATGAACGGGTGCACTCACTCGGGAGGCGGCAGTCGCCGCACGGTAGTGGCCAGTCTCCGCGGCCCGTCTGTCCCCTGGAGGTGACCCCGGTGCTCCGGTCGTCAGCCCGCGCGCCATTCTCCATGGCGGCCGTCACCAGGCCTTCCCGCGTCTGATCGGTGGCCAGGTGGCGTCTGATCGGTGGCGTCACCAGGCCTTCCTTCGTCCGCGTCTGATCGGTGGCCGGCGCGGCGCGGCGCGGCGCTGTCCGGCTTGCCGGACTGAGGGCGGTCGTGACAGACAGGCACCGGCACCCCGCCGCTGTCGGCGCGCGCCGCCGCCCGGCCGGCCCACAGGCACCGATAGCAGTACCAGCGGCCGGTGCTTGCGAGCGCTGGGGTGGTGCTGTCGGCGCGCTCGTTACTGCCGGGAATGCCGTCGGCGTCCACGCGGGAGGACTCATCCGGCCGGGCGAACCCTCTGATTCCTCAGTGCGTGGTACTGTGAGCCGATCGTCGTGCCACATGTCCAGGTCACAGTTATCGCTGGAGGTCAACTTCAGGGTGTCCCTTATCGTCCCCAGGCAGTCTGCTATATATATATATATATATATATATATATATATATATATATATATATATATCTATATATCTATATATATATATATATATATATATATATATTTATCTCCGTCTCTACCGAAATCCCGGAACACAGATGGCTTCTCACTCGCAACAGACGGCACATGACCGCTTTCCGGAGCGCCGTTCTCACGGAGCGGCGCGCCCCGTCCCCTGCACCTGCTGCACACTAACGAGCCCCCTCCCCGCCTCGCACTGCATGCACTTCCTGCCGGCCGGCGCGGCGGCCGCCTGTCTCGGCCGAGCGGCGCCGGACGCCGTGCCGCCCCCGGTCAGGGAGAACGCCGGCCGCGCCCGCCGCGCGCGGCGCCGGTGCAACGCACGTTCTGAGCGGCTGGCGCGGCGTTGCACGCGGTCGTCACCGCCGCCGCCGACACGCGTCATTTGCGACCGGTGCGGCGGTGCGCGACGCGCATGAACGGCACATGGCCGATGGCGGCGGCGCTTCTCTGATGGGGTCCGCGCCGCTATGTTGTGCGCGTATGCTCTGCCCTGCCCTGCCCTTCCCTTCCCTGCCCTGCCCTGCCCTGCCCTGCCCTACCATGCCCTGCTCTACCATGCCCTGCCCTACCATGCCTTGCCTTGCATTTCCTTGCCTTGCCCTGCCCAACCCGGTCATGCCTGGTCATGCCCTGCTCCGCCCTGCCCTGCCCTGCCCTGCCCTGCCCTGCCCTGCCCTGCCCTGCCCTGCCCTGCCCTGCCCTGCCCTGCCCTGCCCTGCCCTGCTCTGCCTGCCCTGCCCTGCCCTGTCCTTCCATGCCTGTCCACCCCCGCTTTCCTGCCGGCCCTGCCCTGCTCGCCCATCTCCCGGTTTCCTACCCTTCCTTTCCTGCCTTGTTCTGTCCTGCCTTGCCGTGCCGTGCCGTGCCATGCCCTGCTCCGCCCTGCTCCGCTCGTCTCTGTTCTGTTCTGCTCTGTCCTGCTTTGTTCCTCCTCTGAGACGGTCACCGCCGCTGTGAGAGCGGACGTCCGGCCGGGCAGCAGCAGCCCGCGGCGGCGGCACCGCCAGAAAAAGCCAGCCGCGTGGGAGCGCCGCCGCCGCCGATCAGACGCGGCGCCGGCAGACGGCTCCCGCCCGCCCGGCCGCCAGACGCAGAAAGTCTTCCCGCCGGGCGGTCGTACGAATCGCGCCGGACGAAATCGGCCCCGGTGGGCGTAAATGGCGTGGCCACTGGTGATTATTGGATTCGGAAATGATGTGATGCGAGAAACTGCGGTGAAATTGACTTGTTTATGGGTCCGCGCGTTTACGCGGCGGGAACGAGGATAAACGTCGTCGAAATTGGCTTATGCGACAGCCATGTGGTTGTGTGACTGGCAATTTGTCGGTGCTTTTATCCCTAAATTTGCATCTTGTACAGGCCGTAACTGGGTCAGCTGGCCGCTGCGGCGTCCGTGTTATCCTACCGCGGCGCTCCCTCGCTGCCTGGGCGCGTACGTGCTCCCGGTGATACCGTCGTGTCCTCGAATGCAGTCCCGGGGAGACTTCGACTCGACGTGGACGGGATCGTGCGAGGGGGTAGCACCATCGCCGCTGGCACCACGGCGCTCGGACGCACTGTTTCCTCAACCCGCCATCGCCCGGCGAGGTCAGACGCGAACACGTTTCCGCTGAGCAGCTGTTGCCGGGCGCACAGGACACCGCGGCGCAGTCGTGCCGGGTTTGGGCGGGGACCGGCCGTTTTCGCTCGGGCGTGCGTGTCGGCGCCTGGCTGGCGGCGGTCCCGCCGGCAGTGCCGCCGCGCGCTCACGAGCGTGATGTCGGCGCCATGTCCGTACCCGCCGAACCCGCGCCCGTCGAATCCGTGCCCGCCGCACCCGAACCCGGCGAACTGGCGCGCCGCGGACCGCCGTGCGCTGGCGGCGGTGCCGCCGGCCGCGCGATACGCGATCCGTGCGGACGATCGTGTGACGCGGTCGTGAGCGAGTGGCGGTGGTGGCGGTGGCGGTGGCGTCCTTCGCGTGCCGGCCGGCCTTGGACGTGTCGGTGGGTGTCGCCTGGAGGGGCTGCAGGGACGCCGGTGGTGGCTCGTGTCGCTCCGTGGCGGCGCGGGGCTCGAGTCCGCGCGCTTGGAGTGGGTGCGCCACGCTGTGTCGCACAGTTGCCGGACGGTGACGGGATGTGGCGCGGATGTGGCGGATGTGACGCACTGAGCCGGGCAGCGCCTTCGCGTCCCGCAGACACTCACGGCTCGCCCCCCCCCCCCCCCCTGCCGGCCGATGTCCCGGCCCGCTGTCAGCGCGCGGGGTGCAGCTCATGTCCGGGATGGCGGAGCGCTGCTGGCGACCGCGGGCCGGTCGTCAGGAGCGGCCGGTCACTGGTGCGAGAAGTCCCGGCAGGTCACGCTCCATGAGATTCCAGTTTCTACTCACCGGTGTGGGACGCTGAGGTCCGTTGCGTGGTGTTGATGTGCGACCGTCTTACCTACCCATCACCCGGCCGGTCGCGGGAGGATGAGCCACTTCATGACCTCCGCCGGCCAATCCGCTGCCCTGTCCATCGTTTCTCACCCGTCCCCCCCCCCCCCCCTGCGATAGACGGTACGCCGCCGATACTGCCCCCGCCCCCGGGCGGATAAGAGGGGGAGGGCGGCGCTAGCGCGCGCGTGGGCCGCTTCGCCCGGAGAAAGCACGCCCACCGCAGCGGCAGCGGCGGCGGCGACGGCGCGCCACAGCGCACGCGGCGGGACGCGGCGGCGGACGTGCTCGCATCGCTCAGGTCACCGCGCGCCGCGGCCGTGTCATCCGGTCCGGCCGGCCAGCGTCGCGGGGCGGGCGCTGCGCGTCCATGCGCGTCGCGCCCTGAGTGGCGGCGGCGGCGGCGGCGGCGGTCAGTGCGGCGGCCGGCGCCGGACCGGTCGGCGGTGCTGCGGCGGCGGGCGGCAGCACGCGTGCCCGGCGTGCGGTGGCAGTGTCTGCGGCGGCCAGCCAGCCAGCCATGCTGCCCGAGAGTCCGACGGCCGACGGCCCGCTCAGTGGCCTGCCGGCGCCCAAGTTCAGCATGCTGACGCTGGCGGCTCTGATGCGACCCGGACTGATCCGCCGGCTCAGCAGCGTCAGCTCAGCCAAGGTAACGCCGCGGCGCAGACCGCGCGCCGAGGCGGTCCGCGCCCGGCCAGGGTCTGGCGATGTTCGATCCGAGCTGAGTAGGCCTAGCTCCTCGGATCTTGGATTGTGTCCGACTCCGCCCGTGCTCTGCGCAGACCTGGTCCCGCCTCAGTCCTGTCCACGGCCTGCCTGTGCTCTCATTGGACACTGCCCGTCCTGCCCAGACGGCGTCCGGCTACCCGAGCTCCAGCCCGCCCGGCTGCCCGAGTCCCTGCCCGTCTGGCCGTGCCCTGACTCTGCCCGGAGCCAGCCCTGCTCGACTGCCGTCGCTCTGTGGCGGTGTCCGCCCCGGCCGGGGCCGGCTGCACCTGTTGAAGCTGCCGGTCCGGCTGTCGGCCGGCCGGCCGCCGGAATGCCGTCGCTCCGGCCCGGCCGGGAGCCGCCCTTGGCGTTCGCGTCACTCGCCGTCACGTCGCGTGACGGTGGCGCGCGAGCAGTCCCGCCCCGTGTGACCGCGGGCGGAGGGCGCCTCGGTGTGAGCCACCGAGAGTGCCCCGGTGTGAGCTGCCGGCGCCGCGTCGGACGCGTGGGTGGTCTCCCTCCCGGCCGGCCTGAGCACGTGCCGGTGCCTCTGTCGCGCCGTATGCCGCCTGTCGATCCTTTCACCCATGGGTGTTTTGTGAGCGTGGCCGACTGTTACGCCGTCTTTCGCGGAAGAGCAGCGGACGCCACCAGCCCGCCGTCCCACGCGACGCCGCACTCACAATCGCGTATCGACGCCGAGCCCATAGTATCCCACCGCACCGAGCCCGACGCGCCGCGTACGTGGCACGACGCTCGGCGGGCCCGTGTAACCCAACTCCCGACGGTCACGGCATGTCGTGCCGGCGGCGCGGCCGGCGGGCGCCAGCGGCGGCCTTCCCGGCGGCGGCCGCCCGCGCCCCACCCCGCCGGTGACGGCGGCGCCCGCGGTTTCATTGCACCGGCCGCGCTCGCCGCCGCGCTCGGCTTCGTGCCGTTATGTAACTGGACGGGGCGTGCGGTCGGCCGGCCGGCAGCAGGTCGGTCAGCGGTGTTCATAGCACCGGCCGTGCCGAGGGCGGTCGGTGGACGCCGGCCGCCGGGTCGCAGGGCCGCCGGCCGGGGGCGGGCCGGTCCGCGCGCCCGGAGGCGCTGTCCCACCTCCCGCCTCGCCGCGGGATTGATGTGGCAGGTCTGCTCCGGGCCGCCGCCGCGCTTCGACCGACCCCGTGACTCTTGGTCACCCTCCCCCCCCCCCCCCCCCCTGTTCTACCTCCGTGGCTGCGTGGCACGGGAGGACGCGTGACGCCGCACTCCTGGTGCGTCCGTGTGCTGTGTGGCGGTACACGTCCTCCGCCTCAGTGCGATCCCCGTCGGACGGCGTCGCGTGGACACGCCGGCCTCGCCCCCGGCGGTGCCACCTCCACGGGAGCACGCCATCCTCTGCCCGGCGCTGTCGTCTTTTGCCGTCGGGCTGCGCGTGCCGTGCCGTGCCGTGCCGTGCCGTGCCGTGCTGTGCTGTGCCGTGCCGTGCTGTGCCGTGCTGTGCCGGCCGGCGGCCGGCGTCGCTGGTCCGTGCCGTAGCCGTTATCTCCGGGAGAGGCGTGCAGAGGGGCGACTACATAGGCGTGTCCGGGCCGGCAGGGGGCCGCCACCGCCTGCCAGTCTGGCGCCGGCTCGCTAACGGGCGCGGCTCGTCACACGACGCCGGCGGCCGCAGGAGACAGGGACGCTGTCAGCTGACGCTCGCAGCGGGCGCTGGTGGCAGGCGATCACACAAGAGGCTCGTGGCGAGTAGTAGAAGCTCGTGTCGAGCATTAGGAGTTCGTGTCGAGTATAAGAAACTTGTGGAGAGTAGTAGAAGGTTGTGGTGAGCGGTGGAAGCTCACGGAGAATAGGTTCAGGGAACGCTCCGGGCGGCGGGTGGGTTCAACGTTTAAGTAGGCGATGTCGCCGGATCGTTCCTCGGTTGCCGTTTTCATTGCACGAGCTGCCTCTGAAAGACGCTGCTGGTGGACCCGTGACCTTCCTGATGACGCCTTCGATCTGGACTGCGATGTTATTTTGTCAGGAATGCAGCCGTTTAGATAATCCGGCCGATTTCCTTAGTAATGGAGGTTGATTCCTTGAACTGGTGTTTTTCTCGCGCGTTTTCGAGACTTAGTCGGCATTATAGGCCGGCGCCTGGGATTTTGGCCTTTGCTAGACGTTCTGGAGCGGGCCGGCGCTGCGATCTCGCCGATGCGTGCCACTGACGGCACCGGTTTGACCCGCCCTGTCGGATGGCCTGCGGTGCCCGCCAGCGCTCTCGGCTGGTGGTCCTGACGCCTGACAACGGGTGGACGGACGAACAAAACCCCGTCTGGATGGGTGACGCTCGTGCCGAACACGAGAGCGACGATTGTTCAGCGTTCGACACGATCGGCGTGCAGATATTGGTGGCGATGGTGGCGATTTGGTGTAATTGTTCATCGCCACCCCTCGCACGTGTAACGGGGTTTTGCTTTTGGGTTTGGGAACTGGATGATGTGCTTGATTTGGTATTGTCGACCAGATGAGTGCAAGGGCACTGTCGTGTCGACCGCTGCATATTTTAGACCAACCTTATTGCATGTGGTGTAAAGAATGTCGTCTTGGGGTTATCTGGTTTAGAACATGTTGAGGTACATAGACAGCAAATCGGAATGTGACCTTCAGTTTGCTATGCACCGTCCACTGAGATAAAGTGCTGACTCACTTTGTGCAATCAGCAGCCTTGCCAGCTGTCCCCCATAACCCATAACCCATATTGCCTTGGCCGCCATAGCGGGTGAGGTCGGCGCGGGCGTTCATTGGCCGGTTTCGGCGAGCGACAGCGCCAGACGCCGGCGTTGGACACGGCGCGCCGCCTGAGCCCCCGCCACTTTGCGAGCGCGTTGTTTATCGGTTTCCGGTGGGCGCGCGACAGAATGAACGGTATGAAGTAATTGCCCGTTTTTGCGCGTGGCTTGTCGCAAACGGAGCTTGGAGAGGCTGGGATCCGGGGTGCTGAGACTGGTGCCATGGAATCTGGGCCGAGTGTGGGCTGAGGCTGAGGATGAAGCTGAGGCTGAGGCTGAGGCTGAGGCTGAGGCTGAGGCTGAGGCTGAGGCTGAGGCTGAGGCTGTGGCTGTGGCTGTGGCTGTGGCTAAGGCTGAGGCTGAGGCTGAGGCTGAGGCTGAGGCTGAGGCTGAGACTGAAGTTGAGGTTGAAGCTGAAGCTGAGACTGAAGCTGAGGCTGAGGCTGAGGCTGAGGCTGAGGCTGAGGCTGAGGCTGAGGCTGAGGCTGTGGCTGAGGCTGAGGCTGAGGCTGAGGCTGAGGCTGAGGCTGACCGGCCCGTGTTGTTACATGCAAGTGGTGAGGAAGCGTCGGCGCTCCGCCTAAGCCGTGCTCTCCCTCCACCGGGCTCCGCCGCTGCCGCCGCCCGACTGACGGGCGGCCAGTGTCCGGCCGTGCCCGCCCCGGGCGTCACTTGCGGGCCGCTTTGTCGGCGGCTGCCGCGGGCTGCTGCTGCGCGGGTGCACTGGATGACGGCTTGAGCCCAGCTGGCCGCTGCTCGGTGGCCGCGGTCAGATTGCACGCACGACTGCGCAGTCGGTGCTCACAAGGTTCGGGGATTGCTGAAGTAATTTGGGGTCGAGATCTGATCGATCGAGAGCTCTTCTTCAGCCGGTGGGCGCTGACGCGTACATACCCATCCCGTGGCGTAAGTAATGCGGGATTTAGATGTGATTGGGTGAGACCTGCTGATCTGCTGCGTGCCGGTCCGGTGCCCGCCCGGCTGGCGCCTCCGTTGATGACCTCCGGGTTTGTCCAGGGTCGGCGCTGCGGTCGGTGTGACCCCGTTGCGACGCCCCGGCGCCCGGTCCCCCATCAGAGCGAAGCGGCACGCCCTCCGCATCTGGCGCCAAGCGCGCGCCGATAAGGGCAGCTTAGGCCGCGAACGGTGTGCGCTGGAATGCCACGAGCACCGGGGCGTGCAGACCATGGTCACCGGTGTCGGGCAGGGCGACTGCGCCGTGGTTCTGGCGCGTCCGTTTCGCAGATGTCGTCACGGGCTGATGTTTACCACAGCGGACATGGCTCACGTACATGGCGAACATTCGCCCTTGTCCGTTCATGAATTTCGCTAAGGCCGGTTTATGTGCGCTTATGTAAGACAGCCGCCTTGACGCGGTTTGACATCATTGGTCGCCGTGCGCTTTTCGCGGTGCAGCGACGTCACCTTGGCATGGCGATTCGTGGAAAGCTATGCAGCGGCGGCAAGATTAATCCTCCTCATCTGACCTTTGGCTTCACATGTGAACAACAGGCACGGTGTCTGTGGTGTGAGAATGGCTCGTACATGGTTTGTGCGACCCTTGATGTGGTAGTTTCGTGCTCATAAGCATTACGGCATCATTCGTGACGGCGGAGTATCACGTGTGTATCACGTGACGGCAGAGTATCACAACAGGTGAAGCGCACGTGTGCGGCCGCAGCAAGCGCAGGGCCGTGTGCCGCTTGCGGATATGTCCTATCACGTGTGATACATTATCCATCGCGGGAGGCGCGTTGGGAGGCGCCCATTACCCATCGCGCGTTAACCACTGCACGTCTGGGAAGCCAGAGGTGCGGGGTTCGATTCCCCGCGGTGCCCGCCCTTCCTGCCAGGGTGAGAGGCAGGCGACGCCATATGGCCTCAGCAGCTGAGTGCGTCGTAAAGCCGCAATGACACACACCATCGCGGGAGGCAAGCGGAGACGATTACGTGCTCGATTGTGACAGGTGAGAAACACGGCCGTCGTACCCAACACTCGTGATACCCGCTGCACACCAACCAATGGCCGTCCCAGTCATGGCGGTTATGTCATTGACACCGGTGTCATTTTGGTGAGGACATGATCGAGGTTCTCGTTGCCTCAAAAAGGCGCATTTATGGCCGAATGTGCACCAATTCCGGTTCGGATATCATCCGCTGGTTTTGTGATGTCAAGGCTTCATTTGACAAACTGGTTGTGGCATTGGAGCAGGCGTTGAACCCTCAGAACGATTTCCAGTCAAGAACGTAAATCGAGTCACGGTGCTGGCACGCCGTGGTTCTTCCACAACGGCCGTCTACCATCAGTAACCGGCCGTCATTCTAAGAGATGTAATAGGTATGCCACGAGCTTAAAAACGTCTAACAGTGTCAATAATGATAATAACGCGTCACAAAATAGTTATGCCACGAGCTGACCTCAGAAATGTCTAGCAACGTCGCGCGGCCCTTCGCTCGTGCCCAACATGCGCCCGGGGCTATCCATCAAAACCCCGGCTCGGGTTGCCGCCGCCGTTTCGAGTTGCTCGTGACCTCACTGGGACTGAGTGGAATGGTACCGGAAGCGACACCCGGTCATCGTGACCGATCGGCCGTGGTCCGTTTCGAGTTGCTCGTGACGTCACTGGAACTGAGTATAATGGTACCGGCCGCGACACCCGGTCGTCGTAACCGATCGGCCGTGGTCCGGGTCCGGACGGCAGGGGCGTGTGCAGGACGCCGATGTGTATAACTCCAGCGGCAGGGGCGTGCACAGAACACCGGCGTGCAGAAGTCAGCAGTTAGGGGCGACTGGAGCTACAGCGCGAAATCCGGCACACTTTCCTGCAGCTTTCGATGGACTGTCATTCACCCGTTCAGTAAACTGCGCATGGCTTTCACCGCTACGGGGCTGGTGCCTCGCCCCCCCCCCCCCCTCCCCCGCCACCTGTGACATCTCACTCTCGCGTCCCCCGAACGGACCGGGGTCGCCGGCGCGCGGAAGCCAGCCAGCTGGCCGGGCCGCGCGGCGCCCGTGTGCGTGTCCGGCCGGCGCCGGGGCTTACCGTAACCGGTGCGCCGCGGCGAGCGCTGACCCGGCAGCCGGGTAAGCCGCACAAGCCGGGAAGCGGTCACGCCAGGCGGGGTTCACATGTCACGCGGCGCGCACGGTAAGCGGGGGGAGGGGCGAGGCTCCCCGCAGCACGGCAGCTCTGGGCCGGTGGAGACGGCGTGTGCTGCGCGATTGGCGTAGGCGCGGGTCGCCTCCGACTCGCGCTGAAGTCCAGTGGTGATGCCCAAATGTGCGCCAGCTGTTTTGGCGCCGACAGCTGAGCCGCCGCCTCGGACATCATCGGGCAGCTGTGCTCTCGGCGACTTCAAAGCGCAGCGTGCCGCCAGGACGTGCTGTACGCGGTGCGCCGTGGCGGCCAGACCGCTCCACATCGACTGGCCGCCCTTCTGGCGGTCGTTGTTCGGCGGTGAAGCTGGCGGCCGCCGGGTGCGTCGCGGCTAAACGGGCAGTCCGGTGCGGCGGGGGAGCGCCGGCCGGAGCCGCCGGTTGTCCGCTGTGTGACGCCCGGCCGGGCTGTAGAAGAGGCAGCGACGACGGCGGCACAGCTGTGACGCCGCCGAAGGGGGGGGGGGGGGAGCTGGCTAGCGCCGCGGCCCCGCCCTGGGGCGTGGATGAACGCCGCAGATTTGCTTGGCCGAAGTCTGAGCCGGTCTCATCCGCTTTTGGGTGTCGGCATCTCGACGCGGTGGAGGAGCGGACGCTCCATCATTGTCGGCATCCACGGGCCGTGCCGTTGGGCTGCGCCGTTGTCCCGGCCGTGTGGTGCGCGTGCGGCCGGCCGGTGCCGAGTCTTCCCCGATCGGTCGACGCCAAGTGGACAGTGTCAGCGTCGAGCCCTTGCTATGCGCTCGCTCCGCATAGACGCCGCCGGTCCTGGCTACTCCCCTTATCCTGGTCCATCCATCCGGTATCCCCTGGTCTGTGCCTTCCCCGGTCCATGCCTCCCCCGGTCTATGCCGTTCCAGGTCCATAGCGCCCCTGGTCTGTGCCTTCCCCGGTCCATGCCGTTCCGGGTCCATTGCGCTCTGGTCCATGCCTTCCCCGGTCCATGCCTTCCCGGTTCGTTTCCGACCCCGGTCCGTGTCGTGTCCAGCTGGTCGTGCGCGCCTGGGGCGTCGGCCGGCCGGGCGTCGGCCGGTCTCGGCGGGCCGGCGTCGACGCCATCCTTCCGGCGTCCGTGGGAGAGGCGCCTGTGCGCCGTATGGCCGCCGCCGCCGCCGCCGCCGCGCCTCACACGCAGTCGGCACCGGCCGGCCGATGGTGATTAATTCGCGCCGCCAGCCGGCCGGCCGTCGCCTGCATTGGCCGCCCGCCGCCGCGCCGGCTGCGGCAGGCGGTCCGCGCCGAGTCCGCCGCCCTCTGGCTCCACAGGTGGAGCTGGTCCAAATGACGGCGGGCTGATTAGAGCGGCTGATCGGTTCGTTCCGTTCTAATCGCGCAGTCGCCGTGGTGGAGTGAGTGAAGCAGTTTGATTCCCCAAAAGGTATCGGAGGTCCCTTCCACGTGTAGCTTGTGCTGGTCGTTTACCAAGGCTACCGCATAGGACGGCGGCGCTGTGTGGCCCAGCCTCTACTCCTTTATCTCTTGCTGAGGTTCTGGGCGACATTTCTTTATATATTGACCGTGTCTTCGATTATCTCACAGCCATCGGTACTAAAGCTAAGTGTGCTTGTCTGTTCACCAGCGAGGGCACTCTCGCCGTTCAATAATTTGCCGCATTAGTAGATAAGCAATGTTTAGTTAACTCCGCGTCATTGAGACACTAGTTATGGATGCCGCGTAACCAAGCAGTCGCTGCGCACTGAACCCAAGTCAACAACAGCCCACGTGTGATTGCGCTCGCCAGCGACAGTGTAAGAGGTGGCCGGCATAAATACGCGTCAGTTTGTGCGCCCATTACCTTTGTGTGTGTGTGTGTGTGTGTGTGTGTGCCGTGTGGTGCCGTATTGACGGCTGTGGCCGGCGGCCGCGGGCGCTGCTCGAGCGTGACTGCCGAGGAGGCGGTTTTTGTGAGCGGACCGGCTGAGCGCACGCGCACCTGTCGCCGCGCCGGCCGGCGGACGGCGACGCGAGAGCCGGCTCGATCGGCGGCCCGCCGCCGTCGTCACGCGCGCGCCGACCCTGTCGAAGGCCGGCACGTCCCGCCGCCGCCGCCGGCGCCGCCTCCGCTGCCGCCCACGGCGCCGCCGGTGGGCGGGGAAGGGCCGGGGATGAGTCCTCCCACCGCCGGCCAGGCGCTCGCCCGTCGTTAGAAAGGTCTCGTAATGGGCCGGCGCCGCCTCCGCCGGACGCGTGTTTGGTGGGGAGGCTGCGCAGGTCCCCGTGGTGATGTGGTGACCCCGAGGACGTCAGACGGCGCGGAAAGCTCTCGGGGGAGCGCAGCAGACGGCACGTGGGGAACGGCCGTGTGGCGTGGAGGGAATCTGCGAGTGTGTGCACTCAGGTTTGCGTGCGCAGCTACTTGCGGCTCGTGGGCGAGCCTCCGGCTCATCACGCCAGCCATTCATGAATAAGTCGTGAGTTCGAAGATTTGAATATGGCGCAGCATAAGACAGTACTAATCAAGTTTTGTTCGTTGGACGTAGCTTCATGAATGCCGAGTTTCGCACGTGGCCATGCCGCTGAGCGGGCATTGTTCGCACTGCGTTATGGCGTGTGCCGCGCGCAACGACCAAGCCGGGGCACAACTAAACGCACGCCTCAGATGGCCGATGATCAAACCCGAACATCGGGTGTCTGTGCAGAGTAACGAGGGCACGTGAAACGAAGACCGGCGTCGGGTGTAGTACGCTTAAGTGGACTTCGAACGGCGGTGGGTGTGGGAGACGTAAGTAGACTTGGAACGGCGCCGGGTGTAGGAGACTTTAGTATACTTCGAACGGCGCCGGGTGTAGGAGGCTTTAGTAAGCTGGGAACGGCGCCAAACCGCCAGCGCCGTGTGCTTCTCCGGCGGCTCGGCTCGGCGCGCCGTGCCCGACTTGTTTTCGTGCCGGCTGGATCGGCGGTTCGGCGTGGGCGCGCTGCCGCTCGGTATCGGAGCGAGGACGCGTGGGGGGGGGGGGGGGGCTCAGCCTGGCCGAGGTCGCGCCGGATGAGCGCGCGTAATGAGCCGCCGTGATTACCAAACAACGTGAAGCGCGCATCCTTGCGACACCAGCGCTCCGACCGACGGGCGCACGGTGGAGTGGCATCGCTCGCCGGCGCCGGCACCTGCCATGAATTCACTCGGGCGATGGCATAGTCGATTTGCCTGTGGGGCCGCGCACGCGTGCGAGCGGCGTGTCGGTTGTCGTGCTTTGTATCGGTGTCACGGTGTCACGCCGGTGTCACCTCGCCGCGGGCGTGACCTGTGCACCGCCGGCCCGTCGCCGGCCTTTTTGTCGGCCGCCGCGCGCCACGCGACTCATCGGGTCGGCTTCCTGTTTTTGCGCGGGCGCGCCATCTGTTTGGACTGGGCTCGATCGGCGCGCGGATCGCAGGCACGCGACGCCGTCGTTTGTTAGAGGGCACGCGGTGACTGCGGCGGCGCGCGCAGGCCAGCGCGCCCGTGTTTTTGGTCGGCTCCGATCAGCCGACAGAGACCTTCCTGCCGCGGACATAACGGCGCGGTGGTCCACGCCGTCCGCGTGACCGCTCGCCCGGTCAGGTCGACAGAGCTGCCCGCAGCCGTGTTGCTCGCCATCGGCTAATGGTCTCCGCGAAGGCTCCATGAGCTGAGTGTTCGTGAGGTTCGCGCGGCGCCAATGGACGTCGTCCTGCTTGTTCATATGCCAAGGTTGTTGTTTACCGGTGATCAATAGACATTTGTTATGCTCACGCCAGGTATTTTGCTCCGTGTATGTCTGCGGATAACTCCCAGGGAAGTGGGACTTGTGACTTGGGCACCGAGAAATCGGTACTCAAGCGACCATCGCGAACGGCTCAGTGCATTTTCGCGGCACCCCAGCGACCAAATCAAGTGTTCAACAGTGACGCAAACGCGCGGACATCCATCGTTTTTTCGCTCCCTGTCGTGCCGGCCGCCCCAGTGTGTGCAATCCCAGCGCCCGACCACAACTCGGGCGTAAATCACGACCCGTTCCCCGGCGTTGACACCGCCGCGCCGTCGGCACCATCGCGCAACGACCGCGTTGAGCGTCACGCCGCCTCCTGACCCCAAAATTGGCGCCAGTCCAAAAACTGGCGGCTCCACGGGCGGCCGGTGCCGCGCGCCGGCGGGCCGCATTGACTGGCCTTGGCTGCGACGGGTCGGACAAAAACGCCGCCCGTCGGTCGGCCTGGCTGCGGCCGTCTCCGCCGGTCGGGAACGGTCGTCATCGTCGCTGACGTTCGCCGTCGCTCGCGGCGCGGCGTCGCGCTGGGCTGGATGCTGGCGCGGTCGGCGCGGCAAGCACGCGCGCGCCCAGGATGGGTCCGGTTTGTGACGCCTGTGACGGACGCGGCTCGGCACTGCCACTGTCCGCCCGCACGGCGCGTGCCGTCCTGCAGCGCGGCCTCTTGTGCCGGCCGCGCCGGCCGGTGCCGGAGCTGCACGGCCGGCTGCGGGGGCGGAGACGGCGCCGCTGCAGCTCCGGCTGCCGGCGGCGGCGGCCCGCCCCGCCCTGCAGACCGCGGGTCAGGGACCGACCGAGGTCGGCCGGCCGGACCCGCTGACCGGCTCCGGTCAGACGCGCTCCGGCCGGGCAGGTCGCGCGGCCGACGGCGTGCGGACGCCGTACGGGACATGACAGAGCACTGTGTGGAGCACGGCACGCAGCGACGACCGCGCAGAACAGTGCGGAACATTACGGAGCACTGTGCGGAACACGTGTTCGAAATGGCCCCGATGCTGGCGCGCCCCTACGGCCCAGCGCAGAACACCGCGGAGAACGCGGCATGGGAGGTGAACAGATGAGTCCTTAACGGGTTGTTTGCAGTACGTTGCATGCCGGAATGAAGAGCCTTGATCAATATCGCATGAAGGAGCATCCATCAAAAACAGGCGACGTCGTCTGCCTCACCCCGACAGCTTAATGAGCGAATCACGTAGCCAATGAGCGGCGTTTGGCGTCTTCAGTGTTTTTCGCACCTGGCGGTCGGGCCCGTGGCGGCGGCCCCACAGCGAGCTCTTGCTCGGCTGCGCTGCTGGGACGCGGCGGGGGCGAGTGTCGCGGCGCATCGCGGTGCCGCGTCTCCCGCCGCCGAGGCGGCCGCTCGGCGGATGGCGCGGCGGCCGGGGCCCTCGGCGGCGGCCACGAGCGGCGCGGGCACAGGCGCGGCCGCTCCGTCCCGGAGATGCTCTCGCGGACGCGGGAGGTGCGGCCGACGCGTGCTGCGCTCAGCTGGAGGAGGTGCGGGCCAGGTGTGGTGAAGGCTTACGTGATTCGGCGAGAGGAGGGGTGCCGAGCAGGCGAGGCGGATGTGTCTGGTTCCTGAGTGCGTGATGGTAGGGTAGAACCTGAAGCGTGCACTCCTCACCAGCTCATTATGAGATCTCCTGAGTGTTTCAGACTTTCACATTGTGCCGCGACGTCAAACTACTTCCCGCCGCTTACACTGTTCCCACACGCGGCAGCAAATTACTCGCAGTTTCTACCGTCGACATTCTCTCCACCTGTCCGGCGCGGCCGGCAGTGCGGCGTGCCGGAGCGTCGGCGGCCGCCGGCTCCGCCTGCCGCCGCCTTGCATGTGTCGCCGCCGTCCGTCTGGCCGGCCTCTGAACCGTGCCGGCGGCGAGGCTGCCCGCGCGCCGGAGCCGGCGCCCGCTGCCGGGCGGTGCTCGGCGCCAGCGTCAGAGACGATACGGCTGCCGGATGGTGGTCGGCCGCTCGCGCCGGCGGATGTGGGGCGATCGGGCGCGATGTCGGGCGGCTGCGTGGCCCGCCGAACGCGTCGCCCGACGCCGCGATATCATTCAGCGCGCCGGTCGCCATTCCGTCGATGATCGGAATGACGATCAGATGGCCATTCCGGCGATGAGATCTCGCGGCGGCCTGCAGCGCTGCGCCGGGCCGGGTCGGCCGGCCCGCCCGCCCACGCCGTAGCGCCGGCAGGGTCGGCCAGCGCGCACGCACGGCGGCGTGGTCGGGAGCGGCGCGGCCGCACCGGCGCCGGCTCGATGAGCCGGGGCGGACACGCCCACCGCCGGACGGGTCCCGGCGGCCGCTGATGCTGCGCTGGGCAGTGCCGGAGCCGGCGTCCGCGTAGGCCGGCTCGGAAGCCGCGGTGCCCCGTTGCGTGCTGCTGGCATAGTCATCTGACGGCGCTCCGCCGCCGTGTTGTCGCCCCGCCCCCCGTGTTGTGCCTCTGACGTGACCCTGACGCGGCCGTTCGTGTGACCCCAGCCGGCGTGCCCAGTGATGACATGACGCGGCGCACAGCTCGTCCTGTTTGCCCGCGCCGTCGGCGGGCGGCGGCGCACGCGACGCTCGCGCTGCGCCACGAGCGGCGCGGGCGCCCGTCATGGCTGACCTACGAACGCCGGGCGCCCGGCGCCGACCGCGGGTGACGGGCTCTTGACCTGGCGCCGGCTGGGGAGGGGGTTGGGTCGGCCTGGGATGACCTGCGAACCCTCAGTGAGAGTGGGAGCTTATAGAGGTGTAGGGATCGCTGCCGTTTTCGTCTGCTAGCGAGGAATCTTCACTAGCAGACGACACCTGCTGACTAACGGCTAGACACGATTGGGGCTCCGTTTTTGGTGCTCAGGATCCTCGAATTAGCTGGGAGGGCTGTAACTTCATCCAACAAGGAAATGTTTAATTACAGGCGCGTCGCTTAAGACGTTTTATCAGTGATATATAGGTATGATGATAGGTCATTGTATGATCAGTGCGGTCAGTGCACCCAAAATTGAAATGATAATTATCTAACAGTGGTGCTGATAAAATATGGTGAACCTACTCCAATCCCATCCGCCCGCATATCAGCGCAACTGTCGTCAGGTTGACCGACTTCCCCCTCTTGTTGTCCTTGTTCTGGCGCGCTGTCCCTCCCCGACAAGCCGCCGTAGAGCCCTCAGCTCACTCCGGTGTAGCTGTTGCCGCCCGACGTGCCGAACGGCCACCTCCTCAGACCGAACGCTCGTATCTCCCGCGACCCTGTGCGCCGGTCGGCGGCCGTCTCGCTCGGTCGGACCGGCTCGTGACCCGCAGCCCTGACCTGTTGCAGGGCGACTGCGCCACCCAGTCAGCGTTCCACGAGCTGGGCCTCAAGTATGGCTTCGCGCCGGACATCTCTGACGCGGCGCTGCCGCAGAAGCTGGAGGAGCTGCGCGAGTACATCAAGCGCGAGATCCGTAAGGAGCTCAAGATTAAGGAGGGCGCCGAGAAGCTGCGCACGGCCACCAGCGACAAGAAGAGCCTGCAGAACGTCTCCAGCATCGTCAAGAAGGCCAACAACAAGCTGCAGGAGCTGCAGGCGGAGCTGCACGAGCTGGACTCGCAGATTCTGCTGACGCAGGGCCAGGCCGGCCACGAGGGCTCGGCGCCGCAGCCCTGCGTGCCAGGTGGGTGACCGGGACGGTTTGTGGGGCCGGACGGCGGCAGGGGCGCTGATGGACAGGTCTGTTTGTCGGCGCGGCGGCGCGGCAGGCTGGTGACAGACGTGGAGGGCGCCCCGCTGCGGGTCAGGGCAGTGGAGTGTCTGGCGTTGGTGTGGCCGTCTTGATGAAGCGCTGTTGTGGAGGCGGCGGGCAGGTGGAGAGTTGGCCTGGCGGGGCCGGCCGAATAAGGGGACGGGGATTCGGAGGTGGGTTCGCTCGTCGGAGGCCCCGCCCTGCGTGGCGTTCGTTTGCGAGCGAGATTGGATGCAATCTTAATTTTGTAAAGCCTTGATGCAGGCGGGCGGGGTGCACGGCTCGGGACCTCGGTCACGGCAGAAAGCCGTGTGTCGCTCGGCTATCTGTCATCGCAGCAGCGGGGGTAAAGCGGATTATTTCCCAAACCGAACAGCGCCGGGCGAGCAGGACATTGCCGGCATGAGGCGAGTCCTGGCCTCTTACCGCGGTCCGGGCGCGGAGTTTCCGACGTCAGCGCAGACAACACCGCTTCCGCGAGCCTTGGCGGCCGGAGCAACGGCGCCGACCTTTCCGGTGCCGCCCCGTCGCTTTCTCGCCGCACCGCCCGGCGGCCGCCCGTGCCGCCTGCTGGCGGCGGCGCTGACGGCGGCGGTGGCCACGGGACGGCTCGCTCCGGCCGATCCGTCGGCGCGGATTAATCGCCGGCGATGCGACGCGCCGTCTCGTCTGTTAGCATCGCTGGCCGCCGCCGCCGCCGGGCGGTGGACGGACAGTTTCGCCGCCGGGTCGGCCAGGTCGGTCGGCGAAACCGGGCGGCATCCTGCGCCGCCGCCGCCGCACGCGCGCGCCGTCGCTGCCTCTCCGCGGCGGCGGCGGCAGAGACAATGGTGGGAAGTGACACCCGCTTGGGATTGTTTTCACATCGCTAAGTGAGGTTGAACACGCGCGGGCAGACTGCGAACAGACCGCGGCGTGCGCGGTGCTTTAGTCACTTTCTGTCCATTGCGCAAAGGCCGTGACCGCGTCATACGCCGGCAGTCACCGCCTGGAGACGGCACGGCGTCCGTTCCATGCGTCCGGTCTGTTCCCTGCATGTCGTTCGCTGATGGTCCGGCACCAGGCGAGGCTCGCCGGGCTGAAGAGAGAGAGCGTACCACACCTGTGCCATCTCAGCCATTTTGATGTCCTGCTCACCCGTCGTAAAGCCATAGTGGTCACGTGCATGCACCGCACGATGGGGCAGTGGGTCAGGATCGATGGCGGGGGGCGGCCTGAAAGACGGGTGCCTCGCCGGCTGCGGTCCGGCCGAGGGCCCGGCCCCGCTCGGAGGCGGCCCGGACTCGGCGGCGAACGAGCCGGCCGCGCCGATGTCGGGCGGAAGGCGCCAGGCGCGGCCGCAGGCTCGCCGGCCAGCTAGTCTCAACGCCGTCCGCTGTCGCCACGCGGCCATTAACAACGCCGTGAACAGTGTTGCCGCCGAGTCCGAGTCGGTGGAGAGCCGGCGATCGTGTCGCGGACGCGGACGCGGACGCTCGTCAGATGATCATCGTCCAGCACCAGGCCTGAGCTGCCCGATGGGAACAGGGTTCGAGCTTCTAGACGCCGGGGCTTGCGGGTGGTCGGGGGTGGGGGTGGGGGGGGGGGGGGGGACACGCTGCAATCCTTTGGACCGCAGCTCCAGCAGGTGCCGTTCGTCCGGGGAGAGCAAGGTGCAGGCATTGGCGATGTCCGGGCTGCGATGTGCGCAGTTCGGCCCCAGCGGTGATCTCCTGGTTCGCCTGCCCCGCCGTGTTGGAGGTCGGTGTCGCCGGGGTCACTACGCCAATACGCCCCGCCGGTCGCGGCAGGCCTGTCGCCGTGCTGCCGCCGCCGTGGCCGCGTCTCCGGGCCGGTGTCGGCCCCGCCGGCCGGCCGGCGGTCGCCGCTCTGCCGATCGGCCATCTGCCGGCCGTGCGAGTTTTTGTCATCTTCATCGGCCCGCGCGCGCCATTATGCTGAGGGATGGTGGGAAGGGCGTTTATCACGCCGCCAATGGTGCGCGGCCGGCCGCCGTGGGAGCGGCAGACGCGTGCCCCGCCGCCGCCACCGCCGCCGCCGCCGAGGTGGTCAGCGCCGCCGCCGCCGGGTGTGGTGGAGCTCAGCGACCGGGCTGGGAGGACTGCAGGCCACGAAGGGATGGTTGTAGGACGCCCAAGAGGAAATTAATGGCTACAGAAGTTGTTGTCATTTCGGATATCGGCTTAGATGTCATGGTTGGTTCAGGCTCAACATGAGCAGATGAGCAGATGTGTGGGACAACCAATTCAAAAGACTACAAACACGTGTGCGCTTCTAAGACGGGCCGCTATGAGCCTCTAAAGCGTCTTTATAAAGTAGTATATTTTCTTAGTTCTTAGTATTTTCTTTAGTATATTTTCTTAGTCTGAAGACCAATTATCTTCGTCGCCAGCCTTGAAAACGTCTCTCAACCATCCAGTAGTGGGCTTGTTGATCTGGAATTTCCAAATGAGACCTGACTGCCGAGCGTTTAGGACCGTAGCCGGCATCACTAACAGGCCCCCAAAGTCCGTGTTTCGTCGGATTGTTCGCGAGGGTAAGCGGCTTAAGCTTCGTTTGTTTGGATATCGCCGACAGTTGCGGGCATGGCCAGCAACTACAGCCCGGCTACAATAGCATTCCTGGCCGGCGTGTGGCCGACTGTGGAGCGGTCGCATCGGCTGCCGTTTGTTCGGCGCCAGCGACCGTGGCCCGTGTGGTCGGCTGATCCCCTGATCGACCTGACGTGGCGGGCGAAAATGGCGCGGCGGCCCGGCAACATTGCGGCACGTTAGGTTACAGTAGGTCAGCGAGGACCTCGCGTGGTGTCGCGCGCCCTTTGGGGGGCGGTGCTGCCAGAAGCCGTGGACCTGTCGTCGAGCCGGCGTTCTCAGCCAGACGCCGTCACGCACGAGCGAGGCTGTCGTGATGCGAACGCTGCCTTCGTTCGCCGTGATGGCGCCGATATCGTGACTCTGTAGGGGAGTCTGAGCCCAAAGTGGACCCGTCTGCATCTCGAATATGTGCTGTAGGCTGACGCTGACCCCGTCTGGGAGCCCGTTATGCCAGCCGTGTGCAGGGCGGATTTGGCAAAAATAATTTCCGTGACGTGGTGACATGGTGCAGCTTTCGAGTCGTTGCGGTACTTCACCTACTCGGCTAATGAGGTGAAGCCGCGATGAATTGGGCGAAACAAGGAGTGTAGTAGCCGTTTTATGAAGGATCGAGGTTTCGTAGCGTGATATTGCATTATTGCGAATGATGAATGGGCCCACATCAATCGTTGCGGAAAATGTGGAGGGAAATTGGTATGCACAATATCGAAATTTGTTAGTAATGTGGCAGTATTATGGTATATTATTTAAATAAGCACATAACGAAAATGAGACAGCAGCAATAGCCTTATTTCTCGGAGAGAGGACAAAAAACAGAAGAATGAAGATATAGATGTATTTATATTTCGGCAACATGCCTTTATCGAAACAAGAGCAGAAGTGACCAACCGCCGACGTAGGTATTGTCGTATTACGCAAGTTGTTCCCTATGTTACGTCCATTAGCCGGTTAAGATTGCAAGACAAAAAAACGACAAGAGGAAGAAATCGTTGAACACAGCCCTTGTTTGGTGCTCGACATCCATCCGCTACGAATGCTGGCGACGCTGTTATGCGTCAATCGACCTTATTTTCGCGTTGGCCCAGCCAGGCACTTCTGCTATGGCCTTGATGAAGGTATGTTGCCCAAATATCAACCCATCTTTTTCTCCGCTCTCCCCGTTTGTTTTCTTCGAGGAATAAGGCTATTGCTACCGTCTTATGTGAATGATGCTCCTCGCAAATGCACTGAACAAGTTACGTAAGTCCTTAGAAGATAAAATGGTGCGATAGACAACAGGTTTCGAAGTTGTGGGCTCATCTCAGCGTCTGCTGGACCTCCTCTGGACCGCGTTGAACGTTGCGCGTCGCGGCATTGTGGATCATACATGGATCCCGGCGAGACTGCCGGACATCATTTTTTTAGACGTCTTTCAGATGTCGCTACCCTCACCTCAGGAGCCGTGCCGCGCGTTGTCAAGGTTCATGTGTCAACGGCTCTATACCCACAGCTGATCCGCTTACATTGTTCTTGTAGATGTTAAAAACATGGGCGGGCCTGGCGAGGGCTATACATTATCCGCCAAGTAACAGATTGCATGAACCGCCAGACTGCGGCATAGAGCGGGAAGCGGGTTTCCCCGCGTGCATGAAAAATTCAGACAAATTGGAAGTAAAAAGACGGGGAACGAATCAATGTATGCTATGCTCATAAATGATCGATCGCCGACGTAAGCATCGACGTATTACGCGAGCTATTCCTTGTTTTTAGTCCATTGGCTGGTTGAGACAACAACAAAAAACCGACAAGAGGTAGAAATCGTTGAAAACAGTCTTTGTTTCGTGCTCGACATCCACCCACTGCGAATACTGGCGGCGCTGTTATGCGTCAACCGACCTTATTTTCGCGTCGGCCCAGCCAGGACGACCTGCCGCCGATCCTCCGTCTATCGTCGCTGCACAACACCGTGGGACGCAACCGGCGGGCTGGGCGTAACTGCGCACCCAGCATGGGGTCGGCAGAGTCAACCAGCCAATCACATAATCGTTTCAGGATAGTACGTTGGAGAGCGGTGGCGAGACGTCACGCCGCCAGACGCTTTTCCACGCATGGCTTTCATTTATATAGGCTTTTTTCTTCAAAATCGCTGAGGCTTACTGTGGGAACGCGCAAGCTCGCCCTGCCTGGCATCAGGTGCCGGGCGCCGCTCCGTGCCTGGTGTCCGCCGTGCCCTGTGCCGGGCACCGCTCTTCAACCGGCGGCATGGACGCCGTGGTGCTGACAGACCCCACCAGCGCTCAGACCGTGGCACTGCGAGAACGCCGGGCAGAACGGTGCATCTCCCTAGTCGCCCCGCTCCCAGCGGCCACAGCTGAGCTGGGTCCGGCGGCGGCGGCGGCGGCAGCAGCTGCTGTTGCGGCAAGGGCACGCGGCGGCGGGCCGGGCGCGTGCTGCCGCAGCCCGCCGGCCGCGGACCGCAGCGTCACGCCGCGCCCGCGTCGCGTCACGACCCGGGGTCACGTGACGCTGGTACGAGCGCGCCTGCAGGGGGTGCAGGTCGGAGTCGCGTTACCAGCGCGACGGCTGCCGGGCCCGCCCCTCATATGAGCCGCGAGTGGCGGGCGGTGTGCTCAATTAGCCCCGCCGTGTCGCCGGGCGCCAGGTCCGCTCCGTGGAGCGAAACGACGCAAGTAAAAGTGGCCCGACAATCAGCGGCGTGCACGCGGCCGCCCGCCCAACGGCCGGCCGGGGCGGGGGCGGTTTTCGCCCGTTCGAAAGTGACCTGAATGCATGCGAATCCTGGCGTCGGCTGCTGGGCTCGTGACGGACGCTCTCGCGGCGCGCCCGCTCTGTCCCGCTCTGCATCCGCGCCGGCGCCGGCGACCCGGCTGACCTCCGCTGACCTCCGCCGGCGCTGGCGACCCGCGGCCGCACTTCTGACACGCCGCCACCGTGTCGGCGCGGCTCCGCGCTGATGGTGAGGGCTGATTCCGTCGCTGGGGGCGGGGCGCGCGCAGCCCAGTGAAATTCTGAAAACATTTGCTCGGGTCCCGACCTTCGGACGCGTCACGAAGCTGGGCGATGATGGGCAAAGTCAGCCGCGATGTTCGGCTGGGATCGTACGGGGCCCATCGGGACGTGTCCGTGGCCGTAAATGTTGCGTCAACCCGTCGGCGGCTATTTAACCCCAACTCTCTTCGCCGTCGGCTGGGAGTGGGGGGGGGGGGGGGGGGAGCGAGCGAGCGCGTCAGGTAATGTCGTTAGCGCTAATGGCATGGCCGAGCGCTGACCGCACGGCCATGGTGCGTGGTGTAACGCCCAAACGGTCTGGCGAGCGCCGCCGCCGCCGCCGCCGCCGCGCGTGATTGGACCGCTGTTTGTGTCATTGTTGCGCGCCGGTGGACGGCGGTCGGGGCGCTGTCGGCCGCACCGCAGCCGGCGTCGCGTCCCACGCTGCGCCGTCGCGGTCGCGGCGACACGTGCGGCGGCGGACTTTCGCGGCTGCCAGCGCTCGCCGGGGCGGCACCCCGTTACGACCGACTTCAGGCTGTGGCGGTGCCTGGCGGCGTCCGACGCGCTGCGGGGGGGGGGGGGGGGGCTGGTTGTGCGTGTGCTGGGTAGGGGGCGTGCACTCCCCGCGTGCCGCCGCGCGGGAGTGCCTGAGTATCTCGTATTGCGCCGCGCCGCGCTGGCGGCGGCCTCGTGACGTGGGTCGCTGAGCAGGGGGGAGGGGCGGGACGCGACCTTCCCCCGGCCGGCATCGGATTTCGTCCGGGAAAACTCGACCGGTGCTGGCCTGAGAAGCCAGGTGCGGGCCCCACTGATCCGCGCTGATGTATTTTCGTGTCACCGCGTGCCGTACACGGCGCGGCGGTCACGAGTGCGGAGCGTCCGATAGTGCAGGCCGCTCTGGGCATGGGAAGTCCGGCGGCTGCGCGCCGGCCGCGGCCGCCGAGCTCGTGAAAGACCGGGAGGGGCCGTTTGTGGTCGTGACACGAGCCGCCACTGTGATCCCGCCCGGTGCCGGGCGTCTCCCGATCTGTCTCGCGGAGACCCGTCCGACCTCCCGATCTCGCTGAGAAGACGGCGCCGCTGGCCGGCTGGCTGCACGGCGTGCGGGCCGGCCCCGCAGCGGGCCGTCACGGTGCGCCGTCGGTCCGGGCGGCCGCCCGGAATAACGTGACGTCCACGGGCTCGCGGGGCGAGACGGGATGGGGGGAGGCCGGCTGAGCACGCCAGTGCGAGCGGACTATTTCCCTGCGGTAAAGGCACGGCTTACACGCACTGGGTTGAAACGCCGTGCGTCAGCAGCCGTGTTAGTCTGGATCAAAACAGTCGATACACGCGTGACGCCGAACCGGTCTGCCTGGGTTAGCAGTGGCGACTGACCCGGGCGCCAAGTGTAGCGTATGTCGGTCTGCAGCTCCAGTCACCGGGCTGCGTGCGGTTTTTTTACCTGCTGTGACTGGCCGAGGCTCCAGCTATTTTTCCCCGCGTTTGTTGTTTTGTTTTGTTCTTTTTTTCCAATTCACGTGCAATACATATTTGGCTGGCTTGGAGGCTTCAGTCTCCGTGATTGGTCGCCATGACACTGTTGACAGCGCCTGGTAACCATGATGGCGTCCAATGCGGATGCCACGCTCTCGTGAGGCGCAGCTCACAGCCCTCCTGCGAACAATTAAGCGTCGGAGGGGATCTGTCACTCAAGGGTAGCGGTAATCCCGACGGTGTTTGTGGCTCTGGCACCCGGCAGCGAAGTAGATCAGCTCCCTGCCAGCCAGGTCGGCCGAGTCTCGCACATACCGCAGCGGACCGCCCGCCACCAGCGCCTCGGCTCCCCGCCCCGGAACTATCGGCGCCTCCCGGCCGCCCGCCACCCGCGCCTCCGTTCTCCGCCCCGACACCATCGGCGCCTCCCGGCCGCCCGCCACCCGCGCCTCCGTTCTCCGCCCCGACACCATCGGCGCCGCCCGGCCGCCCGCCACCCGCGCCTCCGTTCTCCGCCCGGCACCACCGAGCGCCGCCCGCCCGTCGTCGGCCGTCAGTGCTCCCCCCGGCGTGCGGTGTCGGCGCCGTGCGGTGCCCGGTCGGCGGCGGGTGCGTGTGCCGCGTCGTCGCCGCGGCCGGCCGCCTTTGATCAGCGATGCATTGAGCGGGCGGAGCGGGCGCGGAGTCATTCTCGCGGTGGGCGCGGGCGGTGGACTTTCACCGACGCGACCGCGTTCGGCCTACGAGTGACGGTCTGGCGTCGGCCGTGGCGTGGACGGGTGACGGTCTGGCGTCGGCCGTGACGTGGACGGGTGACGGTCTGGCGCCGGCCGTGGCGTGGACGGGTGACGGTCTGGCGCCGGCCGTGGCGTGGACGGGTGACGGTCTGGCGCCGGCCGTAAAGCGTCCGCCTGGGGCACGCCGCGGCACGTCCTCGAGTTTTGTCTGACTGCAGTAATCCCGTCGTCAGTGACCCGATCAGGGGTGGTTGAGGTGTCGCGTGATACGAGCCATCCGACTGAGCTCGTGGTGTCCCGGGCGGATTATAGGTCTATATTTAGTCGAACGTTGGGCTTCGGGAGCTGGTTTCATTAAGCCAGTGTGCCGTGGCAAATCATGCGACGTGCGCCAATGCCTCCTCCTCTCCCCAAATCACGTCATGATCTGTCCTTGGGCTATGTAGGTTGCCAAGTTTTGTTGGTAACAACTCGTCAGTCAGCCCGTATGTCAGCGTGACGGCGAGGGGAAGATAGCAAATCTCAGTTGTCTGGCTGGAACGGTTTGGTGGTAAATAGAAACCGGAGGACCGTGACGCCCCCCCCCCCCCCCCTCCCCCGTGCCACCTCCGCAGAAAAGTTATGTTGGGGATGGCACGGATCTGGTATAAATGGCCGGGCGCGAATGCGGGGCGGCTTCCCCTCATTATGTCAGGCTGCAGCTGTTGTATGGTGCTTCGCCTTAGAACTCGGTTTTTTGGAGGTTGGGAAAAGACAATCTGCCGTCATCTCCTCAACATCGTAGCCCTATGTCAGGAAGTCAGGGAGAATGGGACCCGCGGGCAGCACTCTGAGAAAAGCCCAGCTTCGTCCGTCGGAAGCTTCTCGGAACCATGCGGCTGACCAGGTGCCGGCGGACCGGTAACAGGCCGAGACTGCGTCACACAGAGCCGCTCGACTCGCTGGCGTGGTGTTTCGGGAGTCAGAACCGTGCGGCTGACCAGGTGCCGGCGGACCGGTAACAGGCTGCCACTGCGTCACACAGAGCCGCTCGACTCGTTGGCGTGGTGTTTCGGGAGTCAGAACCATGCGGCTGACCAGGTGCCGGCGGAACGGTAACAGGCTGAGATTGCGTCCCACAGAGCCGCTCGACTCGCTGGCGTGGTGTTTCGGGCGTCAGAACCATGCGGCTGACCAGGTGCCGGCGGACCGGTAACAGGCCGAGACTGCGTCACACAGAGCCGCTCGACTCGCTGGCGTGGTGTTTCGGGCGTCAGAACCATGCGGCTGACCAGGTGCCGGCGGACCGGTAACAGGCTGCCACTGCGTCACAGCCGCTGGACTCGTTAGCGGGGTGTTTCGGGCGTCAGAACCGGCACGGCCGCGCCACACTACGCCGCACGTCTTGCGCAACGAGTGTGGACGCTGCGACGTAACCTCTCGGGTGGGGGCAGTAGCCTTGGGCGCCATATTACCTGGGTAGCCGGCGCTCCCTCCGTAAAGCCCGAATCGTCATCATCATCGGTGGCAGAAGCACGCGTTCGATTGCAGCTCCAATCACATAAGCGGGCGTTGTCGACGAGCCGTTGCCCTGGAATACTGTTCGTCTCGCTGTGCTGGTTTGGCCGTGACCAGCTGGTTATGACGTGGAGCGTTCATGGCGCATGTCTGCACGCAGCCGCAACATCCCCAGCACGGGCCGCACGCCCGGCCGGCGCCGTGTTTGTTTTCGCCGGCCGTCGCAGTCGCGAAACAGGCTCCGCGCCGCGATCCGTGGCGACCTGGCTCGCTTTCCCCGGAGATGCGGCACGCTCTCCGGGCGCGTGCGCCGCGCGGCCACGGCACATCCATCACGCGGATTCGCTCGATTTGTGAGAGCCGGCCGGCCGTCGTCGGGGTTGACCTCCGGCCGGCGGCGCGGACGGACGGATGTCGGCTGGGGGCGGGCGGCGCCGGCCGGAGAGAGAGTGAAACGGCGCCCGGCGGCGGCAGAGGCGCCGTCGTGAGCGATCGGTCGGCGGCGCGCGGCCGCCGCTGCTCCTCCGCCGTCATCGCCCGTGCACGGCTCGCGAGGCGGCCGCCGTGCGGTCTGGAAATCGGATTATCGCGCCGGCCCACGCCGACGGAGCTCAGCTGTGACGCCTTCCAGAGCAGCGCGGCGCTGCTGATTGGGGGGGGGGGGGGGGGGGGGGGCGCTGCTCCGGTGTGCGCAGCGCGGCCGGCGGGACGTCTGGAAGGGACGCCGGTCTCAGCTGGCGGCCCACGGCGCGGTGAACCGGGACACCCGTTGCCGACGAGGCGACTGTCGTGCCTCGACGCTGGGCGACAGGAGTTTGCCCCCCCCCCCCCCCCCCCCCATCTGATCATAATTCGCGAACGATCGCAGCGCTCGCTGCGGGCTAGCCGCTCGAAGCGGGAGCAGGCGTTTGATCGCGCGTCATCCCCTCCCCCCCTCCGCCCCATCTCGCCCGTTGCGGCGAACGTGGCGCGGCCTGGCGACAGCCGCCCGCATCCCGCATCCGCGGCCGCAGCGGCCGCATACACTTTCACACGCCGGCGGATATTTGGCGCATCTTTTGTCATTCATGGGCGGCGCGATGCGGCTGGTGGTCGGCGGCGTGCGGTGCTGCGCCGCGAGCGGCGGCGCCGGCGCGCCGGGTCGACGTCGGGTCAGCCGGCGACGCCCCGCGGAACACCACGGGCGTAGCCAGGGGTGGGGCCGCGACCGGGAACGTGGTCGGTGTCGCCACACTTGCGAAGGTGGGTGCTCCTTCCACGCTGGGGAGAGGGAGAGGAACTTGAAAAGAATTGCCATCCCTCTGGATTTTGACCCGTGGTGAAGTCCCTAGTGTAGCCGGTTGTCGTCATCGCTTCCCCAGCCGCGTGCTGGACTCGCCGCTGCCGACGGCGGCTGGTGCGAACGGGGTCGACTTGCGGCCGCCGGCGGCACCGGGCGTCCGCCGCCGAGCGCCGGCGGCCGGCGGGTCGACCGCGGCCTGACACCGGGCGGTCGGTGGTGGCCGGCCCCGCTCGCACCTGGCCCGGGAGACCCGGGCGCCGCTGCTGCGGCGGGACACGGGAACCGGCGCCGGAGAACGGCGGCGGCGTGGCCCAGGACTCTCCAGCGTATTGCGAGGAGGGAACTTTGAGGCTGGGTGGTCAGCGTGGGGTGGGTGCTCGGTGTGGTCAAAGAGAAACTAAAGCACCGGGATTGTCTAATGCGGCACGTGTTTTTCCTTCCCGGAAGCTTGTAAGAAAATGAAAATCATCATTGATCGTAGATTCCCGGAGCGAATGGCTTTACGTGCCACTTTGGCTTCATACGGACAGCCATATCGCGTTATGTACGTACGAATGGCCTACTTCTATATCATCTACATACCACTGTATCATCGGTGTGATACCTGCGATGCCACACGCGCTGCTTGGGTGAAAACGGACTGAAGACGAAGCCATCGGGCGCCAGACGGAAAGCCGCCCACGGCCGGCCCTGTTCCGCGTGCGGCATGCCCGTTAGATACGATAGATCTTCTCCGGCCTCTGTGCGCGTGCGCGCATGGTCTCGGCAGCAGTACCGTTGATCAGCGATCGGTTGATCAGTTGATCAACGCTGCCGATCAGTTGATCGGCAGCGGTAAACCACCACCGACTGTGCCTCGGCTTCAAACGCCGTCCGACCGTCCGGCGGTGACGCCGCGTGCCGGCGCTCGTACTGTCGCCCGCCGTCACGTGCTCGTCACGTGCCGCACGACCCTTGGGCCACCGCAGCTGGAGCCGGTCGGGCCCGGACGCGGCGCTGACGATCGGTGACGTCACCGCGCTGTCAGCACTCCCCGGCGCGGCGCGACCGCCCGCCCAGCGTCACGTCTGGAGGAGCGTCACGACCGCGTGGCCTCCAGACGGCGGGGCGGAGGCGTGGGAGGGGTGGAGCGGCGCGGGCCGCCGTGTTGCGAGCCGTCGATGCACGAGACGTACGCTAGGCTCTGCTCCCGTGGATGGCGCGACACTGTGGTGCTCTGCGCGGACAGCGGCGGAGACTTGGCGCGCGACTCGAGTCCGGGCCGGCGACCGGGAAACGGCGTGAATGGCGGGCGCATGAATCGGCTTTTGGACCGGACCGGGCCGGCTGGTGTCTGCGGCGACCGGCCGTGAATGAGCCGAACAGCCGCACAGCCGCACAGCCGCACAGCCGCACAGCATGAGCCGCACAGCCGGCCGATGCCGGTGACCGGTCTGGTGCCAACACAATTAAGATGCCCATCATCGGGGGCGCCCCGCTGTTCCTCGGGTGTTGGGCGGGTAATAAGGACGCCACTCGACCGGGGCGCAGATCAGGCGATGGGCCGGTCTCCCACGCTCAGCGGCACGCTCGGCGTCAGCTGGGCCCGTAATCGTCTCTGCGCGGAGGGAAGGCGCCGGTCGCGGCTCGGGCGACCGAGCGCCGCCGGCCCGCCGCCGGCTGCCGACACCGGCTATCTGCGGCGAGTCGGCGCCGGGCGCCGGTGGTGCTGGAGCCGTGCAACAGATCGCTGAGACGCGTTCAGGCACATCGTGATAACCGATGTTGCGTGTTGTCTGTTGGAGTTGGAGGTGGAGTTGGAGTTGGATCTGTAGTGTGCTGTTGTCGAAGAGATACGCGACCTTGCTCTTGCGTGAGACCCGCGTGTCTGCGAACCATGTACGTTAGCCTGTACACTTAGTGTTCTGGTTTACGTTCGCCGTATGGATGCCGTTGACCTGTTCAGCTTAGTGAGACGTATTACAGCATTCTGTGCCCTCTGCTGGCGTGAGCCTGTTGCGTGTTTGGTGTGTGTTTAGCCGTCGCTGGTCTGTCGGCCGCCCAGTCGCCGCCACTGTTTTCTCAGCTGTCGGCGCGGTCGCTGGGCCGTACACGCCAGCTGTCGAGCTGCGGCGTCCTGCAGCGCCGCCGCTGCCGCCGCTGCGGCGCCGACCGATCGGTCCGCCGTTACTGCGGCAGCGGAGCGTGACGGCCTGCCGTCCGCCGCGTCCGGCGTCACGACAGGCTCCGCTCCGACGGCCGGCGCGGTCCCCCCCCCCCCGTGCCACCTCCGCCGCCGACTGACGCCCGGGCGCGGCCGCTGTTGCAGAGGCGCCCATGTCGCCGCTGGGGGACAGCCAGCTGGAGGAGCAGCCGCTGACCACCACCGACGAGCGCCTGCGCAGCCTCGGCCGCCAGCTCAACATCGAGATGAAGGTCAGCATGCGCACGCGCACGCACCCACGCACGCACGCACGCACGCACGCACGCACGCACGCACGCAGATGTCATCGGTGAGCGCGGCATTCCGTTCGCCGGTGAGCTCGTGTGGACACAGTCAAAGACTGTCGATGCTTCAACGAAACATGGCGTGTTTGCACTGAGCGTGTCGTGCAGCTGGAAGTGTTCTCAAGTCGGCTGTCACCAGCACAAGCTGGCGCACCGAGGCACCGCGGCGCCAGTCGCCTCGCGCTGGCGTGGGTCGCCTACGGCCGGGAGGCGTCCGGCCGGTCGGAACGGAGCCCGGCCGAGCCGCGAGCCCGCGACGCCGCTGTGCCCAGGCGCTGATGTCGCCGCTGCTGCTCTCTACGGCCGTGCCGTGCCGTGCCGTGCCGTGCCGTGCCGTGCCGTGCCGTGCCGTGCCGTGCCGTGCCGTGCCGTGCCGTGCCGTGCCGTGCCGTGCCGCGCCGCGCCGCGCCGTTCCGGGTCGGGCCGCGCTGCGCAGCGCCGTCTGAATGGGAGGAGCTGGGCAGCCGCTGATCTATGGCGTCTCTGCAGCGGATCTGTATAGGCTGGGGTATAGTTGTGCGGCGCTTAATCGGCGCTGTGTTATGCGGCGGACGGGCGAGAGGGACGCCGCCGTCGGAGGCGCGGGCGCCGCTGTTGCCGGGCGCGGCGCTGGTGTCTCCCGTGCCAGCCGCCGCCGCCGCTGTCGCGTGGAGGCTCATCCCGGCCAGAGGCTATCTGATGGCCCGGCCGGGGTCGCTCGCGTGTTTCGGCGCCGGCCGCGCGGTGCCGCCCTGCTGCCGCCGGAGTGTGGGGCTGGAGGAGGCGGCCGGGCGGCGCCGCTGGCCGCCACCGTGCGCAGCGGCCGCGAGCGCCGAGAGTGGAGGGGCGACCGGTCGCCGCCGCCAGCGCGCCGAGGTGGTCCGTAAAACTGCGACACCGTTAGCTTGCATGCGGTTGAGTGGCTGCCGCATGGTACTGGTGCGGAGGCGAACTCCGTCCCGGCCCGTGTCCGTCTCGCCCGTGGTCCGTCGGTGATGCGGGGCATCGGCGGAACGGCGGCGCCGGCAGCGGCGGTGGCCGGGGCGCCGCCGCGGACCCAGCCCCGGCCCGCCGTCCACGCTCCCTGTGTCAGTCCCGCGCCGCCGACGAGCTGGCGCGGCGTGCTCGACAGCTGCGGCGGCGTCCGCGAGGTGGCGGGCTGAGCGGCGCCCGCCGGCACGCCTCGGCGGCTCGGTCACGGGTCAGCTGACCTGTCCGGGTCACTGGTGCCGCTCCCAGCCGGGCCGGCTGTTCAGGTGGGCGCCGCGTCGCCCCGGGGGCTGGCCCGGCCGGCAGCAGCTGCTGGGACGGCGGCCGCAGGCCGACGGCTTCCGCTACGTTTCGCAAGCTGGGAATGAGGGCCGGCGGTAATGCGGTGAGGTCGAGCCGCAGTGCCACCATGTCAGACGTCAGCGCAGACGTCAGCTCCGTTGGGCATTGTAAGAGGCAGACTATTGGCTTTCCGCTTGATCTGTTCTCAGCCTTTTATGCTCTGCACATTATCAGTTGCATATTTCCCAGGGAGATATATTTATCTTTGTTCGTAGCCGCTAAATGCGTGCATGCGTGCCATTCACCACTCTCATTATTCCAGTCCGCGCCTGTGGTTCATCACTTTCCTGGACGCGCGCGTGCGGCCCCACACTCCCTCTCCCCGTCCAATGCACTTCGCGTTTTCATTTCTGAACCTCTTCCCTCGTTCAGAATCCGTCATCCCGTCTGTTCAGCGTGCGCCGTGCGCCGCAGAGCGTCGGCGTCGGCGGCGGGAGCGTGCGCCTCGGTCAGACCCCAGAGCCGGGCACGCGCGTCCGCATGCAGCGACGTCGGACGCCTTCCTTTCTGATGTCATGACCTCGGTGTTTGGACCTCTGCCGCCGCGGTCCACGGCAGAGAGACGGCGACACTCACCCCTGAAGCGGGCCTGTGCGTCGCTCCGCAGGCGGGCAGTCCTCGCGCGGTGTGGCCTCACCGGCGGCGTCAGGGGCTGAGCGCCGGTGGCGGCTGGAGCGGGCCTGTGCGTCGCACCGCAGGCGGGCAGTCCTCGCGCGGTGTGGTCTCACGGGGGGCATCAGGGGCTGAGCGCCCGTGTGTGCTGGACCGCAGCCTCGTCGGTCCGACTCTGGACCCTCCGGTGGCCGGACGCCGAGCGCTGGCGCCGCCGGCCCACGGCCGCCTGTAAAAGGCACGTAAAATGCATGTTTTTCACTATTCAGCGTTGGGGTGTGAAGGCGAGGCGGAGGGGCGAGACGTCAGCCGTGGCGGACGGCCGGCCGGCAGCCGGCGGGAGGCCGTCCCGGCGCGGGCTTTACGACCCGGTTGCGCTCGCGGCGGCCGGTAACGCTCACGGTGGCCGGGATATGGCCCTACAAACGGCGCAGCGCCGCCGTACGAGCTGGCGGCGGTTCCGCCGCATCGAGCGAGGCGCGGGAGCGATCGGCGCGGCCTTGTCCGCGCACCTCCAGCGGAGCCGACGCTCGCTGTCCGGCCCGCGCCCGCCTGACCCGGGCGACTGTGACTCTGGCTGGGGTCAGACGCGGGCTGCTGTCGTGTCCGGGCCCGGTCGCGCGCCTGCGCCACCGGCCACTTCCGTGCTCTCCCGTGTCCGGGGACCGGCTGGGTCTGTTTGGAGGCCGCCCACCGGCGTCCTGCCGGCAGGGTGGCCGTTGACGCTGCCAATACTAATGAGGCAGCAGCCATGATGCGGATTGCCGCGTACTTTGCCATTAGCGATGCCGGCTGTGACGCCAAATTTGGCGCCGGTGCTTCTGGTGATGCCTGGGAATGGCGTCGTTAGCGTGGTCGGTGGGGTCGGTTTCGCCACCGCTCAAGCCGCTGCCAACTTTGCCAACTCATGACGCCAGTCGTGCAGATACTGCTGATACGGCCTGTCGTGTCTACATCATTGATCTGTCCACAGAAATGCAGCTCCCGGTCTTGATGGGAGCGGCCCGTCGCCGCCCCTGCGCCTGCTGTTGCTGTGTGACACTGTGGCACTGAATGACTGTTCCACGGTGATTGTTCCGTGTAGCGCTTCCGGTGTGACTGTCACACGCCATACCGTTCACACAACAGTCAGCGCAGCACAGTCAGAACGGAACAGTCAGCACAGTATCTGTCAGAACAGAACGCTCAGCACGGAACGGTTGGAACGGAGCAGCGTCCCGGCGGCGGTCGGTCCCAGAGCCGGCGGCTGGAGCGGTACCCGGTCCTAGCGGGGTCGCCCGAGTGCCGACAGTGTCTGGAGCAGACACGGGGTCTCGAGCCCCGGTCCTGGCGGGGCCGCCCTACTGCCGACAGCGTCTAGAGCAGACACGGAGTCTCGAGTCTCGGTCCTAGCGGGGCCGCCCTACTGCCGACAGCGTCTAGAGCAGACACGGAGTCTCGAGTCCGCCTCTGGGTGTGATCGCGCACAACTCCGTCCACTCCGCCGTCGGAAATAGCGGTCAGCGCGGTCTCCGCGGAGTGGCAGGCTCCATCTGTCATGCTTCCGTCAGCTGACAGTGCCGGTTACGTCGGTGGCGCACGTTCTGTGCGACCGTCCAACGTCCATTGTTCAGCTCGAACGCTCTGTGCGACCGTCCAACGTCCACTGGTCAGCTCGAACGTTCTGTACGACCGCTCTGTGCGGCTGTTGCGTGCCGAGGGTCGTGCTGTGTCGAGGTTTCTGTGCCGACCGTGTGCTCTCCGTGCCGCTCTGTGCCGCTCTGTGCTGACCTTTCCCCGTCGTGTGTCCGGCCGCAGGTGAAGCAGGGCGCCGAGAACCTCATCAGCATGTACTCGGCCGGCGGCCAGCAGAGCAAGAAGCTGCTGGCCGACGCCCACCAGATGCTGGAGGATGCTAAGGCCAAGATCGACTACATCAAGATGCGCATCAACAAGCTGAGCCAGAACGTGGCGCAGAGCTCCAGCGGCGAGAACCGCTCCATGGGTAACGTGCTGCCCCCCCCCCCCCCCCCTGGCCTAGAGGGGAGTGGCCCTTCCGCGCCTTCCGTGTTCGCCGTGGACTCTGCCGACCGTGTACGGATTGTGTGTGACTCAGTGGCGGCTTGGGCGGGCGATACTGATTTGGCATGGCACGCGGGCGATGTCGGCTTCAGGGCATGTCTGTACTGATTGAGCGTGACTCACTGATAGCGGGGGCTTCAGCGCAGGCCGCTGTCAGGGCTGCTCTGATGGCCGGGGCGCCGGTATCGGGCGAGGTGGGGACCTCGGTAGCGGGACCTCGGTAGCGTCATCGCGTGCGCGTGCGACCCACAACGTGCGCGTGTGACTCCGCGGACGAGGCGGATTAGCAGGCTGTGCGGGCCGCCGGTGTGTTACCGGGGATGGCGGTGGGGTGTTGGAGGAGGCGTCCAGGGGCTTTACAGGGGACGGCGAGCCACTTTTACCACAGGGAAACGTCGAACGGTGATGATAATTTGAGAGAGGGGGAGGCGGTCGCGTCCGTTTTCAAGTTTTTTAGTTTTAGAGTTGGACAGGGCCGTGAGCGTGTGTTGCCTTCAGCGGCCACCTCGTGTGTGGCGGCGCCGGCCGGCTGGCTGTGCGACCGGTGGTCGGGCCCGTGCCGGCGCGTGCTCCCTGGCGCCGGCCGGCTGAGGGACCGATGGCCGGGCCCGTGCCGGTGCGTGCCCCCTGGCGCTGGCCGGCCGAGGGACCGATGGCCGGGCCCGTGCCGGCGCGTGCTCCCTGGCGTCGGCCGGCTGACGGACCGCTGGCCGGGCCTTACCGGCGCGTGCTCCCTGGCGCCGGCCGAGTGGCCGTGATGCACGTTGTCCGCGCTCGGCGGCACCGCCGACCGCCGGAGCGGGCCGGGCCGGGCCGGCCGCCGGGTACAGGGCGAATCCGCAGGCGGACTGACGCCGCTCGGCTGGGTTTTCCCTGGCCGAGTCGGCGCCGCCCGGCCCGGCCCTGCTTACCTGGCTCGGCTCGGCCAGCGCCGTCCGCGGCGCCCGGTCCGGCCGGCGGAGGAGGGGGCCGTCGAGCCGCACCACTCGTGGTCAGAAGAGCAGAGAGCCTGACGGGGCCGCCGCGCAGACACCGGCTCGGCGGGCAGGGGGAGGGGGCCATCGAGCCGCACCACTCGTGGTCAGAGGAGCAGAGCCCGACGGGGCCGCCGCGCAGACACCGGCTCGGCGGGCAGGGGGGAGGGGGCCGTCGAGCCGCACCACTCGTGGTCAGGAGAGCAGAGCCCGACGGGGCCGCCGCGCGGACACCGGTCCGGCCGGCGGAGGAGGGGCCGTCGAGCCGCACCACTCGTGGTCAGAAGAGCAGAGCCCGACGGGGCCGCCGTTCAGACACCGGCTCGGCGGCGCAGGAGGAGGGAATGGCTGTGGGTGGAGGCGCTCGGTGTGGGACGTTAGGTGGCGGCGGGAGCGTGGATGTGGGCATATGGCGACCTGTCACAGATACAAAGTCGGCAGGGTTGGGGTTGACTTTGAAGAGCGCTGACTGTGCTTAGTACGGAACGCGACAGTGGGCTCTTTGGTATGGGTGCTCGTAGCAATGTTGAGCATTTTAGTATGCGGAGAATGAACGGAAAACGTTAAGAGACGGACGAACGTTGCGTTACGAACGTTGCGAACGATTCAGTGTTATGTGAAGGCCATAGATGAGCACAGGATGTGGTGATCGGCTACGAGAGTTTGAGTAAGCTCCAGTTGAATTCTTCTCTGAGATTGGGTATTGCTATGCTCTGAGATTGGGTATCGATATGGGAAGAAGCATGGAAGGAACCGATGACAGACATGGAATTCGTTGAATGCATTTCTCAGCGTTTGCATGTTAAGACCATTTGTAATTTTGGAGCGTTGTCCGTACAGTCCGCAAAAAAATGCCCTTAGTTACCATCCTGAACCTAGAATATGCATGAGCCACGTCGTTGAAGTCGGCGGTGAATACAGAGAGGCCGTTTCGCTGGCTCGCTCGTGATGCGATGCAGCACGCTGGCGTCGCGCCGCCCGGCACGTCTGCGCGGCGTCTGCCGGCGCGGCACGGCCGGTTCCGTCCTTGGAGGGCGGCGCGGCGGTGCAGCGGCCGTCGCGTGACAGCCGACTGACGCGCGGCCACCGGCGCCGGACTCCGTGCGCCTGTCGTGCCGCTACCGTGTTACGGACGGCACCGGGCCGGCGGCGCACACCGGCCGACGGTGACGTCACGTGGGTCCCGGTGACGTCACGGCGGGGCACCCTGTTCTCGATCGGCCGCGCTCAACACGCGCGCCCGGGATCTCCCCTCGTTGTGCCGGTCGCTCCATGGCTGTCAGACGATGTGTGTGTGTGTGTTTGTGTGTGTTTGTTTGTGTGGTGTCCGGGCCAGGGCCGGGCACTGGTGTCCACGGCCCACGCGTCGGCGCGCTGTGTTGCGGGGACGTCAGGCGCAGTGTTCACGTTAACCGCATTATGCTGGGGTCGGCGCAACACTTTGTGGACCGCAGCGCTGCAGACAGCGTGTGCGCGCGTCTTCCCCTCCCCCACCCCGCTGAACCCTGCCCGCGGGCCGGTGACCCGGCTCGACCTCTGAACCCGCGAGCCCCGGTCCTTGCGCCCCGGCGTGGCCCATATCGCCCCAGCCTGACCCCTGGCCGCGGGTGTCCCTGCCTGACCCGCTGACCTGACCTCGGGCAGTGGACCGGGCGTTCGAGTCGAGCCAGCTGACGCCGCTGGATGTGCGTATCGAGGAGCTGCGCCACCACCTGCGCATCGAGACGGCCGTCATGGACGGCGCCAAGAATGCCATCCGCCTGCTCCAGAGCGGCAAGGTCACAGACAAGAAGGCCCTCCAGGAGGTGAGGCGACTGCGCGGGCGGGCGGGCAGGGGAGGGGGTGCTGCGCGGTGGGGCTGAGGTGTGGGAGGGACAGCCAGGGGACGCTGGTGACCGTGTGGAGTTTCGCACCGCGGGAGCAGTGGTGCCCTGGGAGGCGGAGGCGGGCGGCGCTGCTGGAGGTCAGCACTCGGAGCAGCCTGGCTGGTCAGCGCTGTGTTGGTTCAAAGATCGACTTCCAGTGATGCTTGGTGCGATGCAGGGGAGTTGTATTGAACGTGGAAAGGCTCCGTGATTAGGTCCCGCAGATAGGTAATGTCGGCTTCTTTTGGAGGTCTTCGTGGCTAGAGGCTTCTCCATACATCCCGTTAGCAATTCCGACGGCTTCCTCCGTCTGATTGGGGATCTGTGCTGTACGGTGCCGACCACTAAGCCCGTATCTCCCAACAAAAGCGGGGGCTGCCGCAGTCCGGCTGGCGCCGCTCCTCTGGCGGTGGTGCCGCTCCCCTGCTCCCTTCCCCTCCCCCTCCCCCTCCCCTCCTCCTCCCCCGGATGCCTGCGGTCTCGTGCAGCTGTCGGCCCCGCCTCGTGCCGGTCTGAAGTGGACCGAGCTCCGCCGCCGCCACCACCGCCACGCGACATGTCCAAACATAAACACGCTCTGTTTGCGTTGTCTCATTAGCCGATCAGCGCGCGGCGGGAGCCGTGTCAGCAGCCCGGCCGGGCGGTCCGCCACCTGTTGGCCGGCGGGGGAAGCTGTAGTCCGTGCGACGGCCGCTCGTCCGTCGCGCTGCGCGGGGCGGTGCCTCCAGCTGTGGCGGGCAGGAGCCCGGGGCGATCTCGATCCCCTGCGACGATTGGGCGTGGTTGTGTTTGACTTGGCGGCGATCTTGGCACGGCGTCGGCGACATGGGCAGCACGCGGTGACTCTCATAGCCCCGCGCACCGGAAATAGCTCCTGGTGTTTGACTGAAGACGTCGCGCCTGCAACGTGCGGCAATGACGTAAGCCCGCCCTTGGCAACGGAAGCGACTGGTTTGACTTGCGCCGGATTCATCTTCGCCAAGAAGGCCGTACTGACGTCCGCGGTCTAATATTTCTTGATGCAAAACTGGCCGTGGGCCCGGCCTCAACACAAACAGTCCGTGAGCTCGTCATCGCACGATCGTCGGCCGGTCTGGTGTCGGGCTGGCCGCTCTCGGCGCACGAAGCTCGTCTGGCGCCGCTCCAGCGGCCGGCCGGCCACCGACGGGGCTTCCCGCGCCCGCCGACAGGTGTCACCGCCGGCGCGGCTGGCAGCGCGCGGCCGCTGCGTTGGCGCCGCCGGCGTCTGCGGCCGCCAGCGACGCTGGCGGTGCCGGGCGACTGATGCACGCCCGGGCGGCGCTTCAAAGCTTCTGCCGCCTCTGGGGCGGCCATCGGGCGCCGACTAGTGTTATTACGCCGCCTCAGCTGCGTGATTGGCGGGGGTGAACGACCGCCGCGAGGCCACAAGATCGCGCGCCCGTGCCGGGCTGGTTGGCACGAGACCTGCGGCGGAGAGGGAGGGGGCGTGGGTCAGCTGACCGGCCCGCCGCCGGACGGTTCGCTTATTTACGCGGACGGCAGTTGTGGCGCGGCGGCGGCGGCGGGAGGATACGTCCCCGGAGGACACGTCCTCGGAGGAGGACGGCTCCCCGAGGCCACCGCTCGGGGAGGAAGAGGAGGAGGGCGTGGTGGTGGTGGCGGGGCGATGGCCGCGTCCCGCCCCGGCCCGCGCCGTCTCTCAGCCGAGCTGGCTGTCAGCTGTCCGTCGGCCGCCGGTCGTCTCCGCCTCCGCTGCTCGTGGGAAGAGAGCGCCGACGCCGGCCGGTCGGCGCCCGGACGGCACGCGCCGGAGGAGATGCCCGGACAGTGCGGCACGCCCGGCAGCCGGCTGGGGCTCTCGAGCCCGCCGGAGTCCCACCGACGCAGCGTCGGCGTGCAGACGCTCCGGCGGACCCCGCCGCCGCCGCCGCCGCCTCCGCGGGGTCCACAACAGGCCGGCGACGGCGTCCGTGTGCTGGTGCACCTTCCGCGGCGACGGCGGCGGCCGGCCGAGCCGCCACTCGCCGCCGGAAGTGAGGAGCTCGGCCTGGTGGACGACCGGCGGCGGCGGTCGCGCGCGCTCAGCCCGGCCGAGCGGCGCCGCGTTGACCGCGGCCCGCCGTCGCCAGGCGCCGGCTCGCGCTGCAGCTGCGTCGCGGCCGGGCCGCCGGTCTGCGCGCGGTGCGGCCGGCCGCCGCCGGGCGGCGCCGCCGATTGGGAGCGGTCTAGCGCTAAGCGCGGCGGCTCGCGGCTGTCCGACGACTCGTCGCTACGGGCGGCGTTCGGCTCGTGGCGAGGCGAGGTGGCGTCCACGCCGCGCCGCCGCCGCTCACCACCGCGCGGCGCTCGGCGTCCGGTGCGACTGGACGTGTTCTGCTCGGGCTCGGAGACGGACGGCGACAGCAGCGACGCGTCGGGCGGCACGCTGCGCGCGCCGGCCGACGGCCGGCGGTGGTGCTCGCTGCCGCGCCGCGCCGGCGGCCGCTCACCGCGATTCGGCGACCTGCAGTGGCGCTCCAGCGAGGCGACGGCCGGCCGCGCGGCCAGCGGCGGCGAGTGGGACCGCGTGGCGGCCTGGGCGGAGGCGCGCCGCCGCCGCGGGCCGGGCCGCGATGCTGAGCCGGCCGCGGAGGCAGCGTCAGGCGCCGAGCGCGGCGCGGCGTGCCGTGACAGCCGGGAGCGGACCGCGGCCGCCGCCAGCCCGCCGCGTGGCGTCGGCTCGGCGTGGCGATGCTGTCCGTCCGGGACGCGGGTCGAACTGCCGCCGCCGCCGCATCGGCCGCGCGCTGCCGACCCCGGCTCTGCCGACGGCGAGTTCTGGGTCCGAGCCGAGGACTGCCGGTTGGGGCGGGCGCCGCGAGCGGAGAGGGCCGCCAGTGAGCCGCCACAGAGGAGGGATCGTCAGTAGGGGCGTCACGGCGTTCAGCGTTCAGTCAGCTGGCGCCAGTCGACTTGGGCTAGCTCCAAGCGGGTCGCCGGGACTCAAGAGATACGGGTGTTCACCACACACAGCAGAAGGCCGCAAGTTCTTGTCTGCTATCCTTCAGTGCTCACCTCATAATACGGAGGCGCGTGAACGGGCCGATGTTGGGCGTGACTTGGACGCGACCGGCCGATGTAGAGTACGATTGGTGGCAGTGGAATGAGTAAATGAACAGCGGGCTTTAACTCCTTCCTTAGTAAGGAAGCAAAAGAGAGAGGATAGAAAACCAAACCCGGCTCTCTGATACACGACGAACAGACAGCACTGGATCCCACCTGCTGAGACGGAGCGCGTCCCTGGAAACCCCGCCCCAGCTGAAGCTCGTGGCATCGAAGACTCGCTGACTCGGTCGGGCACGCTGTAACGGGTGTGGCGTCGTGGCCTTTCTGTGGGAGTTGAACCACAGGGCCAACCGAGCAGCTGCTGAGTGGTCACCGCCCCGGCCAGAAAGCACGGCAACTGCACTGGCGAACGTAACGACGGCGACGGCTCGACAGCGATGTCGGCGTTCGGCACTTGTCGGCGGCGTGTCACGGTTGCTGCGGGCCATTTATGATAATGGTGTTCTGCTGATAGAGCACGTACTACACGGACGAGGTGATGTGTGATTGGCAGTCGGTTCGGGAATCGAGTGTCAGCGGTCTCACCGACATCGCTGACAGCTGTGACGGGCGTGCTGAGTCACAACGCCACGCGTAATCGGGCCTCCCCCCGTCCGACCCATCGTCATCAAGACAAACAAACACGGCGTGGACGCCCCGTGGACAAACGTCCCGTGGACGCCCGTCGCGCACGAGAAGCTGGTGACGGGCTGAAAGGATGCTGCTAAGGGATGCTGCAGACTGGCGCAAGACATCCAGCCGGCTAGACGTCGGGCCGCGGTGTGGCCCGCTTTTCTGGGTACAGTGCTGCTCCCCTTCGCTGCGCCGGCAGGGCCGGCCGCGTCGAACGGCTGGGCTGGCGTGCTTGACCTGTGAAGTGGCCTGGCGCGTGCCCCGGTCAGTGGGAGTGCTGCTCCCCACGGGCGGAGTCGGGTCAGTCGGCAGCGATCTGGCGCGCGTACTGACGCTCGATTCGGGCACTCGGATCCGCGCAGTGCGATGGTCGGGACCGAATGCCGCACTTCGCCCAGACGAGTGGAGTCGGGACGGCTTGGTCTCGCTTCTGGAGAGGATGACGCACCCACAAGCCGATTCGCTTCGGCCCGATTGGAGCCGTGAGTGACACTGCTGCGTTCCGACCGGGCCAGGCCGGGCGTCGCTCCCCCGACCGGGCCAGGCCGAGCGTCGCTGCCCCGACCGGGGCGGCCGGCCCGAGCGATGCCACAGCTGGGTCGGCGGCGCCACCTGCGGCGCCGGGCGCGATCGATGGCGCCGTGTCGACACGTGCGGGCGGCCGCCAGTGTCCGCTCGCCCGCCGCCCGGCCCGGCCGGTCGAGCAGCGCAGAGCGAACCGAGTGACGCCTAGCCAGCCGGCCTGCCGCCGCCGCCGGGGTTCGTGTCGGGCGCGTGAGAGCGCCGCCGGGACGCGTGTGTCGGGTGGAGCGGGCCGGCGAGGTGCGTGACGCGACGGGCCCCTCGGGCCCGGCTCAGTGGAGGCGTGAGTGGTGGACGGACCGGCCGTCGGTATAGACGGCACGTCACGCTGAGGGACGCGACGGCGTCCTCAGGACCGGTTCGGTGAGGACGTGCCGAGCTTTTCGTGAGTGACCTGCGACCGCCGGACAGACGACGGACGTGTGTCGCGGCTCGGCGGGCGGCAGGAGGTGGACGGTGGTAGTGAACCGACGACGGTGCGGCGGCGCGCGCGCGACCACCGGGCCGCGGCTCGAGCCGCGTCAGTGCTGCGGCGCCAAGTGTGGTAAATCGGCGTGCCGGACGCCAGCGCCGCCGCCGTCCTCGCCGCGGAGACCCCGCTCTGTCGACCGCCCGGCTCTGAGCAGCCGGCGGCGCGCTCTGCCCGGCGCCACGTGAAGCCGCGCCGCGCCGGCCGGCGCTCGCTCCGCCTGTCAGGACCGGCATCGATCGGCGCTCGTGAGCGTCGCCCGCCGCCGCTGCCACCATGGCCGACGTGTACGGCCGGTACGTGCTGAAGGCCAAGGGATTTTGGACGCGACTCGTCGACCGCGTCAAGCAGAAGCGCAAGGTGGGCCCGGCGGACGACGCGCGCCACCGCGCCCGCCTCAAGCAGACCTCATGGAAGTCCAAGTCGCTGTTCAACGTGTCGGTGACGGACGGCGGCGGCAGGGCCGGCTACCGGCGCCTGCGGCCGGGCCAGAAGGCGCGCAGCGAGCTGTCGGTGCTGGGCGACGAGGCGGCGCCGCGGCGGCTGTCCCGTCCGCACCTGCCCGACCTGGTGCCGCGGCTGTCGGCGCTGCACGCGCAGGCCGTGTACTCGGACAGCGATGAGAGCGGCGCCAGCTCCAACAGCGCGTCCACGGTGATCTACAAGCCGCCCGGGCCGGGCCCGGCGACGGAGCCGGCGACGGAACCCAAGCTAGAGCCGGGGCCAGAGCCCCAGCCGGATCCGGAGTCAGGACCCCAGCCGGAGCTGGAGCCGGGGCCGTCGGATTCGGGCGGCGGCTTCGAGAGGCAGCCGCCGGCGATAGCGGCCGAGCGGGCGGCGCGATTCAACCGGCTCAACCGGCTGCAGCAGGCGGTGCTGGCGCTGCGCTGTGTGGCGCAGCAGCACGCGGCGCGCAAAACCAGCTCCAGCTCCACGGACAGCTCGTCGTCGTCCGGCTCGAGCGGCTCCGCAGACTCGTCGGGCTCGTCAGGCTCGTCGGGGTCGTCGGGCGGCGATTTCTACAGCGAGTCTGAGTTGCTGAGCGATAGCGGCGACGACTCACCGGATGACGAGCCGCCGCCGCCGCGCCGCTCACGCTCCGTCGAGGAGTTGCTGGAGTTCGCGCGTCGCCGCCGCGCGCTCAAGCAGCTGTTCTTCCAGCGCTCCATCTCGCTAATGGAGACGGCGCGCAACGCCTCTGGCGGCGGCGAGCGGCACTACCGCGCCGGCCCGGCCGACCGCGTGGCGGCGCTGAAGGCGACCTTGCTGCGCCGCGCCTCGCTGGAGGATCAGGTACCGCCGCCGCTGCCGGGGTCGGGAGGAAACGAGGGAGGGTCCTGGTGGTCGTGGTGCGTGAGAAGAGGAGGCTGGCTCGGCCACCGCCCCTCTCTGCGTGCTTTGCTGGACCGACGCCCACGAGCCGGTGACCAGTGTATGCGGCCGCTGTTCGTTTGGGAACGACTAGGCCGTAAGCGACTGGTGACTGCCGCTCATATTCCTTCGGACTGGAGCCCAGACCCGTGGTGGCGGGACACTGGCGCGCCACCGCTGTTCAGCTGGTTCACCCTGGCTACGGCCTGTCCTGACCAGTATGGTTTTACGAGAGGATACGCTGCCTGCTGCCAGCCGGGTTCCGCCGAATTATCAAGGCACTAGGCAGTGAAGATGTCCTGGGCTGCGAGTGCCCTTTGGGGTAAGCTTGTCCGTTGATCAATTTGAGATGAATTCCCGCATTAAATCGCGGAATCTACCGTCGTGTCGTGGCTTGGCGCCTCTCAAACACGGACGCTGAATAAGTGCTGACGTTGTGTCGCCGGCTGCCGGCCGCGGGTGGGGAGGGGCCGTGGCGCCGGCTCCGGGCGCGGCGCAGCTGTGGAGCGGCCCAGCTGCCGCGTCGCCGCCGGCTGCGAAGCCACCCGACTGTCGGAAGTGACGCACCGCCGCCGAAGACAAAGACGGTGGCGGCGGCGAACTGCGTAGGCTCGAGGGAGAGGGACGTGGCTCGAGGCAGTCGGTTTTTTAGTTGCTGCATGTTGCTGAGGCTGAGTGTTGATATTGGGACGTAAGTGGTGAATGGTCGCAAACCATCTTCCCCTTTCGACGGGTGCCGGCAATGGTACGCTGGTGCCTCTCATTGAAGCGTGCTCCACATACTGCCTTTCAGAGGACACCTGACGCCTATACAGCCCGTTTTAGCGCACTTCAGCAAGAAGGCGTATCTGTGCCTTCTCCGTGCCGTTATGCAACGGGCGCTTGTCCTGACAGATGTCGGCGCCTCGGCCCCCCGACAGTCGCCTGACGGGAGTGGGTCAGGCCGCCGGATGCGGCTCCATTGTCGCGCCTCCGGCAGCGCCGCACGCACCGCCACAGGTGTCGGCCTGAGCGCGTGCGACGTCCGGGCGGGCGGGTCACGCCGGCGGCGGGGGCGAGCGGCGGGCCGGCCGCCGCTGAGGTCGGCCGGCAGGCTCTGTGTGATGCTGGGGTGCTCGGGGTGGGGAGGCTGCCGGGGACGGCATCGCTTGTGGTGGTCGGTTCCGTCGGAGGTTCGGGTGCTCCGCGCTGCTCACTCTCAGTGGCGAGGTCCCGTCTTTTGGCCTGGAAGTCGCGCGTTCGAAGAGCACCATGGTGGTCGTTTTTCTTTTGAGTTCTCCACTGCGGTCAAACTCAGAGCCCATAGCACCTCTGAGCGTGCAAAGCACTAAGCTCTGCTGAACAGAACTCGTCGGCAACGTCCCTGAGCGACCTTTGTTCGTTATTGGCTCTGCGCCGGTGGATGTGTTTTCCACAACAATAATTGCTCGGTTATGCTGGGATAGAACTACACCCTGAGGTGCACACTGAGATCTCGTCGTGCATAGCCATGGTAGACTGCGTGGAGCCTGGGGCACGGGTACACACCGTTCCGGGGTCCGTTCGCCGGCGGCAGTGCGGCCGGTCCATAGCGACAGCCGGTGGTGAAGCCTGTCCGCATGTGCTTGCTGCCAGGTCTGGTCACCTCGCTTACCCGTGAGGTGACCGTGAGCCGCGAGTGGGTCCCGCTGTTCCGCTCAGGCCCTGCGCCCGCCGCCGGCGCCGCTCGGCGTGAGCGGCGCGGTTTGTGTTCCGCTCGAGCCTCGCGTCAGGAGCCGCGTGCAAGGCGAGCCGCCTGTTGGCGCGGCATGGTGGCCACGGCTGAGCGTGGGTCGGCCGTGCCGCCCATGGCGCGCGCCTGATGTGCCGCCCATGGCATGCGCCTGTTGTGCCGCCCATGGCGCGCGCCTGGTGTCGTGCCGCCCATGGCGTGCGCCTGGTGTCGCGCCGCCGCCCGGCCGCCCCGCCCCGCCGTGCCGGTGGAGGGCAGGTGTCGGTCGGCGCTCCCCCGCGGTCCGTTGACGCTCCTGGCTGAGCGCCGGCCGCGGGCTGGCACGCCCAGCTGGAGGTCACGGCCCGCCTGTCGGCAGTATATCAGCGGGAGCGACGAACGCCGCGACATGTCACACCTGCTTCGCGACGTGCCCTTGCGAAGCTGGTGCATGTCAGCGGGCATTTACCGTTGTCGGCCAGGGCTGGCGCGCTTCGCTGCGGGCTCATTCTGACACGATGATGATCTATTATTAACGGTGGCCTACCATTGGCTGCTGCTGGTCACGTGACACTGCTGCAGGATTGGAGCGAGGGGCATGTAGTGGCTGTCATTCGTGAAGAGTGTTGTTGTGTCGACTAGCTTTAACTACTCGAATATGGCACGTGTGTGCGCAGCCTTCTGTTAGTGTCCTCGTACAGATGAATACGCGCGGATGTATGACACGTGTGCGCCTGCGGCTGATGTGTATGTCTCGCACAACTGAACCAGAACAACCTCATGCCCTGTGACCTTGACCTCATGCCCTGTGGCCGTGACCTCATGCCCTGTGAACAACCTCAGTCGTCATGCCCCGTTTTGATCAGTCCGTTCGACTGAATACTAACAGCCGTCCAATGCTGGCTGTAAACATCAACTCACAAGTTTGGTCACAAATCCAGGCAGATGCACTGCTCGGCACCTGAGACCCTGTGATCTGAACTCCAGAGGGGGGGGGGGGGGGGGGTGATGGGAACACCATCTCATGGCGCGAAATCTACAGGCACCACGAGTACCAGCGGTAATCCGAGAGCCAGAGAGCCAGAGCGTATGAGAGAGCAGGAGATAGTGTTCATGTGTGTCCCGACTGACGGCGGTGTGCGCGTCCGGCAGGCGCAGCAGAGTCTGCAGGAGTCCAGCCGCAAGCTGGACCTGCTGCGCCTCTCGCTGGACCGGAGACGGAAGGAGCTGCCGCCCGGTGAGCCGCCGCGGGGTCGCGACCTCCGACCTCAGCTGACCGGAGACGGGCCGGAGGGCGCGAGGGGTGTGACATGGCGACTTGACCTGGTCCGACTTGAGACCAGGGATTTGTTGAGTCATCAGATAAGAAGTGGCCAGATGATGTTTGTTATGCTATACTTTGTCGGACCCGAACATCACATTAAACCAGACCGGAAGGTGCCGGGATGCGGTCTAGAACGACTGAAACTTGGATGACTTCACGTTTAGACTACGCGGCCTTGTGTCTTGATGTATTTTTGCAGGTGTATTTTTGCAAGTGCCTTGTTGTTTAGAGCACCCAATTGTGAAATTTGCTAAGTGCGTCTCCATCTGTGCGTCTCTAAGTGCGTCTCCAGTGCGTCTCCATCTGTGCCGTAGGGGTGCTGTGTACTGCTGGGCGCGAGTTTGCGTGTCGCAACTCGGGCGCGATTTCTTCTCGTTGGCCGGCTTTTATCAGTTGCGAAATTACGCAAGTGGTACGCAGTTGGCGCGCAGCATTTCGAAAGCTCTCCGTTGTACCCTGCAACAGACCCTAGCAGTCGGAACGCAGATAGCTGGCGAAACGAACTCCGTAACGATAGAGATGTGCTTGGACAGACTGCTGAACGGTCGTTACAGCCAGAGTATGTAGCTGACTCAGAAAGGTTGAAAGACAAATTTCCAGTTTGGTGCCGGTGTTTTCAATCAGCTGCTTCCATTAAACTGCTCCTAATGGTTTGGTCGAGGGCTGTCGAGAGCCGGGCGAGGACCGTGACTGTTGACGTCTGGGTAGAAGTGTCTCGACACAGGTTCCTGCTGTTCAGAAATCCCCAAATGAACTCGCTGCCTCGTAGACAGCAATGGTTTAGTGTCTTTTCAGGCGCCCTGTCCGTTTGCTGTTGTTGGTCAGGGCACTAGCAGAGGCATTCGATATTGTCTAGGAGTTCGGGGCTCACAGCACTTGTTTTGCCATACCGCCCCACCACATCACAAACGTTCTTAATACGCTGTCGCTGGTTCTGTTGCAGTTCATTAGATATCCATGTACAGCTTTATAGCTATGATATCTGGACCGGTGATGGTGTTTGGCTGTCGTTGCCCAGCGCAGCTACACTCCCCGCAGCGGCGGGGAGTGTCGCCTGTGCTTTGCTGCTGTGCTGTGCTGTGCTGCGTGACGTGCTGTGCTGTGCTTAACGTCCGCGGGTCGGTCCTCGCCCGGCGCCAGGCTCCATCAAGGCGTCGGAGCTGAAGGAGGACCTGGAGCAGGTGCAGTCGCCGTCGTCCAACTCGGCCAGTCTGGAGAACTTCCGCCGCTCCAGCGAGGTCAAGGAGAACGTCGCCGCGTCCGGCTACCGGCCCAGCATCAGCGTGGTGAAGACGGCCGCCGTCACCGGCAAGCTGGAAGTGCGGTGAGTGGCGCCGGTGACGCGCGGTGACCGGGCGGTGACTGAGCGGTGACCGAGCGGTGACCCGAGCGATGACCGAGCGGTGACCCGAGCGGTGACCGCCACCGGCGCGCGGGCGGCAGCGAGGTCCAGAGGCCGGCCGACACTGCCGGAATGCCCGGTCGGCAGAAGCGTCGACGTCGCTGAGCGGGCGGGCTCGGCGGCGTCTCGTCGGCGAGATGTGTGGGCGTGTGCTGGTGGTGTGCTCGGCGCCTGGCGGTGCGACTGTGCGGTCGTGAGACTCGACTCGTGGATGAGTGTGGGAGTTGACTCGTGGATGCCTGTGCGCAGATCGTGTCCTTCATTAGACTGGCATTAGATGTGATCCGTTAATGCGGACTGACGCAGATCGCAGTCGCCGTCATGGTTGGCGCAAAATCGCCCAACGCTGACGCGCCCGTAAATCCCACACCGCCAACAGCCGCCGTCTCGATTGCGCAAAATTGGCGCCGTTGGCAGGCGGCGACTGTTCACTGTGCCGACGTGTGGGCCTGTCCGACTCTGTCGGCGCCCGGCCGGGGTGATGAAACAAGTGGCGGCCGGCGCCGTCGGCCGGCGGCGGCGGCAAGTGTTCCTGCGCCGGCCCCGCTGACCTTGGTGGAGCCGCGCGTGCTCTGAATCACCGGCCGCACGCCGCCTGTCGACATACAACGCCCACGGTTGGGGCGCGGCGCGCGCGCCGATGGGGAGGGGCAGTGCGTCCGGCGGCAGTCGGCGACGGAGGAAGGGATGGGGCGTTGGGTGACGGATGTTCGCGATGCGCTTGTGTACGGGCAGGCGTGTGCCCCGCACGTGACTGGCCGCACCGCGAGGGTGGCCGGGTGGATGCCGCTCCGTGGCCCGGCGCAGCGCTCTGGGGGTGGCGGTCACAGGTGCGTGGGGCCCCGCGCCGCGCGCCGCTGCGTCAACAGGACGGCGCGGCGCACGGCGTGTTGCGCGGCGTCGTCGGCGTATCGACACGTCAGAGCGTTGCGCCATCGGGAGCGGCGGCGCCGGCCGAGCCCCGGAGCCGGCTGGCCGGCCGGGGCGGGCGCCCGTCCACCCGGTACGCAGGCCGGGACGTGTCCGGCTGGTGCCGGTGGCGGTGTTCGTGTCTCTGTCACACTGGCCTCTCTCCGCGTCGGCTGGCGGTGGGGGGTGTCAACCGCTGCGAGCCGTCTGCCTGGCTGCAGGAGGGACCTAGAAGTGTCTCTGATCTCTCCGTGCAGAATAGATGGCTGGACTGCCGGAGCCTCTGGAGGAGGTGCTGGGCCGGTCCCCGCCAGTGTCACTGACTGTGTCCCCCCGGTGGCAGGCTGCTCGGCTGCCAGGGCCTGCTGGAGGAGGTGCCGGGCCGGTCCCGGCGCGACTCTGCGCACAGCATATCTAGTCCGTCCGACCTGCGCTTCTTCATGAAGGGCGTCACCGGCCGCTCGTCCTCCAAGTCCTACAGCGTCAAGGACGAGACGAGCAGTGAGTGCGCGCGCGCCTGCCGCGCCGCGCCGCGTAGTCGGCGCATGTGGCGCGCGGACGGCGAGGGCTGCGCTGCGGCACGGGTGTGCTGGCGGCGGCCCGCCCGCTCAGTGCCGGTGGCCGGTGTCTGTGTGGCGCTCGCCTGGATGGGGCAGTTGTGCACGCATGTCGCATGTGGAGCGCCGGGTTGTGGGTGTGCTGTCCTGCCTGCGCAGCTGGGGGCGACGCCGGTTTTTGCGGGGCTTTTTTGGTCGCCGGGCGTTACGCGTTGTCATCGCCGCTGTCGGCGGTTTTTGCCGCGCCGAACTCGCGCGGTCCTGAGCGCTGACAAGACGTACTAATGGTGTCCGCGGGTTAACGTACATCAGAGCGCTTGTCCTGACCCACAGGGCTACTAATGAGCTGAAAGGGGGTTCAGACCTATTCAACAACCAGACAGCAATAAATCAAACCCAATGACTGCAATAAAATACTGAAGGTGCGGATTAACTAAATGGATCTCATTGCATTCGGGCGACGCGAGTACATATCTGTCGCCATGTTAGCTTCATCCCGCCTGAGTCGTCATTATGCAATTAAGCGGCAATGTGTATGCGAGAGACACCACCACATAAACTTAACGTAATCAAGTGTGCGATAACTAGCCGGTCGGTGATCTTGAATGGGCGCCGAGCGCTGAACCGTGCGTATGCCGTTCTTCGCGGGCTGTCCATAGCTGGAAACTAAGCGTAGCTTACTAGGCATGTGTCCGAGTGTTTCATCTGACTAATATCACTCCCGCGCTGCACATAGTTCTGGCTGGTGTCCGTCCCGAGCGCCCTCATCCCGAGCACACTCGTCCTCTCCGGGCACTTGCGTCAGGCGGCGTCGGCGAGGCTCCCGCGGCTCTGGCGTGCTCAGTTTTCTTGCTTTCACTTTGACCTCTCAAAAAGATTAGACATGTGCACCAGAGTTGTGTGCTGCTCGATTCGGTGCTCACTTAACTGGAGTGAAATCTATCAGCTTAAAGGCTCGTCGCTGCGGAGCCTTAGCTCATGCAAAACTGAGGAGTGCAAAAACAGTGACCGTTTTCCTCCACACCTTGAAGCATTAGAGCAAAACACTGTTAATAAAAACGAGGATTTGATTCCCTGAAGCAATACAGCACGTGCTAAAAAGATCCAGAGAGTAAAAGACCGGAGAGACCCGGACGTCGTCTGTCCCGCCCGCCCTCGCTCCGGCACTCTCCTGTGCCCCACGCCCTTGCACCCTGCACCCCGCACCCAGCACCCTGCACCGTGCACCCCGTGACGGTGGGCGCTGCACGCGGCCGCGCGCGGCCCGGCCGGTCGACACTGACTAACCGTGCGCCGCTGCTCGGCCGCATGCGTGCCGCCAGACCCGGGCCTGGTGCGGCAGGTGCTCAACAACCCGTGTCTGCCGCGCTCCGCCGAGCTCGCCTCCAGTAAGTCTCTCGGCCCGTCTCCTCCGGCGCTGTCTCTCTCTCTCTGTCTCTGTGTCTCTCGTTTTGGCTGTCCTCGCGGCCCTCCCACCCGCCCCACCCCCGTCCCGTTGCGGCGGCGGCACGGCTCGGCGGCGCCACCTGCTCTGCGAAACGTGCCGTCGTTTACGGCGGTTCAAGTGTCCGTTGCAATTAATTCTACGCATCGTGGAACCTGGTCGGCCCCCGCACTGGGTGGTGACACAAGGCATCATCACTTCGGCATGGTAGACGTTAAGCTGTTGCGGCCAGTGCGTTATTGACAGCATGCCGAGTGGATTCTGCTTTCTCTGAAGCCCTGACACCGTGCCGCTGCCGCGCGGGGACCCTGTCCCAGCCTTCCGTCGTTCTGTCGTCTTCTTTCGGCTCTGCTGGGGCTTCTGTTACTCTTTCGATGTCTGTCTGAACCGGGGCTGAGTGGCGCTCTTGCCTGTTGGGGCGTTGTTTTCGTGACCGTTGTCTCCGGGTTGAGATGCGTGCATGCTGTTCGACTGGCGTCTCGCACTCGTTTCTGCACGGCCCTCGACTTGTCTCGTTAGTCATCTGGCTGAAAGCCTCGTCAGCTGTTGCCCGAGGATCACTTCCGGTCCTATCCTTTGCCCAGTTGTGTCGTGGAACACCTCCGTTTCCAACAGCTCTCCTCCACGCCGTTCCGCGCCGCGCGCGCCCGTCGCCACAAGCCGTGCCACACTGCCCCGTCATCCGCATTGTGCTCGGGCTAAACCCAAGCGGTGCCCAAGTCACTCGGGCCGTGTTCGGGCCGCACCCTGGTCATGCTCGGGCCGTGCTCGGGTCGCACTCGGCTCATGCTCGGGCCGTGCTCGAGTCGTACTCGTGCCGTGATCAGGCCGTACTCGGGTCGTGCTCGGGCCGTGCTCGGGCCGTACTCGGGCCGCGTTCGGGCTGACGGGCGGCCGGCGCGCCATGTGCCGCCAGACGAGATCATGGCCGTGCTGAAGCTGGACAACGTGACGGTGGGCCAGACCAGCTGGAAGGCGTGCTCCCAGCAGGCGTGGGACCAGCGCTTCTCCATCGACCTGGACAAGTCGCGCGAGCTCGAGGTCAGTGGCCGGCGCCGGCTCGCTGGCGGAGGGCGGGACGAGTTGCGTCACCGAGCTCCCCGTGCGCACGGAGGGACCGGTGCTGGCTGCTGAGGTGGGGCGGCACCGGGCGCCGGTTTTCCTCTTTTGCTCTCAGGACTGTGGCCTCTTTTTCACTCTGGACAGGCCCATGTGAAGTTGGCGATGTGGCGGGGTCAAGGTAGTGAATTGTTTGGGGCAGAATGAACCCCGTGAGCGTGCGTGTGAGGCGGGAAGGTCACGCCGGGGTCGGACAGGTTCTCAGCCCAAGTTCAGTGACTTGGGCTGCACGTCCGTACGATCGTTTGGCGTCGTGGGTGATGTGCGATTTACACCGTCGGCAGGGAACGGTTCATGACGTCATTTTGGGGCTCTTCCTGCGCTGGGTTTGCGGGGCTGTGGGTGCTCTTCACCTTACGTAACGTGCTTGTGAGATGTGCACTTTACCTGACGTACTGGTGCGACCTGGGACGACTCCTGCCCTCGTGTAACACATCCCAGCCCCCCCCCTTCCCCCCCCCCCCCCCATTGAAATACGGAGATGTGTGAGGAATGATAAAGGGTGATCGTTTGGCCGCGAAAATGTGTGCTTCGTTCGCGACAGGTGCCGAGAAAGTTTTACTAATTGTATATAATGTTGCCGACCATTCTGATAGTTCTGAATTTGGTGGCGATGTGTGTACGTGGGGCCGTGCGCCGATGTGTGGAGTGACACGTGTACTCCACACGCGCGTGGCCAGAGTTCCGTACATGTATGGCGCACTCGCCGTGCGCCAGCTGCACCCCGTTCGCGGCGCGAGCAAACTAAACCGGCGACTCGCCCGCCAGGTGGGGTGCCGGTAGTGTAGTGGCTAACGCTTCGTCGTGGTTAACGCGTCTGCGTTAACCACTACACGTCTGTGAAACCAGAGGTACGGGGTTGGATTCCCCGCGGTGCCCGCCCTTCCTGCCAGGGTGACAGGCAGGCGACGCCATATAGCCTCAGCAGCTGAGTGCGTCGTAAAGTCCCAATGACATGACATGACACACGCCCGCCAGGTGGACATCTACTGGCGCGACTGGCGGTCGCTGTGCGCCGTCAAGTTCCTCCGCCTGGAGGAGTTTATCGATGACGTGCGGGACGGCATGGCGCTTCAGCTGGAGCCGCAGGGCCTGCTCTTCGCAGAGGTACGCCGCCCGCTGCGCCCGCACTGGCCCGAGTTGGCGGCGCGGTCGGCTTACACGTGGGAGATCCGGGTTCGGGTCCCAGCGGGCGGGCGCTGTAGCCCCCGGCGCTGATATGAGCCATGCGCTCGCCAGCCGCAGTTCACAAAGGGTGGCCCGACGAGGTGTTCAGCGCAGCCTTTAGAGCAGCTGCTGTGGAAGTCTGTGTGGGTTGGTCGGGTTGGATTCGGCGGTGTCATGATTGGACAGGTGATAGCTGATGGAGGTCTCGTGGTCTGAAGGACGCCGCCTCGGTCGATGCACCCGATTTTGATGCTCGGTCTTCGCATGTGTCGTTCGTATCCCGCGCGTCATTCGCCCCCGCGCAGGATCTGTGGTGACAGCTTCATACACCAGCTGGACGTGTCTTGCCATCTTCCCGTGTTTGCTCACGCTCGGCTCCGAGTTTTACTGTGTGCTGCCACCGCAGATAAAATTCCTGAACCCGATGATATCGCGTCGGCCGAAGCTGCAGCGCCAGCGCAAGATCTTCAAGCACAAGGGCAAGACGATCCTGCGCCCCAAGCAGATGAACATCAACGTGGCCACGTGGGGTCGGCTGATGCGACGAGATCTGCCGGCCGACCAGGGCAACGAGGCCTCCTCGGGCCCGTCCAGCCAGAGCAGTGAGTGCGCGCCGGAGGGGCGGGCAGCGCAGGCGCCGGAGCAGGGCCCGTCCAGCCAGAGCAGTGAGTGCGCGCCGGAGCAGGGCGACGGGGCGACCCCGGGCCGGCGTCGTCAGGCTGTGGGTGGTGGGTCGCCGGCGGGGGAGGCGAAGGGGAGGGGTGACGAGGCGCTTCCTCATACCTAGATAGACTCCGGATGTTCAAGTCGAGGGACGTGTCCGGCGGCGAGAGGCCGTCTGAACGGTCCTGTTAGCGCGGTCGGTGCCGGGACCGTGGGTGTAGGACGTGTTGTGTCAAAGCTAAGTCGGCTTGAGGTGTTGCGTTGCTGGTCACTTTATAACCCACTTGGCTCCGTTGCGGATGCTTTTAAGCCAAGTAATGTCTGTTAGACCCGGCGCTACATCCAGAATGATTCATTCTAACGCGGTGTCATCACGAACTCCTGTCTCGTGTGCATTGCTCCCGTTGAGCACCTTTGATAGCTCGTTCAGCGGGCAATGTGTGCACGGCAAACTCGCAAGACAAGGGACTGGCGTGCCGTCTTGTCTTTTCCTGTTCCGTCCCTTGCGTGTGCTGGGCTGGACCGGCGCCAGGCTGTCACTGACTTGCGCGTGCGCGCGCTCGCCAGGCACGCTGCAGCGGCCGCTGGGCCGGCTGGACTCGGTGCCCGACGACATGGAGCCGGCCGAGCTGCTGACGCCGGCCGAGGGCGGCGCTGCCCGACCGCTCACCATGTCAGAGGCGGTCAAAACCACACCGCCGCCCACCATATACTCACATACGCCCAGGTTAGTGCCGACCTTTTACTCACCATGTCAGAGGCGGTCAAAACCACCGCTTCGTCCACCATGTATTCACACACGCCCAGGTTATTGCCGACCTTGTACCCGCCATGTCAGAGGCGGTCAAAACCGCCCCAACGCCCACCAAACACTCAAATCCGCCGGGGCTGGTGCCGGCCGTGTATTTTAGCACACTGGTTTGTGACCTGTTACTTGGTTGCAATCACCAATGCGAGCGATGGCCGTTTTGGACTTGTTGACTGCATAGCCAGGCGATCTCGTTTTCCTTGCGGCCTTGTTGCGTGGTTGCCATGGACTCCCTGGTCCAATGTCTCGGCGCCTGTTGCAGTTTATCGTCGAGCTCCAGTTTACACGGGATGCGGAAGCCGCTGGCCGTCCCCACGCCCACCGTGCCGCCGAAGCTGGGCTCGCCGACCGAACCGCTGGCCAAGGTAAGTCCGCCGCTGCTGCCATCTGGTGGCGCCCGCCGGCGGCTGCGGTTGTCTGCGAGAACGGGCGATGGCGCTGCGATCGTCTGCGAGGCGACGAAAGGGCTCCTTCATCGCTGGAGTGGTGATTGGAACGCACCGTCGGTGAGCTGCGGGAGAAGTTGGAGGTCGTCTCGGTCTGGCAAAGACGTTCAAATTCCGTGGACGTTGGCAGTTTTTGCTGGGCGGTTGGTATCGACAATGTTCACAATATACGGAGGACGGACCTCTCGCGTTTCGCCTCGCGGAGGATCCTCGGCAGCCGTAGTTCCTGGCATCGCTTCGAGATGTCGCTGGCGTGCCCGTCGCTCGCCCGCTCATGCGCGCCGATCGGTCCGCCCCGATGCGGCCTTGCCATGGGGCCCGCTGCCGCGTGACAGAGCGGGCGCGATCGCGAGCGGCCACTGCCGCTCTGCACGCGAGGCGCGGGACGGCGCGGCGCCAGCCGGGGATCGGGCCGATGCGGCGGCCGCCTGGGCCGTTCCGTCCACCGCAACCCCGTCCGTCCGTCTGCCGACCACGGTGCTGAGTCACGCACGACACGGCCGGGCCGACGGCGGCGGCGCTTCGGCAGTAGTCGCGATCATGTCCTCCGCCGGCGGAGGACATGATCGCTATGACCGGCCGGGGCCGGTCCGGGCGGTGGCCGCGGCCGCGGCTGGGAAAGATGGACTGCGTGGGACGATAGGTGCACCGCTCAGCGCCGGCGGCCGCCCGCCGGCCGGTGCCGGGCTCGATTCTCTCGTGGTCGCGTGTCGGCTGCTCGTTCATTGAGCAAGGCGTCTGAAGTAATGATGGTGGACAAGTAACTGAGTGACCCGATCGTTCGATGTTTATAGCCGTCGGCCGACCGGTTCACCTCGCCTCACCTCACTTCGCATCACATCACATCACATCACATCACCTTACCTTACCTAACCTTACCTTACCTTACCTTGCGCTGCCTTGCCTCACCTCACCCATCTCACCTCACCCCACCCCACCTCACCTCATCTCGCCTCGCCTCGCCTCACCTCATCTTATCTCACCTTACCTCACCTTACCTCACCTCACCTCACCTCACCTCACCTCACCTCACCTCACCTCACCTCACCTCACCTCACCTCACCACTCACCGCCGGCCTGGCCCGGATCAGCCGTCCGTCAGTGGAGACAGGCCAATCATACGGCGAAAACGGACCGGCCCGCCTCACGCGCTTCAGCCGCCTTCCGTGATGTCTTCACCGATTCGCCCCGGCCGCCGCCGCCGCCGCCGCCAGCGTCTCGTTACCTGGCGAGTGCCCCGGAGGCGGCGGCGGCGTACGTGGCGGCTGGCGCGGCAGGCGGTCGGCCGTCGCCGCCCGGGTGCCCCGCCGGCAGGGGTGAAAGGGTCGCGGACCGGCCGCTGCCTCCCGGAGCGCTGCCGCTGCTGCCGGGAGCGCCGCCGGGTGCGTGTCGTGACGTCCGGCGGCCGGGGAGATTGTGTCTGTCGTGCGCGCGCGCGCGGCCGGGCGGCGCGCGCCGAGCCGGACCGCTCTCTCGGCCGCGTGAGACGCGTGCGCGCCGAGGGGCCGGCCGTCGCCGCTGGAGTGTACACGCCGGGTCACGTGCCGCGCACGCCTGCTGCGAGGTGGCCGGCCACCGTGGTCGGCGGCGGCGCCGTTCCGGAGCGCTCACCCCGGCGCCGCCGGTGTTTCAGCCGGGGCAGACTGGTACCGGCGACGGTTTCGTGCCGTTGCTTCGTGTTGGAGGCGAGAGGTAGTGATTATGGGCGATGGCTCGTCTTCGTGGCCCTAGCTTCTGAGGATTCATTCATCGCGATCGCGTCTGAAAGGTAGCGGTATCAAAACAGGGCGCAACACAGCGCGAGTTCGGCGGAGGTCGGTCGGTTGGTCCGCACGCCGACCGCGCCTGTGCAGCGCGAGGTCCGACGGAGCGGCGGCTTGAAGACCGGCCGGCACCTGCGCGACGAGCAGCCGCGTGTGGGCCGCGGCGTCCGACAGAGTGTGGGCCGGCCGGCCTGACCTGGCGCCGGCGTGACTGGGGCGGCCCCGCTGCCGGCGCGTGACGCCGTGTGACGCCCTGCACGCCGCCTGCACGAGGGCATCAGCTGGAGGTCACGCCCCGAATGCGCTGCCATTTGTCGCACGCAGCCGCCCGCGAAGAGCGTTTAGCGTGTCACTGTCGTAATGGCGCCGGCTGCTGCTCGGGTGCCGTGTTGCAATGATGCTGATTTGGCTGTATGACGGCTGGTGGACTGGGGAGAAGGCGACCAGCTTCTGGAGTTTTACAAGACGAGAGGGAGATATCTCGCTCCCGTGAAACTGCCACGCGAACCGCAAATGAAAAAGCTGCAAAGGCACTAACCGTTTGTTGCAACTTTCCTCGGTCACAATCTTGAAATGACTTGCGAGGCTGCACAGTTAGCACACGGGCGGTGTCACCCGCGCTAACGAACCGAAGCACGACCGACGGCGGCACTGGCGTTTCTCTGTCGTGCTCGCGGTCGCAACCCCCGCCCCCGCCCGGCCGTTGGGCTGCCCAGCTGTTGTGTGCGGCCGAGCAGCGGCGCTCGTTAACACCGGGCGAGCGCTCTGTCGCCGAGTGTTTCTTTAAGAGAGATTGGCCGCAGGTCGGCCGCCGTGCCGATTTCGCCGCGGTCACGCGCGGAATTAATCGGCGCCGGTTGGCTAATGGGCGCACGATCGGGGCCGGGCTGTGTGCGGGCTCTGGGTCTGCGCCCGTGTGTGTGATGGATCAACAGAGCGGGCGGCTGCAGACCCGATACGCGGCATCCATCACCGCTGAGTGATGGCCGGGACGTTCGGTCTGGTTCGGCTGAGGGCCGACGGTGACGTCCTCTACGTTGTCGAATTGCGTCATGGGGTGGCTGCGCGCTGATTCGACGGCGTTTTTGCTCGGCTGACGAAACCGAACGGGATACGTGGCCTTCTCAGTAGCGCAAAGGATTGTAGAAGCGTGAACTACTCCCGAATCCGTGAAAGGACAGGCGCCGTTTTTGTAGGTGTTACAGTCCATGGACACATTGTGTAGAGCTGCCGTCGGCGATGGGAGAGCGTGCGGGCAGCGGCGGCAAACGTCACCTTCACGGTGCTGTCCGACGACCAAACCCAGCCGTCGGGGAGGCTCCCCAGCCCCTGTGTAGCCCTTCTCCTCTCGGTTATCCCGAGTGAAAGCCGTCTGCCGGCGCTCGGGCACGCTGTTCGTCTTCGGGCCCGGCCTGAGCGGCGCCGTGCCGCGGCGTGCCGACGCTCGTGCCGGGACACGGGCGTCTGTTTACCCGATCGCGCTCATTACGGCGCCGGCGTGGCCGATCACGGTGTTTGAGTGTCATTAGAGGCGGCGCGCGCTCACAGAGGGCCGTGTCGGGCGGCCGGCGCGGCTCCGCTTCGCCGGCGACCCGGTCATTATCGGCCGCTGGCCGGTTAGGCAGCGGGCCGCCGGCCGCGGACGCAAACACCGCCGGATGCGCCGGGCAGCCGGGCTGACAGCGGTGCGGGTCGCGGCCATTGTTCGAATCGGGACCGCGCGCAACAGTCGACCTTGTTCGACCCGGGACCGTGCAGACCGGCGCGGGCGGGTGTCACGCGCCCGCGCCGTTGCGGACGCTGGGCGGACGCTCTGTGTCTGTGTCGCCGCTCCGGCCGGCGGGGTCTGGCGCCGCGGCCCAAGCCAGGGGTGGCTCTGGCCGCTGGCCGCGGGTTGGAGCGGGCCCGGCCCGCACCAGCCCGCGATCCCGTCCGGGCAGCGCGTTATCCTCTTGAGCTGCTGACCGGAAAAACCGCGTCGTTGTGCCGCGTGGAGGGACGCCAGGCATGATGTTATGCACGTGCGGTGGCTCAAAACACGAGCGCGGCGTGAAATAGAGCGTGATGCTGCCACGAACAATCTCCTAACCCACATCTGAAATGGCTCAACCTCAGCGTGAAGTGGACGAGAAGACAGACGATCAATTTGCAAAGCAGTTATCAAAGGCTTCAGCGTCCATGGAGGTCAGGCATTGTCACGCAACTCGGCCACGCATGACGCGACAGATTTTCACGCGGCCATATCTGGCTACGTGCGACCTTGTGTCGGCACCTCCAGTGGCAGCGCGCGCGCGCGTGTGTGTATGTATGTATGTATGTTTCCGACCAATTACCGCGCCACTCCCCATAAGGCGTAACGACAATTCGATGACCGTGGCCGTGCCCGCCTGCTTCCCCGCCCTGTGTTGTGCTGCCCCGGACCGCTGAAGCCAGCCGCGGCAGACGGAGAAGGGCAGGCCGGACGGCCGCGCCCCGACCTGGCCCTGGGCGATGGCCGACGGTCGTGACCTCTCCTGCCGCCGGAGGGGCCAGGGTCGGTGGCAGACGGTCCGGACAGCGTGGACCGAGTGGCTCGGATCCGTCGCATTCTTGGAGAGCTTCTCAGCCGTGCCTTTGCGCGCGTCTGAACTGAAGTCACGGCTTTTGGTAGTGTTGCCCTGAATACCCGCCGTGTCGACCCCGGAGAATGCGGCGGGTTCGGCTTCATGGGGTCGGCGAAGTATTTTTGTGATTCCAGTTGGATTCATGACCTCCGATTGTCCTTTAATGGTATACATTTGGTTATATCGAGCCGATGTGAAGCATGCTGATGTACTGGACGCTTCGTCCTGGCTAGCCGAGGTATCGCTTTAACGATGCGGTACGAAATGCGGGGGCCATCCAAAGGTATCGCGCGTTTCCGCTCCGACAGACTGTTTCTATCATCGGCCTTCGTGCTGTCGGAAAAGGCGTTCGATGAGCTGTAATAGTGACTAATGACTTTACTGGTGCCGGCCGGCCACACGGCCAAGTGACAAACTCGCGGCCACAGTGCGGGCCGCCGGCACCGGACCGGTGAGGTCGGATGCACCGGACCACATGCAAGGTCCCGGCACGCTGCAAGCCACGTGTCGATTCCTCCGGTACCGATTTTGAGAGCTCGCCTTTATTCAGTTGGAGACGACTTTCGTCAGTTTGATTTTAATGGTGCGACCTTGGCAACCCTTCGCGCCGTCCGTCTGTTTGAAAGTGGAGATTTATGGACCGCTTCGTGGCAGTTAAAGCACGAAAATCACTGCGCGGGTCCTTATGCAGATCGGCTTAACCGCGGTTTCACTTTTCTTTCGCGGTGCCAGATGTTTATCGTGGCGATAAATGGCGGGTTTGAAGGGCTTCTGCGCCCCGCGCAGCGCCGCGCCGCGCGCGCGCCTCGTGTTGGTCTTTGACAAACGGTCGTCGGCGCGCTGAGGGGGTCTCCTCATGCGCTCCCTCTCGACTGCACACACACACGCGCGCGCGGGCGGGCGCCGGCTCGCTGGCAGCATGGCGCCCCGTGTCTGAGGTCGGCTGTTGACGCGCGTGTGCCGCCGAGGACCGCGGTCTGCGGTGGGACGGCCAGCCGCGGCGGGCGCGCCTGACCTCGGCTGGAGTGGACCGCGCGCGCGCCAGGACAAACAGAGTAGCCACTCGGCCGGCGGCCGGCCGCCGTCGGTCCTCTGCGCGGCGGATCGACAGCGGCCGAGAGCGGTGCCGCTGCTGCCCGGGAGTCGGCGCACCTCCAGACCACCAGTCGGCTGGATGGCGCTGCTCCGCTCCGCTCTGTTATGCTGTTCTCCTGTGCTCTGATCTGCGCTGCGCTGCTCTGTTCTGTTCTGTTCTGCCCAGCCCTGATCTGCTCTGCTCTGCTCTGTTCTGTTCTGTTCTGTTCTGTTTTGTTCTATTCTGTTCTATTCTACTCTGGCCTACCCTCCCCCGCTCTGCGCTACACCGTTCTGTTCTGTTCTCTGCTCTACCCTCCTCCTTTCTGCGCCGTTCTGTTCTGCTCTGTTCTGTTCTGTTCTTTTATACTGTGCTCTACCCTCCTCCGCTCTCTGCTGCTCTGTTCTGTTCTGTTCCGTTTTTCCGTGTGATGCCGGCTGCATTGCCGTGCCCGGCTGGCAGGCCGCCCGTCCGTGACGGCACCGCCGTGTCCCCGGCATGATTCGCACCCGGGTCCGGAAGCCGTTTGCTCTGCCGCCGCGTGCCGCACTCGCCCCGGCAGCGGTCAGTGTGACCGGCACGTTCTCACGGACCCGTCACTGGCGTGGCGGCTGGTTCGGCGCCTCGACGGGCGGAGGTGCCGGCCGTCGGCCCGCTCGCCTCGGCGTCGCGGTCGGCGCGTCATCAGCGCGGCGTCGCCGGACGACGTGCTCATCTGAGGAGCCGTCCGCGCGGCCCCGGCGCGTCGGAGGGCGTCGTCGTTTGCTCGGAGGGCTGCGGCCGCCGGTGGGGTGCTGAGAACTGGCGCGGTGGGCTCGCCGGCGGTCCGCCGGCCCACGCGCTGGTCGCGCGCGCCGCTCTCGAGCTGGCTGTTCACACACCGGCCGGCTCGTCTCGGCCGTCGGGCCGGACAGCACAGCGCCTTACGTCATCGCCGGGCCGATATCAAACACGCACCCTTCGCCGGTGCGGCCGGTCACGTCCGGACCCGGCCGGCTGCGCTGTCGCCGAGCGGTCCCCGGGGGTGGCGCGGCCGCCCTCCTTACCCTCCCTCCACGGCAACGGGTGGAAGCCGCGTGGTCGGGGAAGGGAGGGAAGGCGCGTGCCGCTCCGTAGTCAGCGCAGAGCCGCGCACACTGCTCCCTCATCGGGGAGTCGGCGGCCCCGGGAAAGGGCGTGTGCTTTCACACGCCCTTTCACAAAGTCACGTGTGCTTTCTCTGGGTCATATAGCTATGTGCTGGGGAGATGTGACGCGTGGCGTTACTGCACCGAGGATTCGGCCGCGGCCCGGGGGCGGGGAGGCGCGAACTGTCCCCAGCACGGGAATCCCGACGGGACCGCCGGCTGCCAGCCTCCGTCCGCCCCGCCTAATGAAGTCATGGCGGCCGGCGGAAAGCACACGTCATCTGCATACGGCGGCCGGAAGGCGGCCTCCCGCTCGGCGGCGGTCCGGCCGCCTAATGCCGGCAGCCGGTGCGCCGGCACGGCCTCCGAGGCGCCGCCGCCGCCGGAAGGCCGCCGTCACCTCCCGCGGCCCTGCGACGGACGCTGGGCGGCGCGCCAGGCGTGAAGGCTGGCATCTGTCGGCGCTGTCGCGAGCGGGTCCGGGGAGAATGGTCCGCAGCTTCGGCTGTTCGTAAACTGTTGTGTAGCTAACACGGTATCATTTACGCGTGTTTTTAGCGTACGCCATGCACTGAAGCCGGAAAAGGAAAGGTTATGCCTTTTGTCGCATCATTGCCACCTCACGAGGTTAATTTGTGTTGCACGGAGACCAATCTCACAGCTGGAGTCGTCCAGATTGTGCGCTAGCTAACGCTGGGCGGCTCCCCGCGCGAGTCACAGCTCTGTGTCCGGTCATGCCGCAGCTGAGGCCGACCGATGCCAGCAGTGCCGTTCCAGGCGATCGCGGGTGGGCTTTGTTCGCCGCCGGGCATTCGTTCGGCGGCAGATTGCCTCAGTAGCCTTGGGCCGGACGGGGCTCGGACGCGCGCGCGACGCCGCCGAATTGCGAAGGAGTGGGCAGGCCGGCGCGTCGGCGGAGCGATCGGCACCCGGCCGACATTCTCCGCGGCTCTCGGCCAGGTGTGGTCTGTACTTTCTCTGGCGCGTGCGCCGCGTGCCGGCCGTGCAAGTTCGGCCGTTAATTAACAGCTCTCGATCGGCATCGAAGTGTCGGCGGTAATTGCGGCGGCGGCCACCAGTTGCGCTGCCGTGGCAAGAGCCGGCCGGCGTTAATGTCAAGCGGAGAGAGCGCCGTCGCCGAGATAGCATCTATGTGGTAGCTGACCGAACCGGTCGCCCGCCACCCGGGCCCAATTTCCGTCGCCCTCAAATTAATTTAACAGCATTGTGCGGCTCGGGACGGAGCGGTCACTCGGTCGGCGTTGCCAGCAGCATTAACTTGACGTCAGTATTGTGCCGCGCTGGACGGAGGTCACCCAGCCGGCGCTGTCAGAAAGGTGCTCGTGCACTGCGCACTCGCCGGACGTCGTCAGCAAGGTGTCCCGAATGCCGCCGAGTCCGTTTGCAGTGACCTTAGGTCGTCAGTCTTTGGTTATGCTTATTGTTGTGGCTCAAACCGCTGAATAATAATGGATAGATTGTTCTCAGTGTACCGGAAAAGCTGGAAATTCGGCCCGTTCGGCCGTGCAGACGTGGCGCCGGATGTGGGGCATCGCAGTGTCCGCGCCCCTGTCTTGCCTCGTCGGTGCTGGCCGACATTTGTGGCCGGCTGCACCGCTGCGGTGGGAGTGGGCGGGTGCGGCCGTGTTGCCCGGCTCCGTTTCTGCCGCCGTCCGCCGTCTCCGCGCGCTGTTCCGGGCCGGCCAGATCTGGTGCAGGTGCAGGACACCGATGTGGGTCTAGGTCACGGCTGGGCAGGAACGGAACGTGCCGACTGCGGCGGCAGCTGGAGGGCGGCCGCCCGGGTCCGGGGTCGGATACTCCGCGTCGGGCACCGGCAGCGGACGGCGTCGTTCTCGGACGCCTCCTTCATTCGGGAAGCTGGTCCCCGATTGCGGTATTTGGGTCATTCTCGTCCGAGGTTGTGCTGCTGTCCAGGCGCCGCGGCGGGCGGAGACGTCTCGGCTCCGTTTGATGCGCCGGCGGCGCGGGCTTTTGAGTGGATCTTTACACGTGTTGAGCATCGATTAGCAATCGAATGGGCTTGTCAGAAGTGTGGCGGGCGGTCGTCTCCCAGGCGGCCACATTCCTCGACGGTCGCTGGGGCCCGCTGTGACTGGGTCACTCCGCATTGTTGGCAAAACGCTGGTGCCGCAGGCCGCGTGCGCGCGTGTATGGCCACCGCCGTCTGCCAGCGCCGGCCTGTTTGACAGCCTTGGCACCTTTGTGTGAGGCGGCTGTGTAGATGGCGTATCTGGCGACGGAGGGCAGGCAGCCAGGCCCGCTGTCACAGTGGCGGTCGACCTCAGGCTCCTGTGGCGTCCGTGAGTTGACGGTCGCCCGGTGGCGGCGGATTGAGATTTGGAGACCGGCCGCTCCTTTGGCGGCGACCGGCCCCGCTCCGCCACTCCTTCCGGCGGAGGAACCCGCGCCTCTCACGCTCTCTCTCCGTGCCCCGTCTCCCGCGTGTCAAAGCAGCAGCGAGCCGCTGGCGGCGGACGATCGCGGCCGGGCCGGTCCCGGTCAGGAGCGATAAGCGTCCCGATGCGTCACTGGAAGTGAGCCGTCCGCCTCCCTCGGCGAGCAATCGCCCGGACAAATGGTCGGCGTCGGCGGCAGCGGGCCGGCGGTACGTCAGCCGGGCCCGGCGCCGTTCCCACGCTCGCCAGCGGGGCGCGTGCCGCCGCGTCCGCTGTCCGGCGGCGAGCGACGGCGACGTCGACGAAAGTGACGCGTGGTGAGCGGGCGGGAAAGTGACGGATGTTGGCGGCGGTGGACGGTGGAGTGGCCGGCCGGTGACAGCGCGCCTGACACGGCGGCTCCGCTGCCTGTGGACGGCGAGGGCGGCTAATAAGGCGCGCTCCGTTTTCTAGCCACGTGCGCCGGCCGCGTACTTGTGTAATCATGGTGCGCCGATAAATCATCGGCGATCGCCGGCCGCCAATTAATATTCGCGTCGACTCATCTGGGTTGTTGTGACGGCCGTGCCGGCGCCCAGAGAACGCCCGGCAAGAGCTGCGCCCCAGTTCACGTGCGCTCGCTATCGAGCCTATCTGTCCCTGATGAAACCCGCGCGCCGCGCGCAGGTGGTTGGTATTCGCCGCCCGCGACGTTCGGCCATCTGTATGCGGCCGCCCACCCGTGTTGGGGGACTTTTTGCCGGCGTCGCTCGCCCCCTGGCAGCTCTTGATTGCGGCGTGGGTCGCCAAGCCCGCCGGGGACAGGGGGTGGACACCTGTCCACGCGCGCCATCCACCGGCGGCCCTGACCCGGAGAGGGGAGGTGGCGCCGGGCGGATGCGAGACGTCCACGGCGCCCCAAAGCCCGCCGGCGCGGCTGAGGCGGGCGCCGAGAGGATCCCCGGAATCGGAGGAGCCCCGCGCTGTCAGGCTCGTGCTAACGGTGCTGCCAGCGCGGGCGGTGTGTTCGTTGCTCGTGATGGCGGTGGGACATGCAATCCCGGGGCATCGCTCGCGGGGCGTCCGGTCTGGGCGTGATCCGGCGCCTGTGAGAGGTCGACTGCAATTGGCGGGCGAAGTCTGCGATGCAAGGCGGGGCGTAGGTAAACTTACCGATGCGCCACTTTCGTCACCTCTGTCAGCACTGCTTCTCGCGGCTGCCGCTGTGGGTTTCTGTAAGTAATCAAGCTTTTGACTGATGATGATGGAGCCATGAGCCAGTTCTGGCCATTCGTAGCTCTCGGCCACTCGACAGTGCCGTCACGCTCAAGCCAGCTGCGGCTGCGGCATCTTCGATCCACTGAAGCTTAGCTTGTGTGGATCCACAGTGGCCTTAGCTTGTCCCGTTTCCCCACGACATGTCCTGTTCATCAGTGCATCACAGCGGGTTTCGATGAGCGGCGCCGGCGATGCGTTACGTCTTTCCGGCCAGTGTCAAGGCCGCCGGCCACTGACAAACGAGCCGCCCCGCCCGCCGCGCGCCGCCGATGGTGATTGATGCGTCGGCCCACCTCCATCCCGGCGCCGGGGCGGCGGCGGTGACGGGCCCGCCGTGCGCCGTCATCGGCCCGGTTTCGCCCCGCGAGCGGCGGCATTAGGCCGCCGCGGCCGGCCCGCCCTGTCCGACGCCGCGGGTGGCCGCCGCGGCGCCTGCAGAGGCTCCTCAGGCGCGGCCGCGTCGCGCGCCGCCGCCGCCCGTGGGAGCAGCCGCTGGCGACTGCAGCGCGGCAGCGGCCGGGAACAGCGGTGCTATGCTCTGTTGTGCATCGCAGTCGCCGGCGACAGCGGTCGGGCTGCGCCCCAGATCGGACGTCGTTTTGCCGGACCGCTGCGCCGCAGAGCGCCGTGTCAGGGTCACGACGCACCGTGCCGCGGCTGCCCCGCCTCTCCGCCGGTCATGGGCTCTCACAGTCTCGGTGCTGTCGGTCCGTCGCCTTTGAGTGCTGGCCTTTAAGCGCCTGCCGCCGTAAGTGCCGGTCCGACGGGAGCAGCGCTCTGGCGCGGCGGTGCCCGTCCTCTGATGACGGCAGCGGACAGGCGCTGCTGCGGCGGCGGGTGCGGCGTGACGCGCGGAATGCGCCGCGGCGCCGGCCGTGCCCCGCCGACTGCGGTGCCGGGCGGACTGCTTGTTTACAGGAGCAGCACGCAGCTCGCAGCGGGGTGCGGCGGCGCCGGGCCGCGCCGGCTGCGAGCGGGCTCGACTGTGACGGCTCCGTCATTGGGGAGGGGTGCTTCGGAGATCGGGGTAGCCGTGCAGGGTGTGTCTGGCGCGTTGTGGCACCGGGAACGGAAGCGGGAAACTGTGACGGGTCGTGAGCGGCTCTGGTGCGGAGATCGGCAGATTACGCTCGGCCGCTGCAGCGAAGCCGGCGATTTTCTAGGCGCCACGGCGATCGTGGGAACTCTGGAAGGCACATTTGGCGATGAGGTTAGGACAAACTGGTGTCAAATCCGGCAGGTGAAATTCATCCAATTTGTGGGCATTGTTGAGATCGTCAACACCGGCGGCGATGGTTGGAGGGCCTCCCGGTTTCCAGCGGTGCTGGCCGGCAGCCCCATCAGGCTTGTCCCTGTCCGTTCGCGTCACCCCGGAGGTACCCTCAGAGCTTCGTCACGTCAGCATCGCCGGTACGCCGCAGCGCCGCTCCGCTGCTCCGTCGGTGGCCTCCAGCGGCGGTAATCTCTCGGCCGGCGCCCTCGACCGACGGCGCTGCCGGCAGCCTCCGCGCGCGTCCGATCTGGACGCAAATGCGCTTGTTTGCGCGGCGGCGACGGCGGGGTGCCGTCAATCTCGGCTGCGATCACGGACGTCGGCCTGCCTCCCGGCCGGTCACCCCTCGCCGGAGCGGCCGGGCGCGGGACCTCCGGGTGCCGGAGTCGGCAGCATCCCCTGATTGCGGCTGGTTTGTCGATGGGTCGGTAATGGGCGCTGAACGGCGATTCCTGCGGCGGGCGGCTTTGATTAGGCTGCGGCTGCGTAATTGGCCGCCGTCGGGCTGTTCGGTGGCAGTGAAAGTGGGCACCGATCAGGTCTACTACAGCCGGTGTATGGTTGGTGCGGCCGCCGCCCGCCGGCCGCCGAGCGGCGCTAGCGTCGCCGATGGCCGGACGGTGGAGCTGCTGGAGCTCAGTAGGCGCGCGGCTCCTCTGGCGGACAGATGTGTGTCTGTGTGTCCGTGAGGAGGCCAGCTAGGAGAACTGCTGTCGGAGGCGCAGTGCGGTGACCGGAGCATGCTGTACACGGTGCATGGGGCGGTCCGGGACCAGAGAGTGTGGCCGCCGCCGCCGTCGCCGCCGCTGTCGGACAGCTCCAGCGACGAGGACGAGGACCAGTGTCCGGATAGCGGCGCCGTGCTGCAGATTACGTTCAATGAGCCGCGCTATGTACGCCCGCCGGCCGGCAGTCGGACGGCGGCGGCGGCAGCAGCGGTGGCTCCTTCGCCAGCCGGCCGGCTGCAGGCCATGGTGCGGCGACTGCAGGGCAAGGCGCTTGACTACCACCAGCAGTTTGTGAGCACGCTGATGGCGCGTCGCAGCCGCGGCAAGGACTGCGCCTCGGCGCGTGCCCGACTGCAGCAGAAGCGCGCCGCCGAGCCGCCGCCACCGCAGCGGCCGCCGCGCCGCGCGGCAGGCTCGGGTCACGTGGCGGCCCTGGTGAGCCTGTACGACGGCGCCGACAGCCGGCCGTCTCGCGCTGAGCAGCGCCGAACGTCGGACGAGCACAGCCGCCGCGACAGCGGCTACAGCAGCCTGGCCGGCAGCCAGCGGCAGCACTCGAGCCCATACAGGCGCGACGCCAGCCGCGCCAAGATCACGCCGTCGCGGCTGGCCAGCGGGCGGCGGCAGCGGCGCGCGCCGGCCCCCGACGGTGACCTGCCGTGGGCGCCGGCGGCGGCGGCGCCGGTGACCGTGTATGGGACGCTGGGCCGGCGCGGCAGCGGCCGGCGGCGAGACGAGCGCCAGCGCCGGCTGGACTCGGGCCACCTGACCACGGGCCGGGGCGCGGCGGCCCGACCCGCGCTGCCGCGGCTCGAGCCCTGGCGCCCGGCGCCCGAGGACCTCTGGGGACGCGCCCGGCCCGCCCCGCCCCGGCTCGACCCGTGGCAGGCCGTGGCCGACATCCGGCCGTCGCGGCGTCTCGAGACGCTCATGCAGCGCGTCACCGTCGTCCCGTGCAGACAGGTAGGACCGAGGTAGTGAGCGGGCTGTGAGAGTGTTGTTACCTGTTCTGCCTCGCTGACGAGGTTTTTGTAGCTGGCTGGTGCGTTACAAGCCCAGTTCCTGGTTGGAGTTCGAGGTGTCTAACCCCCGTCAGCACTGCTGATGGCGGCGAGCGTTCTGACACCTTAGGTCAAGTCGCGTGCGAATTGGAGGGAAGCGCGTTCCGTATGTCGGACGTCGGGAATAAGAATGATGGTCGCACAAACTCGTCAGCCAAATGCTGCAGCTGCAGGAGGTCGGCGACAGCTCGACGACTGGTCCATCGCGACTCCGCAGATGTTCTCTTGCAGCGCATGATGTGCACCTCTTGACGGGTACATCACACCGTCATGACATCCCGTCCATTGCAGCGTCTCGTTCTTGCTTCCGCTGCGTTGCTCCGGGCCCGACGTGGCCTGTAGCGGACGCCAATGCTGCATTTCTTCCACGGTCTGGAGGCACCTGTTTTCGGTCCGGTGTGAGTTTTCTCCCAGGCTCTCCCGGAGAGCTGTGGTCTGCGAGCCGCGTGACTTACGTCACCGTGTGAAGCGCTGCGCGATCGGGTCCCAATCCGGCACATGACTGCCTCTGATCATGATGCCTTCGGTGACGGCCGCGGCGCAGCCAGCGCAAGCGTCTTGCGGTCGGTCCCGCGTGCTCGGGCAGCGGTGGGAGCCTCCGCGCGAACGAAACGCCAGCCTCAGCCACGCCCTGCGCAAAGAAGGCCGGGCAACGACGCACGGGCGTCAGCCGCCGCGCGCGCGTTCGGCGCGAAGACGAATGGTTTGCGGAGCGCGGGCGAGGGCTCGGCAGACAGCTCTGTTCACCGGGGGCGAGGTGGGCCGGAGCGGGCCCATCTGATGCCGCCCCGCCCGCCGGCGCGGCCCTCCCCGTGTAATGGGAGCCGCCGTACGTCTCTGTCGGCGGGCGCCCGGCCGCCGCCCGCCGTTGTTTGCCGCCCGAGCACGGCCGGCCCGCTGACCGCGCCGGCGCTCGTCCGCCGCGCCCCCTCCCCCTCGGCTTTCCCCCTGTGGTGGCGGCGCTGGCAGGAGGCATGGGAGCCGACATGGTGACGCCCCGCCGCCCTCTCCAACTTTGGTAAAGCACGGCACTTTTTCCTCCAACTCTCGCAGGAAGCTTGGCATGATCCCAATCCCAAGACGCGGCATTCCGAACAAAAATGGGCCTAAAACGTTGGTCTTAAAGGTCCCGTGACTTTCCGTAGGGTTTCGCTTTGGTGGACGCGGGGCACGATGAAGCAACTCCTACCGCCGGGCAGCGGGACCAAGCCCAGTCCGACAATGAGGGGCTACCCCGCCTTCTTCGGTCGTCCGTTCAGAGCGTCGACGCGGTCGCTATCGCGGGCTGTCGGCAACGAGATGTCTGTTACTGCACGTAAGCGGGCCCGCGATGGCTCACCAGCGGCCCGCTGCCATCGGTCGGTTGGGGATGCGGCGCACGGCCGTCCGGCATCGAGCCAGCGGCAGTCCAATCAGCTGCTAATTACGGAGGTGCGGTGTTTCACGGCCACGACTCCGATCGCTTCGCCGGCCTGCAGCGGCGCAGCGACCCTGGCTGCTCCTGATCGAGCGGCTGGCGCGGGCGGCGCTCGGCCGTGGCTGGCTTCGGTGGCGGCAGGCGGTGCCTGTCGATGTGTCGCCGTCGCTGGAGGATCGAGTGTGCGCGCTGCGCGGTGGACGGGTAACATTACAAATTGCTGGCGGGTAATTTATCGGCGACGCGCCTTTCACCCCGCGGCGTCGTAAACACGATGTGACCCAGGCCGGTGCGTGCTCTGAGGGGCGCGGCGGCGGTGCGCCGAGTACATCAACACTCGGGGCACGCGCGGCCGCCGGTCCTCCGAGATCCGACTGGGAGGCTCGCCTCGGGGCACGGAGGGGTGGGTGCAGTGCATGGGTGCGGCGCTGCAGCCGTGTTTGAAATGCATGCCGCGCACGGACCGAACGCTCCGAAGGGCCTTTTAAGCGCGGCTGCAGCCCGGAGGTATGTGCTGGCTGGACGCTTTGAAGTGTTCATGGCGTTAAATGTCGGGGTAATTGAGCCAGGTTGCCGTGCTTGGGGGATGTGCGTTGCGCGCGAGGTCCGGTAATGGCGCCGAGTATTGGTCGCCTCTCCATGGGACTCCCCGTCTCTGAAGATATATCCCCTGTAGCCTGGGGGTCATCGCGATAGCGGCCACCGTGGGCGTCCCATTGTTTGTTTATCCGTCGGCGCAGCCTATTGGGCCGTCACTCGCCGACATGGAAATTGCCGCGTTGCGAAATCACGTTGTACTCGGCGGGCGCAGGGGGCTTTGACAGTGCAGGGCTAATCGAGACTCCGAGGAGGCTCCCTGTGGGAGGACGAGGCCTCGTCGCTGTCGAGGGCACGACACTTGTTTGGGCAGAGCTTGTCAGGGAGGGCCTGACAGGGAGGAGAAGGTCCATCGGGGCGTTCCGCTGCCGACTGTTCTGTATCTCCATTCACTGCTGGAATGACACGTCCCCATTTGTGCGCGTCTGGGGGCCGATCTGGCCTTAGATCCGTCCCGAGTCGACCCGGAACCCTGGCGTCCAGGCGCGCGAGCGGGCCTCTTCACGAGCCGGATTGGCCTCTGCGCCTGCGTGTCGTAAATTAGCTTGGCCGCTTGTTACCGGCAAACAAGCGGCGGTCGCTGGTAATTATTTTCGGCGCCTGCGCCGTGGAACGGCTGTGTTGACTGGCTGGTGTGCAGTCGATTCCGGACTTGTGCGGCGTCAGAGCCAGCCCCCTGCCTGGTTATCTCTGGGCTAGGCATGGAAGGTGTGGTGAAGTTGTTTGGTGGAGGACGGTGTGCGTCGTAGTGCTGCGCCGGTATGTGGACAGGAATTTTCGCCCTGTGCGGTTTTGTTCGTCTTGCCTTAACATTGTCGCCATTGAAGGCGATTGTGAACGCTCCTTTCATATGTTTTTGAACGCTGACTGAACATCGTTTTTGTGAATATGCAGATGAATGGTAGGTGTGCACGAGTGCATTACCCAACTCCGTAGCTAATTACGGTATTTAGGGGTCATTAATGAATATGCGTCAATAGACGATAGAGTTTTGACATGTACCGCGCTCATTATTTTGCCGGGGTTCCATTGACGTACCATTATCAAAGCGCGGTCCAAATTGAAAGCGTAGCGTCGCGTAAACACTTGAATATTCAAAAGAACATGACGCCATTATCGGGTGTAGCCCAGCATTAAGTGGGCGGTGTTCATAACGCAGCGGCGTCTTGTGTTACGGTCATTTGACATGAGATTGGTACCGCGAGCGGTGTGCCAGAGCCGGATTCCTTGTCACTTCTGCGGTACCGCGGCGCGTCCGCAGCTGGCGGCCTGTCGCCCCGGGTCCGGGACAGACAGCCGGGCGCCAGTGGTGCCGCGGGCGCCAGTGGTGCCGCCGGCGCCAGTGGTGCCGCCGGGCGCCAGTGGTGCCGCCGGGCGCCAGTGATGATGGCCCGGCGAGGTGTGCGGGCCGGCACCGGTCTTCTCGCAGCCTGGCCGGCGACCGGGGACCGGAGGCCGTCGGAGGCCGACGTGGCCGGCACCCTCCTCATTGGGTCTGCTCTCCTCGGTCTTCCCTCTGACCGCCGCCCGCCGGCGCCAGCGAGCGGCTGGTGTGGGCCGCGCTGGCCGCTGGCGCTCACCGGCGACACCGTATAGGTGGCGCTGGGGTGGGAGCGGCCGCGGACGGCGCGGCTGGCCGGCGGCACTGCGGGAGGCTGGCGTGGGTTGGCCAGCCTGGGGTGGGCGTGAAGTCGGATCGGGTTCTAGGATCGAGCTGTGGGCGGCTGTATGTGCAATCGTTAATTGCGGTGAATGGCTTGGCCGGTCTTAGAACATTCGTAGTAGTGCTAACGAGTAAGAGTGTACGAGGTAACGGGTGTAAGAGCTAACGTGTAAGTCATTCCTCTGGGCTGGTGTTTGGTTGGTGTTTCTAAATTGTCGCCTCTGTGTGACCTTCACGGCTGTCAACTTTATGAGCGTTCCCTTGGGAGCGAAGCCAGAGACAGTTGGGTAAGTTAAAGCGCTCGCGGTTAGTAACATGATGTGTTGCTGCCCACAAATTAAATTCAGGGTATGTCCTCAAGAATTTATTGAGCCTGAAGTAATGCATGGTCGTATTAGGAAACACTGGTTCAGCTTGAAGCATGAGGGACCTCCAGAGGTTTCATTTTGGTCTAGTTTTTGTCCCGACCTTGACGCTGAAACTGTCACGGGCGTTTTGCGATAAATCACTGGGCGCTCTCTTCGGGCCGTCCGTATAAGGCTCGTCCGGCCGCCAATTACCGGGCCGGCCGGCCGCCGGCCCTGCCTGTTATGGGGGCTCCGATTAAACGGCGCTCGCCCGGCGGGACCTTTCGGTCACGTGCTGACCCGGCCGCCGGCGCCGGCGCCGTCACGGTGCGGCCGGCGGCTCCCGGGCCCCCGTCATCGGGGCGCCTGTTGGCCCACTGGCGTGCGGCGGCGTGACCGAGGGCGGCCGCGCCGGAACAGAACAGATGTCACGGCTCGGCTGGCGGGCGGTGCTGCGGCTCAGCGCCGAAGGAGCGGCGAAGAAAGCGAGAGCGTTCGGCGCGAGGAGCGGATCTGAAGAGAGGCTGTTTGTCTAGTGAAGGTGACAGTAATTGGTGGACACGGCTAATCTGCGATATCGCTTCCGTCCGATAGCCGATACGGCTCGACGACTGCTGGGCCACATCTGGGTCATCGCCGTCAGCCATCGGACTGGCTATTACACGCCTCGGCACGTCCACCTCTGACGTGGGGATTGCTCACGTGCCGGTACATTGGCGTCCGTCTCGCGGCGGCGGCGGTGCCCGTCCCGGCCGACGTGCACGCCGACCCGGTTAACATCTCAGCACGGGCTGCCGTCGGTCTCCTAGGCCCCTGCCGGTGCCGTGGGGGTGGCGAGGTCCAACGTCTTCATATCCTACACTAAGTCTCCATGCCTACTCCTTGCTGTAAGGGGTCCCTGCTCAGAAAGGACTCCTTACCTACTCCGTGCAGCGTGTGAACACGACACTGAAGCATCCGTGGACCTCGTTTCCAACATCTGGGCAGAGTCGGACCTTGAGCGGCCCGAAGGAGGGCCTGACTCGGCCGGCCGCTGAGCGGGGATAGGCACCCGCGGCGCGTCAGAGCGCGGGATGTCGTAACACAATAACGGGGCTGCTTCGGCGTCCCTGACAGACAGGGAACCCTGGCAGGGAACCGTGGACGTGAGCATGCGGAGCAGAAACATATGATCGGGTTCAGGGAGCGCAGGCCCGGCCGCGCCGGGGGTGCCTATCCCTGCTCAGCGGCCGCCTAGCTGGAGGGCAGGCGTCGCCGGCGGAGCGCCACTGGAGGTGCGGGGGGAGGCGTCCGCGTCACGACACCGAGGGTCTGCAGACAGCCGCGCGCTGCCGGCCGGTGAGGGACGTCATTACACGCACAGGTGGAGCGCGGCGTCCGTGATCAGCCGTCGGCGGCCGGGAGGAGCTGTGCCCGAGGGCGTCACGAGGCGCCTGTCACGGCAGAGCGTCACGGCGTGTCTGTCACGGCAGTGAGATCCGAGAGCGTCGCGAGGCGTCTGTCACGATCGTGAAATCGGCCGTGACGGCCGGCCGGCGCGCTCGCCGACCCGAGTCGCGGCCGGCGGCGTCATGGAGTGGCCAGCGCGGGCCGTAAACTAGCGGCTGATGAAACGCTTGGCGGTCGCGGTGTGACCGGCGGCCGGTGCATGGCTGCAAGCGCGCGCCGACTTTGTCGCAACGCATCGGCCGTGGGCTGCGTGGAGGTGGCCGGCCGTTTCGCCGACCGCCCCGCCTTGCGCCAGCGTGGGCGGCACAATGCAGTCACGTGCCGGCCGGAGGGTGTCGGTCGCGGAGTGCTGGCCGCCTCGGCGTGAGGCCGGCCGAGCGGCCAGCCTGGAGCAGCGAGGGGACGCTCAGGCCGTCGGTGACGCGGGCTGCGCTGCGGCCACGGCGGCGGCGGGCGGCCGCGTCGCGCGACCTTGGCGACGCCGACGTCGGCCGCGCCGCGGTCGCCGGCCACCGTCAGCGCCGTGTGTGCACGACGCAAACGGCGTGCGCGAGGTCACGGGCGGTGCCGCGCGACGCGCCGAGCCCGCCGCCGCGTGCCGCCGGCCGTTTCCGGCGCGGGGTTGTGGGAGGGGACCGGCCGGCGCCGCGCGCGGGCAGTCTCCTGACGCGCTGGCGGGCGGACCGCGCCGGAGCCGTGCTCCGTCGTGTGATGGGCCGTCGCCGTGCCGGGCTGTCCGGGTCGCCGGCGGCGTCGGCTTGGCTGGCCGCCCGGTGGTGGCTGACCCGAGCAGCGGCGACAGGTGCAGCGGCGGCGCCGATGGGGTTGGACCTCGGGACGCCGGAGCGCGGCGGTCCCGGCGCTGGGACGGTGCGGCCGTGTGCTGGTCTGGTCTGGGTCCGCTCCCGTCGCGGCAAGCGGCTGGCGGGCCAGGTCAGCTTGTTGTGATGGAACGCCCGGCTAGATGACGCTGGTGCCAGTACGGACCACTGATGTGCGGCGCTGTCGGCATAAACGCGGCGATGGTGGTCTCTTCAACGGCTGGGCACGAGCGGCCGGTTTCAAGCCCCGTGAACCCGACGGTCCGGTCAGGGTAGGAGCAAGTCTGTCTGGGCAAGAGCAGATCAGTGTGCTGTCCTCAGACCTGTTGACCTTTCGTAGTCTGGTCTCGGCTGGGGGGGGGGGGAGGGGGGGGGGGCGTTGTCGGAACACTGGCGCGAGCCCCGATTGCAGATTTGGATTAACGCTGGGAGATTGGAGATGCGTGTTCGTTGTCCATGCCGAGACGCCCAATGTACGATAAGTGATCGGGGCATTGCCCAGAAAGACTCTTGCATTGTTTGGCAATCTTTGAATCAGGCAGTGGGCATGGCATTTGTAACATGTAATGACTCGAGATTCTTGTGTGGTTTGGATAAATTCTACGGCATGCTTACCTTCGTATCGCAACGTCATCGTCTTTTCGTCTTGAAGGTCATATTAAGCAACGGCAGTGACTATCTGCTGGGTGTTTTGTGTTGGCCTGAATGAAGAATGAATCTGGGATGGGATTGGGCGTTGCCCATAACATGGGCAGCCAACCGCCCTCCCGCTAATGTGTTGTGCCTTTGATTTATGCCGTAATTATGTGTTGACCGGGCTGAGAGCTTTCTCCTGGATCAGCTGCGGCCGGCCCTATTTTCCACATGGCTTGCGAATGCTGTGCGATTGGCAACATTGCTGCAATGGCTGCAACACCCGGGCGCTGGACCGCCGCGCTCGTTAACGCCGGCGGCCGAGTGTTGCACGGCCGGCGGTATTCGGCCGGGAAAGTGGGGGCACGCGCGCCACTGAGCCGGAGCGGCGGCGAGCGTGACAGGCGCTCACGCCGCGACAGGCCGCGATTGAAGGAGACCCGTCCGGCCGGGACGTCCGTCGGTGGTGTCGGGTCAGCCGGGCCCGCGCCGGTCGGCCGGCCCCGGGATGCCGCCGGTGTCGGCGGCGGCTCCGGCCTCTGGCGGCGCAGGAAGCGTCGCCGCCGACCGCTTCCGGCGGCCCGGCTGCCGCCATCCGTCACCATCGGGCGCCGATTTGCCCCGCCGCCGCTGCCGCCGCCACCGCGTGGTGTGACGCGGTGCCAGTGGCGGCGGCGGCGGCGGCGGCCGGCCGGCCGGGATCGGCGCCCGATGGTGACGGATGGTGACGGGATCGGCGCCGCACGGGACGGGCGATGAGGGACGGCGAGCCCGGCAGGGGAGGCTCGGCCGCACACGGTGCCGGCAGTGCTCTGTGCGCGGGGCCTGACGGCGGGCCGGGGCGGTGCAGGCCTCCGAAAGTCGGCCTGTTGCCGTCCAGAAGCCGCAGGAGGCGGGGATGGGACGGTCGGCCTTCGCTGTTGGCAGCACCGGAATGGATGGGTCCACATATGCCCCGGCCGCGGGGCTGGCGCCCGGCCGTTCGAGGACGGACCGCGCCTCGTCACGGAGCCTGGCACGGCGCTGTCCTCACGGCGGCGGGAGAGATTCACCAGCGAACCGGGGAGGGAGCGACGTCACCAACGTTTCGCCCGCTCCCACGTTAAGACGATGTCGCCGTTTTCCGTCGGCGAGAGCCTCGGCGGCGCCGGTGCATTGCTCGGCCGGTGGACGTGCTCGCGTGGCGCGCGCCCTGCGGACGTTCCCGCGGAGGCTGCCGAGGAGAGCCGGCGGCTGACCGCGTCGGCCGGGCGCTTTCCACCCCAGTCTGCTAATTGCTCCGTCGGACAAAGCCACCCACGGCGCGCTGCATAATTAATCGCTCCATGTCGTGTAGTCTCAGACACTTGTCGCGGCCAATTGTCGCAAATGGCCACGTAGTCGACGCGCTCATCCACCCTAAATATCATCGAGACGGCGCCGCGCGAACTTTCTTGTGAGAGCGGCACCATTCTTGCAGGGCGGCGGCAGCACCGGCGCCGGCGTGGACGCCGTTCTGGTGTTGACGCGCGCGGCTGGTTTGCACGCGCGTGCCGCGCGTGCAGGCGCGCGCGCCGCCGGTGGCGGGGCGTGCGGCGCGGCTTCTGTTGTTCCCCGTGGCGGATCATCCAGCGGGAATCACAGGCTGCGTGGCATCAGCCCGTGTTGATCAGACGGCGTGGCCAGCCGGCGCCGTGTCGTGTCTGTCAGTCTGTCTGTAACGCCAGCCCCTGTCCGTCAGACTGTACAGCGGCTGCCGGCCTCCGCCGACCCGATCCAGGCAATTTGTCACTGCGTCCGCGCACGAAACGAGCGGTCGATTTGGTAAGACCGCTGGTGGCGACGTGGCCGTCCCGTCCAGTCAGCAAACACATCCACGCGCGCCGTCAGATCGAGCCGATCGACGACGCCCGGTCCGGGCCGTCACGTCGCCGCTCGCTCCGATTAGCCGTCGCGGCTGGCCACCTCGCCGCGCCTCGCCCGACTTGCGCCACCGGGACCGGACCGTCGCACGGACACGGCCGTTGGGAAACTCGCGACGCAATGGCCGGATTTTCCGGGGGTTTTCTGGATTCCGACCCGTGGCGCTGCCGGGCAGCCGACGGTGTCTCCGATGCTTGCCGCGTTCACCCTCTCGTAGTTCACGGTCGCGCACGGCGCTGATCACATTTCACACGTTCGCGCGGATGGTCACACGTTCACATGGTCGCACCGTCGGCTGGGAGGCGCTGATGGTGCGCGAATAAGTGAGCCGTTATCTCGTGCGCAGAGGGCTGCCATCAAACACATTCGGACCGGATGTGGCGATGCCTGTCGGCTTCAGATGGGGGGTTCTTTGTGTCTGGCCGCGTGTCAGTCAGCTGGTTGGCCCGGCAGGCGGGCAGATCCGGATCAGAAGATCAGATCAGGAGATCAGATCAGGAGATCGGCCTGTGATCGGTCACTCGCGCGCCGCCGTCGGCGGTTGTTCATCACCGTTGGCCCATTCAGTAGCAGTGAAAGTGTCCGCCGACTGTCTACTACGGCTGGCGCCAGCGTACGGCTGGTGCGTCCGCCGGCCGCCGAGCGGCGCTAGCGTCGCCGACGGCTGGACGGTGGAGCTGCTGGAGCTCAGTAGGCGCGCGGCTCCTCTGGCGGACAGATGTGCGTCTGTGTGTCCGTGAGGAGGCCAGCTAGGAGGACTGCTGTCGGAGTCGCGGTGCGGTGACCGGGGGCATGCTGTACACGGTGCATGGGGCGGTTCGGGACCAGAGAGTGTGGCCACCGCCGCCGCCCCCGCCGCCCCCGCCGCCGCTGTCGGACAGCTCCAGCGACGAGGACGAGGACCAGTGTCCGGATAGTCGTGCCGTGCTGCAGATTACGTTCAATGAGCCACGCTATGTACGGCCGCCGGCCAGCAGTCGGACGGCGGCAGCGGCGGCGGCTCCTTCTCCGGTCGGCCGGCTGCAGGCCATGGTACGGCGACTGCAGGGCAAGGCGCTCGACTACCACCATCAGTTTGTGAGCACGCTGATGGCGCGCCGCAGCCGCGGCAAGGACTGTGCCTCGGCGCGCGCCCGGCTGCAGCAGAAGCGCGCCGCCGAGCCGCCGCTGCCGCGCTGTGCGAGCCGCCGCTCGCCGGGCGTCGGCCGCGTGGCTACTTTGGTCAGCCTGTACGACGAGGCGTCGAAGCGTCCGTCGCGGGCGGAGCAGCGACGCCGGCCGGCGGAGGAGCACGGCCGCCACGACAGCGGCTACAGCAGCCGGGCGGGCAGTCAGCGGCAGCACTCGAGCCCGTACCGGCGCGACGCCAGCCGCGCCAAGATCACGCCGTCGCGGCTGGCCAGCGGGCGGCGGCAGCGGCGCGCGCAGGGCGAGCCCGCCCCGGCGCCGGCACCGCGTGAGCTCCAGAGGCGGCCGGAGACCGGGCGCGGCGCCGCCGGCCGGCCGGAGGTTGCCCGCCCAGGGGCGCGCGCCGCGCTGACGATCGGTGGCGCGCGCCCAGGGAGATCCGCCCCTCCAGCCGCCTGCGCACGCTCATGCAGAAGGTCACAGTCGTGTCGCCGAAGCAGGTAATGCCGCTGCTCGCCGGCGGTGTGCGAGACTCGATGTATCGATGTTCGACACCCGATTTCCGGTGTTATGTGGGAGCGTCGATGGTAATCGTCAACAGAGTGTGCACTTCAGCACTAGTCGGTTGTATGTGCCCACGCTGGAGATGCGGCCTGGAACGTTGTTCAGACCTTCCCGCTGAGGGGCCGCCTTATCACCGTGGCGGCCGTCGTCGCCTTCCGACGGAGACCACGCGCCGCGGTCTCTCCGCGGTCTCGCCTCGCCACGCTGCACCGCTGCTGTGAGCGTTCACCGCCGGACGGCGTCGCCGGTCGCCGCCGGCTGTGACCCGAGTCGGCCTCCTGGCGCCCCCGCCGGCCGTCGCCGCGGGGCCGCCTCCTGCCCGGTCGGGGAATGGCGTCGGCGTCGGGCGAGCGTCGCCGGCCGGGAGTCGGTCGCGGCGGTGGGCGGCTGACGGGTGCGGAGCGCCGTGGGGCGTCAATGTGTGGTTAAGAGCTCGGTCCGACGCGCCATCGGACGGCGGGTCGGACACGGCCGGCGCGCGCCTCGTCAGATCCGGTGGGCGGTTAACAGCTCGGTCCGGCGCGCCATCGGACGGCGGGTCGGACACGGCCGGCGCGCGCCTCGTCAGGTCCGGTGGGCGGTTAACAGCTCGGTCGGACGCTCCATCGGACGGCGGGTCGGACACGGCCGGCGCGCGCCTCGTCAGGTCCGGTGGGCGGTTAACAGCTCGGTCGGACGCGCCATCGGACGGCGGGTCGGACACGGCCGGCGCGCGCCTCGTCAGGTCCGGTGGGCGGTTAACAGCTCGGTCGGACGCTCCATCGGACGGCGGGTCGGACACGGCCGGCGCGCGATTGGGCCTGTCAGCCCGAAGGCGCGGATTAGCACCGTGGAGGCCGGGCCCCGGCGGACTGTCGGTCTGCTTCGTTACACAACCGACTGGGTGGGGCGGACGAGCCGCGGGCGCGGCGCTCGGAGCCGCAGCCGGCGGACCGCCCGGTCCTCCGCCGAGCGCTGCCGTCTGCCGGGTCACGACCGGCCTGCGTCTCCACCTGGGGTCAGGTCACCGCGGGGACGGGCTGGGTGTCGGCGGTCCCCTCCCCCCACCCCCCACCCCGCCCCAGCAGTACGGGCGCCCGCGTGACGCGATGACCTGGGGTCACTCCCTTCGGCGTTCGCCCCGTTCGACCTTGCCCCCCTCGGAGCCGCGTGCGCTGTCCGCCGCGGTCGCGCCGGGTCCGACCGCGTGCCCCCGGGCGCAGTAACGGAGCGCGAAGGCCGCGATGAGGTCGCCCCCGTGGTGCGGCACAAAGGACTGATTCGAAAGCGGCCCTGGTCACCCGAAAACCAACCAAGGCCGCCTTCTTTCACGGTGCCCGAGTGGTATTTAACCGTGCGGTCCTTCCCTCTCTCTTTCCTCCTTTCACCCCCTGGGTCGGCCTCTCTCCACTCACTCAGGCCTCCTCTTCGTGTCGGTCGCCGTCCGGCGTAGCTGATCGGCGATGTTGTTATGCCCTTCCAAGAGTTCTCGCCGCGCTGCACGACCTTGCGCGGCCTGCCGTGACGCCGCCAGCGCAGGCTCCACCGACGACAGACGCACGCGGCCCGACTACAGCTGCGGCGGGGGCGACGGGCCGCGAGCGCCCGGAACCCGCCAGCCAGCGGTCACCACGCCGGCCGCAGCCCCGTGCCGGACGCGCATTGTCCCTCGGGTCGACGTCACGCGACGCCCGGGCGTGACCGGTCACGGGGAGGCTGCCGCGCGTCACGTGACGTCCGGCGGGCGGGCCGCCGCGCGTCACGTGACGAGGTCGGCTGGGCGTCGCCGGCCCCGCGTCGGCGGGCGCCCGGTCGCGGTAGCCGGCCGCCGACCCGGGCCCGGCGCCGGGGCGACGCGCCGCCTGCGATTGCGGTCCGCGCCGCGTCTTCGTGCTGCACTGCGGGCGTAATGAGAGATGCGGTCCTCCTAAAGGTCTTCGTCGGGTAGCGTCGGCTCGGGTGGCGTTGTCGAGAAGCCGCTGAAGTGTCGTCGCGGTGTTTCGGTCTCCGAGCTGGACCGGAGCCGCCCTCGTCGGCGCTTGAACGGCGTGGTCGGCGCGGCCGGCGCGGCCGCCCCCGCCCACCGCGCGCCCTCCCCCCGCCAGCGGCCGCGGTCTGCAGGGGCCTCCCTGCTGGGATCGCCGCCCCGGTGTGCCGTGCCGGCCGGCTGTTTGTTGGCGGCTGCGAACAATGGTACATTGGCGGACGGGATGTTGGCCTGGCGCCACGGAAGCTGGGGACGTGCACGTGCACCAGCTGGCGCAGACGAGGGGCGAGGGGTTACAGCCGCGGCGGGGGACGGCGCCTGCGCTTGTGGCAATGGCCATCCACGGGGGAAGGAAGGGAGCGGCCTTTAATGTAGATCGGATGGTGGGGCAGGTCTGAAGTCTCGTAGGCGCACTGTTATTCTGCGAGGCTTGCATTGAGCAGGTGCTGGGCGCGTGGCTCGGCCAGGTGACGGGCCGGACTGGCGTGACGTGACGGCGCGGCCCGGCGCGTGTCACGCTGGACCCTCAGCGGCAGCCACCCGCCAGATTCCCGCAACTGGGGCCATCAAAGCACGGCCGCCGGACCTGGCCTCCTGCCAGCCCATTCACATGCGCAATTGGCGGCCGTCTGGAGCGCGATCGGCGCCGGTCCGTGGCGCCGATCGGGGCGCCGGTCCGGTGTCGTGCGGTCCGACACGACACCTGTCAGCGGGGCGCGTGGTCTGACCTGCTCCCGGCGGCGGCGGCGCGTCCCGATCGGCACCTGTGACGGGCGACGGGCTGGGGTCGGTCTGTGGGGTGTCGGATGTGCTGGAGCTGTGCATGAAGGCTTCCAGATGGTGGGATGATCGTCACGTGCGAGTCCTACTTCGCTGCCTCGCGCCAGGATGGCCGCTGTAGTCGAGGCACCCCTGAACCCAAATATCATCGTCGAGATCCGGGTGCTCTGCCCGGCGCCTGTTCACGCCCGCCCCGTGTGCGCAGCCCCGTGCAGGCAGGGCGCCGGGCGACCCCAATCGGCCGGGTCCGATGGCGGCCGTGTGGGACGCCGACCAGTCCCGCCCACGGCGCGGGGGCCGACGGCAGCAGCGGCGGCGGCGGCGGCGCCGGCCGGCCGCTCGCCACGCGCCGCGGCTCGAGGCGGCGGCCGGCTCCAGCTCGCTCTCGTCGCTGATGTCCTACAGGCTTGGTCTCCGCGAACGGTGGTCCGTCGGACCGCCGTTCGCCGCCGTCATCTGTGGACCGCCGTTCGCCGCCGCCGCTACCGCCGCCGTCATCTGTGGTCCTTTGGTACGGACAGCGAGACAGCGATGCCTTCACTGATGGCATACTGTCTCTCCACGCGGCTGGCGCGGCGGAACGCGTGTCGTCATGTTGGCGGCGGCAGACCCTTCTCAGCTGCCGAGACGGGGCGACGGCGGCCGGCCGGGTCCGGCCGCCGCTGCGGGCGAGGCCGAGGCACCGCGCGTGCGCTCGGCAGCGGACCCTATCGGCGCCGATCGGCGCCGGGCATGTGCACCGGCCGCTGGCGTGCCGTCTGAAGGTCGCGCGGTAGCCCGCCTGAGAACAGGCCGCAGCGGGCCGCGGAAGCCGCGGACACCGGCCGATGCTGGGCAGCTGAGCTCGGCGTGTTTGGCCGGGCTTCTCCCTGTACGATGGTTTTCGGTGTTCGGCCGCTGTGTTCCGTAGCCCGTGTCGTGCTGCCGTGCTGCCGGCTGCCGCGGCGACGCAGGGTGCGGCGTGCGCGGGCGATGCGCCCACTCGCCGCCCTGGCTCTTACGTGACAGTCGGTTTGAAAGATAACAGGGATGACGACGGGGATCACGGTGTGGATGTAGCGAGTGTCTGGAAGCATGCATAATGGTGGCACCGTGCTATTTGCAAGTCTACGAGGACGTCCGATAGGGTGCCAAGTGGCTTAACGGAGGCGGGATGGGTTTCCCCGATGGGTGCTCTCTTCGGGTCGGCGGCTTGACATTTCCGGTTGGACGGCAGCTGCCGTCGCGCTGGCGTCGACGTTGTCTCCAGTCGTACCCGGAGGCCGCGACGGTACTGGTTCCTTCCGGTCGTTCCGTCGTCACGGTGCCTTGAGCAGCCATCCGTGACCTTGTGCCGCCATGGTGCACGGCTCTCATAGAGCTCCTTTGTTTATGTGACGCTGCTGTCGGCGGATGACGCTGTCCTGTTGCGGCGGTCGTTTTGCGCCCGTGAGGGAAAAACCGATTGGAATGTCGGTGACGTTCTGCCGACACGACACCTTTGTTGCGTGCCCAAGGCTGTGTATTTTGCGACCCGAAAAACGGCGAGCGCTGTCTTTGAGCGCGGGCTGCGGCGGTGATGTAAGGCGACGGCGCCGCGTCTCGGGAGGGGGCGTCGCGAAAAGAGCCGTCGAAGGCGGGCCGCGCCAGTCACGTGACGCCGGGCGGCCGTCGTCGTCCGGTAGCCCCGTCCGTGTCGACACTCGGACGCTGAAGCCGGCCTCACCTCCGTGACCCCGCCGTGAGTTGCATTGGTTCTCCGGGGTCAGTCATGCGGCTTCGCAAGACGAGGTCGTTCGACATCATTAGAAGGAAATTGTTCGTCCGTCGCTGTCCGGGACTCGGACGGGGAGAGTATTTTGGTTGGGTGTTGAGGCGTGCGGAACCTGTCTTCTTGAGCGCCGTCCTTGGGCAGGGCGGTGAAGCACGCAACCAATCAGAAATTGCGAAACCACGGAAAGCTTCGCTTCAAGTTTCGGCATTTTGCACACATGCCATGGTAACGTGAAAGAAGCAGCAATTAGAACATTTATGGTGCCCGCTTAGTCGGCTCCCGAGACGGGTCGCCGGCTACATTTATGTTTTTCCGTCTTCCACCGGCGTGAGAAACTGCAGCAGCCATGACCTGGGTCTGATGCACCGTCCAATGCGTGTCATAGCGGCCAGCCCGCCCCTGGGTGAGTGGTAGCGCGGGAGACGTGCGACGCTGCCCGTTCCTGCTGACGTATCACCGGCGCCTGCCGGGCTCCCGTCCGCCAGCGACGCGTGACGTCAGCTGGTCGCCGCCTTCCACAAACACACCAGTCACTGGCCGGCCGTGGCGTGCGGCGCCATAAAGCCTGTTCCTGGCATTGTGGCCGCGCCGGCGGTCGCCGCAGTGGCGACGTAAGAATCGCCGGGGAGGAGACCGAGCTGGCGCGGCTCCACGGCCGGAGCCAGCCGAGTGGCCGGCGGCCGGCGCGCTGGAGATGCGTCCGTCCGTGGACTCTGCCCGTGGAGATGCGTCCGTCCGTGGACTCTGCCCAGCTGCGGCCGCGGTCGTCAGCGGCCGGCTCTGGAGCGGCCCCGGCCGGCGGCGGTCCAGGGCGGGGCGCGCCGGCCGACCGGTCTGTACCGGTGAACGCTCCACATCTCACGTGCACCACATCTGCAGCGGCCCCGGACTCCCCACGCCCACTCGTCTCCACTCCTCCGCGCAGATGCACTTCTCCACGTCTCTTGTTTTGTTACGTCTCTGTACAAGTCGCGCGCGTTTGTCAGGTCTTCATATCGCCGATGTTTCTGTATCTCTGTGAAGGTGTCTGGTCCGGCACGCACGTGCACACCTGTCCACAGCTCTCTTCGGTCTCATCAACACATCGGCCGCTGGCCGCAGCCTGACACGCCGTGTGCCGCTCGGCACGTCGGCCGGCGCCGCTGGAACCGGGCCGGCCGGCTGTCATTAGGGGGCGCTCGCCGGGCGCAACGCCCCCGCCGCCGCTCCATCAGCGCCCGCAGCGGGGAGCAGGGCCGGCGGGCGGGCCTGCCACCCGAATCAGGCCAAATCACGGCGGACGGAGGCGCCCCCGCGCACCGACGCCGGCTCCGGCTCCATCGCGGCTCCGGCTTCGGATCCGCTCGCCGTCCAGAGGAGGTCGGGTCCCCGAGGGTCGGGGTGAGGCTCGCTCTCCTCCAGCGGGGAGGCGGCGGGCGCGTGTCGACGCCGGCTCGCCGTGGATGGTCGGACCAGTTTGGTCAGGTGCAGGTGGAGTCAGCGCGAGCAGATGAAGGGATTCGCCGTTCGGCTGCCGCGGCTCTCGACCTCACCCGCTCTGATGCGGGGCTCTGATCTGATCCGATCACGTCATCGGCGCGAGGTCTGTGTGTTGTGCACGGCGGCGGCTGATGCCTGTCGAGATTGCGGACATTGCGGGACGTATGTCAGCTGGATGGCAGCTCAGTGTACCGCGAACAGGTGCAGGCGAACTGGTGGCAGCACCTGGCCAGGAGTGGACGGGTCCACGGCACCTGCTGAGCACGAATCCAAGAGTGCGATGAAAAGTGTGGCTCGTTCACTTTCAAATGACTCCCTGCAACGTTGCGCATCGAATACCAGGGCGCTCGTAAAAGTGGGTGCTACACCAGTTCGCGCTTATGCAGGTATCTGGGTGGCGCGGCCCGTCAACTGAAGCTCCGTGCCCAGTTCTCACCGACTGGTTACTGTTGCCGCTGAGCTGGGAGCCGCAGAGCTCCAGCCGACCGTGCTGGGATGGCGACGCCGCTGACGACCATGGCGTCCGCCGCGCCGCCCCGGCCCCGGCTCGTCGGGAGAATCGCATTCGATCGCGCCGGGATGGCGGCGCCGTTTACCATGGCGCCCGTCGCGCCGGCCCCGCCCCGGCTCCTCCGCCCCGTTGATGCAGCCTGTTGCTGTCCGGCCGGCCCAGAGATATCTTCGCTGCCCGCTCCGTACCACCGGCAGCCAGTCCCGCAGACAGGCCTGATCGTGGCCATCGGGCTCATCGGAACTCCACTCGCGTTGTAATTGGCTGTAAGAACGGATGCGGCTTTCGTGTGGACATCGGCTTCGCGTGGGCAATTTGTAGGGGTTCAGTAACATAATTTTGAGATTTGATTGCTCTGCACAAGCGAGCTGGACCGATGCCTTTCAACCACGCTAGAGGTTGAAATTTTGAGGCGGAAGAAGTGTCGACATTAACGAGTGCGGAGATGGCCAGAACTGCTGATGACCAGAACAGCCTACCATGACAAATATTTCAATACAAATGCAATCACGCTCACAGCATTAAAGCCGCATGAGTCGCGGAAGACATTGACGAGCCGCGCTGAACAGAGCCGCGGCGGTCTCGCCTGACCGGCCGTCGCCGCCGCCAGCGCGATGTCCCGTGGTCGCCGGCGGACCCGGTGCCCCGAGCTGGTGCCGCGCCGGCTGGCCGGCCGGCCGGCGGCCCTGGACCCTTGATCCCGGAGCCGCCGCCGCCGCCGCCGCCGCCGCCGCGTGTTAGCGCCGCGCGTCAGCGGCGGCTCGTAATTGATTTGTCTGTTTACCATCGGCGCGCCGTTCGTCACGTCCGCGGCGATCAGGTGCGGCGGCGGGCGGCGGCTGCGCCCGATTATCGGCGAGGTGCGGCAGGAAAGCGACGGTGATTGGGTGCGCTTCCCACGATCAGGCCGGGTTCGTGCGGGTGAAATTCCTCGCGATGTTGATTGCATGGTTAGCGGAACCAGGCTCGGCGGGCTCGGCCGGATTGAAAGAACAGATCCAGCTGCAGGTGGCCTGATTGAGCACTGAGGTTTGGCACCGGACTAGGCTAGGCGTTGTGTTTGTGCGCCTGCATCCTCGGCAGGCCTCTAGCAGCGTCGAGGCTCTCCGAATCCGGGCGTTCGTCGTATGTCGATGCCAAGCTGTCGGGGACCCCGCCGTCGCGAGCGCGGACCAGGCGCTGTCCGCCCGCCTCCCCGTGGCCGCGGTCAGGCCGGCTGTCGCTCCGCGATACCTGCTGTGCGCCGAGCCGCGCGACAGACTCTGGCGCGGCGTCTGCCCACCGCGGGGCGTGTCCGCCAGACGGCGTCCATCCGTCCGTCCGTCCGTCCTTCGCCGTCCTCCGCAGTGGGCGGCGCCCGCCGCGCCCGCCCCGGCGACGGACGGTGGGGCCCGCTCGGGCGTGTGGCGCAGCGGCCGGCCGGCCGGCGGTGGCGCCGTAAATCGCGCCCGGCCCGCCCCGCCCCGGCTGCAGCGGAGCCGCGGCCGCCCTCTGCACGGGCGGCGGACCTTGCCGGCGGCGCTCCGGCGCCCCGGTCAGCGGTCACGTGACCGGCCGCGCCGCCCGCCGGTCACTGCAGAGATCAAAGGCGCCGCTGCCTCCGCCGCCGTCGTGCCTGTGTTGCGTGCTGCACGGTCCGGCGCGCCGCCGGCGCCGGGGCCTATCAGAGCGGCTGGCCGGCGGCGGCGGGGACGCCGGCGGTGCACGTTGCCGGCCGCCGCCGCCCTGTCTATCCGCGGGTCGTCTCCGGTCGATCGGCGTCAGCCTCAGAGGCGCCGCCGCCGTGTCGGCTGTCCGTCCTGCACGCCGCAGCCGCGCCGGCAGCGCCTGCTACTCGGCAGACATCAGTCGGAGCGGCGCCGGTCGACGGCGGGGCTCCGGACGTCGGCGACCGCCGCCGCCGCCGCCGCCTCCAACTTCCCCTCGGCGCCCAGTGGCCGGCCGTCGTCATGCCGTCCGCTGGGACCGGGCGGCGGCGCGAGGCTGCTGACCGCGCTCTGTGACGCGGTGAGCCCGGCCCTGGCGGGCCGTGACGCCGGTGTTGACCGTGCCGTGCCGCGCGCCGCTCGGCGCACCCGGTGAGAAGGTCACGCCGCCCTGCCGGGGTCACGGGACCGGCGATGACTGGCGCTTCGCGGCTGCTGCGATCGCGGTCCCTCGTCATCAGTTATCATCAATGTCATGTCGTGTCACACGCCGTCAATTGACGCCGTGCTGGCAGCGCGGGCACGCCGTGTCGTCGCGGGTTTCTCCCCGGCCGTGTTCAGTGCTGTTTTACTAATGACGCCGTTCACTTTAAGCGTGGTAATCGGCCGCGCCCACCGCCGCCGCGTGACGCCGATGACGCCACCGGGCATCCGTCACTGACCGGGCGCCGTTTGTCGCAGCTGCCGGGAGAGGCGGCGCTGGGCGGCCCCGGCCAGCGCGAGAGCAAGCACATCAACATCATCGAGGTGGGCGACGAGACGGGCGGCGTGACGGTGACGCACATGTCGGCCGGCGGCCGCGCGCCGCCGCAGCAGCCGGCGCCGCCGCCGCCCGCGCCGACCAGGAGCCGCTCGTCGACGAGCCGGAGGACGACGACGTGAGTGCGCGACGGGACGGGACTGGAACCGGACCGGACCCCCCCGGACCCCCGTGGGAACCGGACCGGGACGGGACGGGACCAGGATCGGGGGCGGCACGGGGACGGGACCGGGACTGGGCTATTTAACTCCCCTACACGTCAGATTCTGTGTCCGGGTCAAGATGGGACCGGGAACAGGACACGGGCATGAACAGAGGGGATGTTGGTGGAAAAGGAGAGGATTACGAATTGGTAGAAAGGGGAGACAGGAATCTGAAAGTGTCCAGGTGTGACAGATTGCGCGACGGGAGTGTGAGAAAGGTGTGAAAGCGGAAGACGGTAGTGTGACAAAATAGCATCGAGGCATGTCTCTAGTTGCCCAAAAGAATTTGTGATGGGTGAATTAAAACCGGGAAGCCGAGGGTAAGGCAGGTGCAGCGCATGTCACGGCTGGGTGAGCACGGCCATGAAAACCCCGGACTCACGCCAAAAAACGTCACAACACCGGCAAATTATCGTAATCTGAAATGGCGTCGAACCGGTGCCAACAAACCGCTAACGTCCCGCACGTCAGAACGGGTGCTCTGTTTGACCTTGAGCGCCGCAGCTGATCCCGGGCGCGACCTCTCGAGCCGCGCCACATCCGGGCTATTTCATTCCCCTGCACGTCACGCTCTCCGTGCATTTGCCGCCATTTGGCGCGCGCCGCCGCGGGACGGCGCGCCGTCTGCCGGCGGACCGGTCGCGCTGCGGCGCCCGGCCGGCCGGGACGCGCCGAGCCGGCCCGCCAGTCCACGCCAGGCGCGTGCATGCGGCCGATTAGACAGCGCCGCCCACGCAAATAGCGCCCGGCCTGGCGGCCGGGAGACCGGTTGGCGCGCGGTGTGGTCAGCCGCGCCGGCGGCCTCCTCAGGATGGGCCAGAGGAGCGAGGTGCTCTGCCGGCCGGTGGTGTGCGCCCCGCCACGCGCAGCAGCGACCGCCGGCTGGTCTGCGCGCGCGCGCGCCGTGCCGCGGCTGAATTATGCAGGTGCTGGGCAGTTCCGACAGGCGGCCGCTGCCGTGCGTCCCCCTTAAAGGGACGGTGGCCTCTGTGCGAGGTGCGATAGGATCGGCCGGCCCGGGAGGTCGCTGCGCGGCCGTCTGGTCTGGCGGGCGCGTCAGGCGGTCAGGGCCGCCGCTGTCTGCCTGGGCTCGTCCTGACGGCTGGGTCAGCCCGGTTCGGTCCTGCCCGACTCGGAGCGAGGAGGCTGGGTTGGGTGGCGCGGGGCCTTACCTGCTCAGCCGGGCATTATCACCAGACCCCCGTGTCCGGGGTCCCGCTCCTCAAGCATTGGGAGCTCCCAGCTGGTCTTGTTATTCAATGCAGAGAGCTGTCGCTGCGGCACATCCCGGGCTGGGAAACTGCACAGTCCGCGATAATGCCGCTTGATCCACGGCTAGCCCGTGTGTTTGCATTGAACTTACGAGTTGCAAAGGACTGCATAATGGCATCCAAGTAGGTCAGCATGTTTCAAAAGAGCCCTTGGGATTCACCGGTTATTGATGTTATGCATGTTCACTGCTCAGCTCAAGCTGAGTTCAGCTGCAGCTCAGCGTCGAGGTTTCGTTCCCAGCTGGGTGTGTATCCGTGAAGCGAGGTGGATCCCATCAACGGGCGTCGCATCAGCCGGCGCGGGTGTTGGAGAGCGTGCCGGCAGTGCCGGCAGGCCCAGTTTCAGCGCCGGGCTGTGTGTCAGCATGCGCTGCCGCACCGGTGGGGCCTCTGCTGTGTGCGTGTCTGTGTATGCGGGTACCGCTGACGGTGTGCTGTCACCGTGTGTGTGTGCTGACCTAACCTGACCTAAGCTGACCGCTCCCCGTCCCGCCCCGCCCCGTCAGGAACCGCCGTCCGTGCCACTCCGCGCCGGCCGACGTGTGTGTGCTGACCTGACCTGACCTGACCTGACCGCGCCCCGCCCCGCCCCGCCAGGAGCCGCCGGCCGTGCCACTCCGCGCCGGCCGCCGTGTGTATGCTGACCTGACCTGACCTGAGCTGACCGCGCCCGTCCCGCCCCGCCAGGAGCCGCCGGCCGTGCCGCTCCGCGCCGGCCGCCGTGTGGCCGTCGAGTACCGCGACTCCGCCTACGAGTCGCACCGCGTCTCTCAGCTGACCGGCATGGCGCTCGACAACTTCCGCATGATCGCCGTGCTCGGCCGCGGACACTTCGGCAAGGTGCGTGCCGTCGCCGCGCGCCGCTCGGCCGCGCCCGCCGGGGGCGGCCTGGAGCATGCTTGACGTGTTGAGCGCACTGGGGGGGGGGGGGGGGGGGGGGGGGGGAGTCGCAGGCTTTGTGGTGCTAGCTAATCATGCGAGACTGCCTGCCAAGATAGGAGGGCTGCCACGAGACGATCGCGTTGTAATTATGAGCTCTGTGTGGTTTCACTGATGCATATTCATGAGTTGAAATGTTATCGACGCGCCGATTCCGGCAGCTCGAGCGCGGTTGGTTGGTGATCGTAGGCACTGTCTGTGATGTGCCGCGGTCGGGGCGCCAGAGAGTCATTTACACGCGGTCCCAGCCGTCGTGCCACGTCGGAACCTGGCCGGCACGCACCTCCGGCCGGCGCCGCAGTGGCCACGCGCGGGTACAGCGCGCCCGGCCACGACCGCCGCTGACCGGCGCGCCCTCTGTCGGCCAGGTGATCCTCACCCAGTACCGGAACACGGGCGAGTACTACGCCATCAAGGCGCTGAAGAAGGCCGACATCATCTCGCGGGACGAGGTCGAGTCGCTGCTGGCCGAGAAGCGCATCTTCGAGGCGGCCAACTCAGTGCGCCACCCGTTCTTGGTCAACCTCTTCAGCTGCTTCCAGACGGAGGTCAGTGTGGCGCCCTTCTGGCGGCGGGTGGGGTGAGGTGGTGGCTGCGGCCCTTCAAGAGCTGGCCCGCCTGGCGCCTGGCGCCAGGCGGGCCAGCTCTTCACAGCTTCGGTGGGAGCTGGCGCGGCGGGTCCAACGAGCTGCCGGCGGCGACCGCGGGAGAGGCGTGACGTCATGGCCGCCGGCTGGCAGGTCCGTCCTCCGACACTGCCGTCCTCACGCCGCCTCTCGGCCGCGCCGGGGCTCGCCCCCGTCGCGCCGTCACCGCTCGCTCGGCTGCGAGGCGCCGCCGGCCGGCGCGGCCGTCAGCGGCTATCGCTGCTGGCATCGCGGCCGGGCGGGCGACTGTGCGCGCGCGCGCGCGCGCGCGCTGATCCGGCTTAGGCCCGCCGCCTCCGACGGCCCGACTCGGAGCCGGACGCGCGCGGCGGGGCCTCGCTAAAGCCTTGCGCCCCCGGCAGACGTACGCGCTGGGGCGGCTCCAGTCAGCGGTCCGGGGATGGTGTCGGTCCCACCCGGCGCTGGTCAGGGATGGGCTGGTCAGAGATGCACTGGTCAGAGATGCACTGGTCAGGGACCTGCTGGTCAGGGACCTGCTGGTCAAGGGCGAGCTGGTCGGGGACCTGCTGGTCAGCGGCTTGATAATACGGCAGTTGGCTAGTGTAGTGCAATCTTATGCCGCTCTCCCTCATTTGCTCGATCCCTCACTCGATCGTGTGCCACACTTCCTGAAATTGTGTGCCTTGTTATGGAGCTTCGTTTCCGTGATATTGGCGCCCACCCTAGCAATTTTGAGTGATAAGGAGGTCCCTTATCGTGGCTGGGTCACCTGTGTTTTGTGATGGAGTCCGCTGGCTGGCGGCACGCTCCGGCAGGAGCAGCGCGGCTGCATTTGTTTTCCTCAGGCCGTGTTAGTTTGTAACTTACGCGTATTTGTTATCATTTCGTCATTCGTGTGTGTTTGGTGCTGGGGAGTGGGCTGACGCGGCTGATCGCGCCGGCAGAGCCACGTGTGTTTTGTGATGGAGTACGCGGCCGGCGGGGACCTGATGATGCACATCCACTCGGACGTGTTCTCTGAGCCGCGGGCCGTCTTCTACGCCGCCTGTGTGGTGCTCGGTCTGCAGTACCTGCACGAGAACAAGATCATCTACCGGTGAGTGGACCCCAACCCCCGGGCTTTAGGCGCGCGGCAGAGCGGCCAGGCCGACTCGGCTTGCCCACCGACTGTCTCCTCCCGAAGCTCCCATGTAAGCGCTTGTTTTCTTCCCTGCGATGTTTCCTCACAATGTGAGAAATCAGGCCGCCGGCGCAGCTGCGTTGGAGCAGCGGTAGTGCTCCTCCCCGTGTGAGAGATGTAACAAAAATTCGAATGCGATTTGTGGAGAAAAAAATGCAATGCCCCCCCCCCCCCCTCTACCATTTTGTTGAGGTTCCTTCGACCGGGTCCTTCCGAGCCGGGCATCCCCTGGCTGGGGAAGGCTCAGGAGGGCTGCCCTGACTCGGGAAGGCTCAGGAGAGCTGCCCTGGCTTGGGACGGCGGCGGCGAGCGACACGCGACCGGCGGCGGCTGGCCGGTCTGGTTATGGTGCGGTCCGTCGGCGCCGGCCCTGCCTGGTGCCGGTGCGGCGCAGACGGCGCGCGATTAGCGCACGGGACGTCCTCGGACGCGTGGCATGCGCGTAATCCCCGCGCTGTCAGGGCCGCGCCGACCATTAGGGCTCGGTCGGCCGCACGGCGAGTTTGGGGATTTTCGGTGGAGGATGTCGGTGCGCCGTGCGGTGTGTGGCAGCTGCGAACAGAAATGGGTATGTCGTGGTCAGCTGGAACCATGCGTGATCGTGTTCCGTACCGTCACGTTGTGCGTGGGGCCAAAGAGCTCTACCGCACTCTGGAGCCTTCTGTTGTTTGAACTGATTCACGACACAAGCTCTTCTGCTGTTCACGAACTGTACGAAGGCCTGCTGTGTACGATGAGAACTGTCCGATTGGACAAGGTCCGGTTGAGGGGTGTCTCGTGCGCGGCTGGGAACACGTGTGCCCCAGCTGCTACCGGAGTAGCTGAGTATTCGCTTCCACCGCCTGACACCGTCTACCTTCCGGCCCTCAGGGACCTGAAGCTGGACAACCTGCTGCTGGACACGGACGGCTACGTGAAGATCGCCGACTTTGGCCTCTGCAAGGAGGGCATGGGCTACGGCGACCGCACAGGCACCTTCTGCGGCACGCCCGAGTTCCTGGCGCCCGAGGTGCTCACCGAGCAGACGTACACGCGCGCCGTCGACTGGTGGGGCCTGGGCGTGCTCATCTTCGAGATGCTGGTGGGCGAGTCGCCGTTCCCCGGCGACGACGAGGAGGAGGTGTTCGACAGCATCGTCAACGACGAGCTGCGCTACCCGCGCTTCCTGTCGCTACAGGCCATCGCCATCATGCGTCGGGTGAGTGGCGTCCGCCGGAACTGGCGTTTGCACCGGTGACCGATAGGTGGCGTCACTCGTTTGCCGTTGGCTTCGGCCGGCGGGTTTGTGTGAGCAATGACTTGAAGGAGCCTATTTGTGAATTCACTCGTGGTTGTCCTCACGTCCTTATATAACTGCATACAAACAAAAACGATAATCGAGGCGCTTGAAAAAGAGGAGTGAGATTGTCCTTTTTCATTGTTTTCCATCCGAGTTCCCTATCGGTTTTGAGCAGTTCTGTTCATCCAGCAAACTCCGCTGATTTAGCATCGACGTGTCAGTCGGCCTCGCCCGTCCGTTTCGCATTCCTCGTGAAGCGAGCAGCATGGCGTGACCTCCCTCGGTGCCGGCGGCCGCCCGTTCTGACGTGCTTCCCCGCCGCCGCCAGCTGCTGAGGAAGAACCCGGAGAGGCGTCTGGGCGCCAGCGAGCGCGACGCCGAAGACGTGAAGAAGCAAACCTTCTTCAGCGGCGTCGGCTGGGAGGAGCTGCTGGCCCGCCGGGTGCGGCCACCCTTCGTGCCAACCATTGTGAGTGGCGATGGGGGAGGGGAGGCTGAATCTCGTGCCATGGGAGGGGACTGTGTGTTCTTTGTGGGGGAATGAGGGGGGGGGGAGTGTATGAGAGAAGAGTTTGGACGCGTGGCTCTTTGTCTTTCTCGCCTGTCACTAGGTCCTGCAAATGATCCGTAGAAGCGTTATGCTGCCACGCAACAGTCGGCGTTGGCGCGCATTGATCAGCCGTTTTAAGGACTGATGTGCCGATCCGTCGCTGCGGAGAGGGCTTCGCGTCGTAGAACAGTTGACCTCTGACACCTCTACCGCCGCCGCCAGAAAACGCTGGAGGACGTGTCGAACTTTGACGAGGAGTTCACGTCAGAGCGTGCCGTGCTGACGCCGCCCAAGGAGCAGCGACCGCTGACGGCGCCCGACCAGCTCCTCTTCAGGGACTTCACGTACATGGCCGACTGGTGCTAGCTGCGCCGCGCGCGGCCCCGCACGCTCAAGCAGTCCGCCAGCTCCCTCCCCGAGCCCCTGCCCCCCCCCCCCCCCGCCCCCGCCACCCCCACTATACCATGTGCTTGTTAATGCTGTCTATTTTGTGTTGTGTAATACAGCTATTAACTGGTGTTATCGCTTGCGTGACGCGCGCGCGTGTGCGGTGTGACGCGCGAGGCGCCCCCGCCGCGCCCCGCCCGCCGCACTCCACGGAAGCGGCTGGCGGCGGCGTTCGGCCGGTGCGAAGTCTTACAGGCAGCATAGAGTGAGAGCGAGGTAGTGCGCGCGGCTTCCGCGCGGAGCGCCGGCGACGGCGCGCGGTCGCAACCAGGTGCCTTGCGCGGCCGGCGCGCGGCGCGCCGCCGTTTTGTAATGCGTGCGCCGCTCGCCGCGCGGTGGATGGTCACGCGCCGCGTCGCCAACGAAATTTGTTACCATCCGCATTGTTTTGTATCGGCGCTTCGACGGCAATGGCTAGGGTTTGACTTCATTTTGTAAAATAAAAGTGCGATAAAATGACGAGGTGTTTGGATGGTTTTGTGAGGGGAGTGTGAGCTCGCGCTATGGCTCCCAGTCGCAGCACGGTGAGAGCAGCGTTGGTGAATCCGGTAAGTTTTGGAGTGTTCAGTTGCGCGGGTGCTTATGGTGCGTGGCTTGTGGTGAACACCAGCCGTATGTCGTCTTTGCTATCTACTGAAGCATCGGGGCAGGTCTGGCTGAATCGGTGCTGAACACGTGTACCGTAAGCAGTCCCGTACAGGGTTGCAAGGAATGGCGAAGTTTGTCGGTGGCATTCCGATTTACTGCGGAATGGAAGACCAGAAAGTCGCGTGCCCAGATTTGTATTTATCTTTTAACCCACGGTCACTGGATCTCTGTGACGTCCTCACGGCGGGGCTGTCAGATAAACTTTGAGGAGCCCTGCCTCAATCTGTACGAGTTGGTGTGTTTGTCTTAGCTCTCCAGTAGCCCATCACAAATTCAACCACAGTTTGTACTGGGTGCCAAGGGACGATGGCAGTCGGCGCGCCAAAAACCCCGATAAACAGCAGCTTTGTTAAATTGGGGAGTAAGGCGAGGCGGTAGGGCGCGTACTGAAGCCACAATCATGCATTACACCTGTATATTTTGGAGTAGCCAATCGGATGGGCTCAGCTGGTGGATGAGCCTTTCCTGGAAAAACACTACATTGTAAACGGTGACGATAAGACTAAAAAATATCATTGCGATGTTCCCAATGCGACAAGATGTCCGAGAATTACGTGGACTCTCCTAGCTGACAAATGTCGGCAAGTGAAATGTAGTTGCCGTCAAGTTACGCCACGCGGGGACGGGTCCAGGATTTCGTCAGAGGGGAGGGGGACTAGCATTGTGGAGTTCCAAAGTTTGGGGTCTTTTCAAAAAGAACCTCGCATTTTAGTCTTTAAATCTTGAACTTCTAAGCTATTTTTATATCGAACTCATTTTACTGTGCGCAGCCCTATACCACTAAGTACGCTGTGTATGCACATACAGGTAGCTTATTCATTTTCCCCAGATCGTGGGAAATCCTGTCATTTTGAGGCTAAGTTTTTTGGAAAAAATATGGCAAGATCAACTAAGGTTGATTGCTAAATACCCTGAAACAAAGCACGAAAGTATTCCTAGCTTATTTACGGCTAGCTGGCTGGTCGACGTAATCAGCTCATCGCTGATTACTACTGCAAAACTTGCTCTGGTATGGAGGAGCGCCAAATACTTACCCATCGAACGTGCGTTTAAGCGTGATGCACACGCATGGCATGCGTCAAAAGTTCCATAACCAGTGGAAAGGACACCCGACGTCAGCGGGCGGACTCTTAAAAGCCGGCATATGACGCAGACACGCAAGTGCTCCGAAACGGCTCATCTGATGGCCTTGAAACCTTAATCGATCGATTCCGTGCAGTGAGGTGAGTCATGGGGAGCCACTAGCAAAGCCTGACCTGAGGTCAAACACCTCGAAAACGCGGGGAAAGGAAAAGTTTTACATGCAAATGCAGACAACTCAGATATGAGCCTGCTGCACCGGTCGCTGTGAAACCTTCACTATTGGATGCGCCATACCTGATTCCCTCTTGCAATCTCAAATTTGGTGACCCTAGGTCAGGTCGAAAGTCGTCAAATTTCGTGAGGTCGACGTTCTTGCTTACAGACAACTTATAGCTCAGAACCTACCGAACCGATTGCTACCAAGCCTTCACCATTGAATGCACCACACCCGATTCCCTCTTGCAGTTTCCAATTTTGGTAACCCTAGGTCAGTTTAAGCGTCGATTATCATTTATTCCCACTTAGTGTAATTTAGGCACTATTGCTCCGATCATCTCCAAACCTTTACCGCTCGACGAGAGCTTAACAGCACCTACACTTCGACACCTAGCAGCTGCAATGTATGATTTCAAGCCATACGCTATTGCTGTTTTGTGATAGCAAAGCGCGCGGGCATTTTGAGCCTTTTTGTGGTCGTGCACATTACAGCAATAGAATTTCAACATATGTTGTGCTAAAGCCGTGGACAGAGACGCGGCGGCCGGCGCGGGCCCGGCCGGGACCGCTGCGCACGCGGGGAGGGGCGAACTTTCCCGCCGCCGCCCCCGTCATCGGCCCTGGCTTCATGCGGAAGCTGGGTAGCGTAACGGGTGATGCTGGCGGTGACATCGAGAGCTCCATGTCGGAGGGCAAGTAGCTCATCTTCAAGCGTTTCTGTGTGTGTGAGAGAGGCGGTGCGCTGGCACCGCGGCGGCTCGCCAGCACCGTCTGAGGAGCGGCGGCTGCGGCGACTGGCGGCTGGCGAGCATCGCCACGCCTGAATCGCTGCGATGTCCGCCGACACCGGCCAGCTGGCTGGCGCGATGGAGCGGCGTGCGTTCGTCGGGGGGTCGAGCCTCTCTGGAGCAGACTCGCCGCGGCTGGTGGCTGAGACTCGCGACGCTCGGCTCAGCGGTGCCGCTGCACCTCGCACCGGGGCTCGCAGCGTGGCCAAATCATCCGGCCGCGCGCCTCTGGAGCTCAGAAACGCCATCTGGCGTCCAGCTTCACAGCTCAGCGCCCATGTCACCTCAGCTCGGCGGAGCTGTGCGCTACTGTCGCCGTTGGGAGCTGCGTTCGCAGCGCACGCACAGGCTGCCTCAGAACCCGTCGACAGGGTTGCGCTGTTCCTGGATGTTGGGCGAGGAATGGCCCCCGACGTCAATATGGCCGCCGACGTGGACGACGCTACTGCCATTGGAGAGCTTGCGATGTGAGGATCGAAACTCACTCCAGACCAGTCGCACAGTTTGTGGCGGCTTCGCAAAGCACGGCATGCTTCAATGTTTCCCTGCTCACAAAGTAAGAGGTCTTCTGCAGTTCTCTAGCATTGTGTCGGTCTAGATATGTGGAGATGCAGTTGCCGTGGCGTTTGCTGCTTCCTATCACTGCGATGCGATGTTTTGTCAGCTTTGGTCAGTGCTTTTGATCGATCCGCGCAGGGCGCCGAGCGCTGCGTTTGCGTGTGTGTGCGTGGGTGCGTGTGCGCATGTGTGTGCGTGTGTTTTAATTTTGTTCATTTCTTCGTGTGCAATACATTTTTCTCGCTCCTGAAGGCATCATATTGCAGTGATTTTAAATAGTTTAATGCCTATGCTACTGCATTAAAAGAGAGTGCCTGGTGGCTGTGGTCCTACATTCCTACATTCCGTATTCTGTCCCAGCACAGGTGTCGTGCCATGAGGAAGCCGACGCCCCACAGGCACCATTTATACAAATGCAACATCACGCCTAGGACGCTCATTGCAAGCCAACTTACTGCTGCTGCTACTACTAACTAACTAACTAACTAACTAACTAACTGCTGCTAACAAGCTAACTAACTGCTAAGAAACTGCCAACTAAATCCGTCGATGTCGCTTCCGAACTATCACTCAGCAGCAGAACCATTGGTTCCAGCCACTGACGCTGACTGCTGCCGTGTGGGTGGGTGGTAAGGTAGAATATTGTATTGCACGGAACATAATTGGGTTATTCCCCCCAAAATGGGCTATTCTCAGACCCTCGTTAACCTTCATGGTCGTAGTACAGGTTGTGCGTGTACCGAGTATAGCGCACGAGTAGTAGTATCTAGACCGAACGGTAGATGGCAGAGCGTCTCGCGGAGCACAGAAATACAGTCTAGTTCCGACCGCCGACTCGTGTGCACCTTCGCGGATACAGACTCGAACACAGGTTACATGTGACAGAAATACTAGGCCACCCTACCACCCATCTCTTACACACACCATACACGACTCACGTCTACTGAGGTCAATTTTGCCAAATTATGTTGCGAATCCTATTTTCAAACTGACGCTTTGAGTTATAGGATAGATGTTACGTGAAGGCTCGTTGGGCGTACTGCTGCACTGCACGATGCTAGATCCTCTCTTTCCGTGGTTGTTTTTCCTACGACGCAGGTTCAGATGTCGTGACTGCCTCTTGTCTCGGACCACGCGGTTACGGTTGTATACTAGCGCAAAGCGCGCCACGGCAGGCTTCCCAGTCATCGGAGCGCTGTACGCCAGACAGCAATCAAGGTTAGACATAAACGCATGTGAGGACAGCCAGCCTGACTGATTGAGTACATCCGATATGTGGTTACATTTTCGTTGGCCTGGGATGACCATGGCAGTGAATCTGAGTACCGTCTGCAATTTTGAGATGTTCGAGCGACTTGCACTATCATACACCTGGTCACATATACATACACCTACACATATGTAACATGGGACGAATCAGGGCATCGATGATCCTAGGTAACTCGACTGAAGCAAGTGCGTGCTTAGCGTGTATAATGCTTATTAAAATGTTCATACATCCGTTTGCCACCTGATCTATGTGACAGCTGTATGACAGATATGGGTCCATCACGATTCCTAAGCTTCGCACAGCCTCTGAACACCGTAACACCTAATAAATGGGCACTATGGACGCATACCTGCGCTCGGATTCGGCTGAGCTGTGGACGATCACCAAACGACAGCATCTCGATTTTGGCGGCATTTACCTTCATCCCGTGCGCTACGTTCAGCACTGCCTCCAGCGACTGCTGCATCTCCGCTAATCCGACCCAAGGGCCTGTCATAACCAGCTGGGCGTCGTCAGCGCACCGGGCCATTGTGACAGGAAACCGCTTATGTGTGCTGGGATGAAGCGCGCGGTGTGGTCGCTGAATATGCTTTGCAGCAATTTTCTAAGACAAAAAATGTCTGTCAATGAAAAAATTGAAAGGCGCCAATGGCGATACTTTTTTTCTTTGATAGCGTGTAATCCCCCGTTACACGCTGTGCGTGTCTCTACAAGTAATTTTGGATCCAACCTGTAGATGTTTGGAGCTGCCGCGGCTTTGTCATCAGCAGTGAGTGATCCCCTACGTCGGAACGGCGACCCAAGTCGAGCAAAGTCAGAAGGGTCGCTCCTGACCGGCCCGTGCCTCGTAAAACCTCACCGGAGACCGATAAAACCGCCACGCGAGTTGAGTGAGTTTCCGTGATGCCATGCTGGTCCGAAATGAAAGCATGGCTGGGACGATAGTGACTGGCCGAAAATTGGAAGCCTTCGATCGATTGTTCTTTTTGCAAATAGGAATAATGGTGGCGCAGTTCCCGCAGGAGGGCACCGTTTCTGTGGTAAGATTAGTTTTAATGACCTGAATTACGGTTGTTCCGATGTCTTGGAAATGGAGCCTTAGAGTGTCCACAGGTATGTCGCCATTTACACCGGAGTCTTTGTTCGGCATAAAGAATAAGATATGTCGCAGCTGTTTCAGAGTTACAGGGGTGAAAATATCCCGCGCCCGGCCGGGAGAGGTTGACTTGGTTGACTGTGTGTTCAATCATTCTCTGATGAGGATGGCTTCGAGGCTTTGTAAACGGCGTTTGTTTGAATATGATTGTTGAACCTGTGGTTTCTCAGTTAGGCCAGAGCTTAGGAATTTCGTACTGAGTTTTGCGCATATGTTGGTTTGGCGCTCCCTCCTGCGGGTGCATTGCTATGCGTCGTAATAGAGATATCAAACAACAAAGGCTTGAACTCGAACAATCGAGCAAACGCGTAAGAAAGTGATGATGAAATGCACATTGCACCCTGCGTTTTAAAAACTTGAGTATAGATGGATAGATAGATAGATAGATAGAAGATAGAGAGATAGAGAAGAGAGAGAGAGGAGAGAGACCAGAGAGAGAAGAGAGAGAGGAGAGAGAGGAGAGAGAGAGAGAATGAGCAGAGAGAGAGAGAGAGAAGAGAGGGAGACGAGAGAGGAGAGAGAGAGAGAGAGAGAGAGAGAGAGAGATATATATATATATATATAAATATATATATATATTATATTTATATATATATATATATATATATATATATATATGTGCGTGTGTGTGTGTACGTGTGTGTGTGTGTGTACGTGTGTGTGTGTGTGTGTGTGTGTGTGTGTGTGTGTGTGTGTGTGTGTGTGTGTGTGTGTGTGTGTGTGTGTGTGTGCGTGTGCGTGTGCGTGTGATCCCCTCATAGCCTACTCCCACTTACTGGCAAGGCAGATGAAAATAACGCGTCTGCCAAGGGATATCGTAATGCTTAACGTCATAAAGCTGGAGCATTGGGGTCGACGGGAATGTGCGACAGGTTTTTTTTGCTGTTACGCCTGCGCGGCAGGTGCAGCTCTATGTACTCGTGGGCCTCCGACATTGTTATTTAGCTTGCTTTTATCAGGCTTGTTTTGAATAGCATAGGTTTCCTCATATGACATGCGATCTAGGTCCATGATCTTTAATCCATTGCGGGTGTATAGACATAGGGGCGCAGCCAGAATTTACGATGGTGAGGCTACCATGATTTAGGAAGACAGGGAGCTCATTTTTCAACGAGCGAGTCCTGGACCCATCGACAGCACTCACGCACAACGAACGGAACAACGGGCCCCACAATCGCTCATAGATACAGTTCCTAGCTTATCAATGAGCTATCGATGCTGGTTTGACCTGGTGCCTTAAACGATTGTTTCACATGCGCACAGTATATATTCACTCAGCTATTTGCTGGTCCTGCTACTTAACTATGGTTGTGGGCCCGCTGGCAGCGACTGCACCGATTGCCTCTCTTGACTGGGTCTGCTGCGGGAGCTCACGGCATGGAGTGGTGATACCGGCGCCCTCAATACACTGAACTACGTGAACACTTTTCGTGGTGGCTTTCCCGTGCAAGAAAGCTTCTGAACTCGGTAAACGGAGTTGTCTCTGAAGTGCTGTAGCGATGCCTCTATGAAAAGTACAAAATAAACCCTATCGTGCACATGTTTTGTTGTTGTGTTTGTACAATGTGTTCCTGAAAAGATCTGGTGACGCTTGCTGCTTGACAAACACTTCGTTTTGCCGCCTGGCTGCGTAATACCAATGAGGACGTCCTGTTGGGGGGGGGGGGGGGGGGGTTAGCACTCAATTTCGTTCGTTTGACAACACAAATTCGAGTCGTGAGTGGCACAGAAAGGTTGAATTAAATGACCGACGGACATTCTAGATAGCAATGAATGCAAGTAAGTTGCGTGAGCGAGGAGCGAGGCCGGGGACCTAAATAGTCAAGTCTGCTAAAAAAAAAACACCGTTCACAAAAGAATTGGGTATGATGGATGAAATCAGCAGGATTGTCACGCCAAAAGCTTTAAACGGAAAAAGGGAGGAGGCCATTTAAATTACGGGTGTCTCGGGAAAATTCTCTTAATCAAATGACATACCGAAAAAAACTCGGGAAACATTGTCTTCTCTCTAAACTCACCAAGAAGAGTTCCAATCGAGATCCAGGCCACTGGTAAGGACGGTGCCAGCAATTTTTGAAAGGGGGGAGGGGCTAATCATCTGAGCGGCTATCATCCCCTTTCCCTCCTTACCAGGGGTGGGACTTTGTATCTCTTTGGGGGTCATGCCCCCACACACACCAGACAAGATTGCGTACCAATGAGGAACAGCTCTAGATGCATATCTAGCATAGCAGCCATGGCATTTGCATGAAGAGCGATACCAACCTCCATGTTTACCCCCTCCTCCCTCCACCCCGGTCATCGGGCTTGCTTTCCAGGAAAAGTTCCTGAAGTTCGCCCCGAGCTTAGCCCCCCCCCCCCCACACACTTTTTGAAAGGTTCCTACACCTATCTCCCAACGTGGTAGGAGGTCCGTTGCTCCATATCGGCAGATATTTTGTTATCGCAGTTGAGTAGCTTTCCCAGCGCAGACCCCAGCCCCACTCGTTTTGTGAAACTTCGCTCTTATTTCGCTTGCGTTGTGGCTTAGGCTGTGAGTTAGCTGTAACAAATTATAAATTAGTACTCGAAGTTATTGATTCTGTTGGACAACGTGACGCATGTTAGGCATTTGTCAAGAGTCATATGACGTCACTTCATTTGTTGTTATTGTTTATCACAATCCGTCTACACTAGTTGCGGATCGAGGATGGCTAGCCTAGGGCTGCCTTTGGAGAATATGGTGGCACGTTAGGCCGTAGCGGGTAAAAGGTCCTGCATGGACAGTTTTTATTAGCCCAGTTGTAAGCTTACCGCCAACTCAATTTTCACATCGGTGGCAATGACCTGGATTCCCTTCGCAGCTTCAAGCATGCTTAACCTAATTGTCATCGCAGCAGTGATTTCGAACTTCCTAGGCTACCATGTAAGTTAGAATTGGTGGTTGTTTGTCCGATTTTGTGCACCCAAATGTCTTAAGATGTCACTGTTGTTATCTTTGTATCGTCGCTGATAAATATGCGCTTTTTGATGCATCTTAATGCAGATAACTTAAGGTATGTGTCCCTTTGGCTGTGGTGTACCTAACTGGCATTTAAGTATAAAAGATTCTAAGATTACATGACACATGGCTGCCATTGAAGTGGCAATGGAGATTGTAAATAGGAGGTAGTTTGGAATGTTGATGCATTTGGAGCAGGTAACCACCAAGGGCCAGTGTGTGGTAAACTTCAATTGGGTGAAAAGTATGAGTATGAAATGCAAGATAAAGCATCAAGAAAGCTGGCATTTAAGGAATGAATGTGTGCTGCTAGCTTTGCATTGCCATGCTCCATGCTGTGGTAAAGTAAGAAAAGTGTAAGGCCTTTTCTGCTATCAATATGTTGAAGTGCTGCTACTGTTGCTGCTATGAAGCAGACAAACAAAGTTAGAAATAAAGTATGAAATTTTGTTTTGGGGACAATGCTCATGCTTTCAGTTCTCTATGGTACTTCTGATTTTCATTATTTCCTAATTTTTTAATCAGGGTTTTTTGGCAACTTGACAAATTTGGCTCATAGGAATGCTGCTCTCACTCCTAGCAAGGTGTAATATTTTGCTTAACATAATGAATGGATGCATTACAGTTGAGTTTCTTTGAAATCCATTCATTCTGAATAGACGCATACAAAGTTCTGGGTTCAGGGTATCCACAAAGTGGCTTATTGTGGATGCATTGAGGTCTGTACCCCAGTTGTACCATCTTTTTCAACAGGTGAGTTCACCTCCATTGTTTTTTAGACAGAGCTTCAGGCAGTGTATTCCTGTAATTGCAATGCAGGACATTGGGGCACCTGGACTCTAGGTGGTGTATTCTTGGCTGGTTTTGCATGATCTCTGCAGTCATATGTTTAAATGATGAGATGCTCTTTGTATTTATGTTGATAAACAGAGTGGACATGCAGGAAAAAGACATGAAGTTGGTGAATTCAGGGCCTCAGTTTGATATTTGCATTCCTTAGATATGCACATTGATAATTTGCACAGGGAAATATGTTTATTTTATCATAAAGATAGTCATTATTTCCCAATCCACAGGGAAGCATTTTTTGTTCACGTTACTGTCACCCCACGTCCCTCGCCCCTTGCCTCTGGCACAGAAATTACATCCTTGGAAATTGTTCCAGAAAATATGTTTTAACAGGCATTCAGTCATAATGAAGATAAACGCAACTTTTTATTATCTGGTGTGTGCTGTGTATTACCATGTGTGCATATATTAAAGAAGACAATCCAAATACATCTGATCTATTTTGCCAAACATTGTTCTCAGGACACAATTGATAGCACACCTAAAGTTTAGAATATCTACACCAGGTACATGTTATGGAGATGCATCATTGTCATGTACAATGGCAGGAGAGAGTTGTAATGACCTGCTGCTCAAATGGAAAGGTGTCCTGCTTCGCCTGCCTCGTGATGAGCCCCTGTCAGAGGAAAATATATACCCATGCAACCAGGTTCCCAGAAATAATTGCTGTCCATCTGACAGTATTCAACACCATTGGACTCACATTAAAGCCCCTAAAGCCAGGAGGGTCTCCACCTTTTCCCGAGCCGTCGTTTCCTGCGTTGCAGGCGGCGGCCGGTGCCGACGCCGTGTGTGTCAACACCAGCCACTGCGCCTGCCTGCCAACCGGGGTCAGGTGCAGCGGCCTGTCGGTGCTGGAGCTGCCCGCCGCGCCGGCCGCGCGCGAGCTGGAGCTGCGCGACTGCCAGCTGCCGCTGCTGGACGCGGCGCTGCTGCGGCCTCTGCCGGCGCTGCGCCGGCTGCGGGTGCTGAACTGCAGCGTGGAGACGCTGGTCGGCCGCTGGCGGCAGCGCCACCTGGGCCACATCGAGCTGACCGGAAACCGCCTGCAGGAGTTCAGGTGGGTCTGCGTGCGGCTGGGCCGAGACGTTACTCGCGACCGCTTCCAGTACTGGGCGGCGCGGAAGCCGTCGAAATCTCGGGACGCGATGGCGGCCGCGGCTATGCTGTGTTCTACGGTGATTTGTGCGCTGCTGTCGATTCGGGATACTTCACTTAGGCTAGTGCATAAGTTCGGCTTCGTTTTTGTTAGTGACTTTTGGGTACTCTGACTGGCATGAAAACCGGGACGGCGGCAGTCCCGTGAGATTCTCGTATGGCATGGGGTACAACTACGATTCGTGTTTGGTTTCTTCCGATGCAAAGCCATGCAACGTAAATTGTGATGCTTAAGTTGTCTAGAGATGCAACGGAGCTGTCCGATCTGTCCTTTCCTGCCACTGTTTTCCATAGAAAGCCCCCTCCCTAATTTGTCACGGAAGTTGACCTATGGTTTGCCTCCCCGCTTCACTTTTTTTTAGGATTTTTCTACGCTCGAGAATATCCTCAAATTTTTAAGGGATGTTACACGTTTGAAGATATTGAAGCAAGCATCAGACGTGATGGAATAAGCCCACTTGTATTTATTGGTATGCCTTAAAGGAGTTGTTTTCCAAAGACCTAAACCCCTCTAGTTTCTGAGCTATATATCCCCACGAAGATGTGCAGACTTTTCGCGGAGGCTATTTCAAGTCCACCCAGTCATCCGTGGTGATGTCATAATAACGTCATTCAAATCCTATTACACCAATCATGCTGCGATCAAATAAAAAAATGCAATTGAGTCGTGTATATAATTAAAAGTATAATCGAGTCGTTCACGTCTGTCGTTCATGAGCACGATTTCAAGATATAACGGCCGTCAGTTGGCTCTCAGTGTTATGCAAGGAGGAGTGACGTAATCAAACCATGGTGAACTGCGGAGCATATTTACTAGACAGAGAAATGGTGAGCGAAATAACAAAATGGTGACAAGAGAAATGGCGTCTGGGGCAATCTTTTCCCCTTAAAGTATGCCAATAGTTATAAATGTAAGTGAGCTTATTTCATCATATCTGATGCTTCTTTCTGTATCTTCAAATGTGAGGCATTCAAGTGGAAAAGACTGCACTAGACAACAAGATTTCTCTGTTTAGTAAAAATGCTCCTCAATACGTCATTGCCTTACTGCGTCATGGAGCGTTTAGGTGCGGCCAAATTAGCCGTGCGAAATTGCCAGCCTTGCACTCACTTGTAGAACTTCAAACTGGTCGCGAGATGGCAGCACTGCACCGAAACCTTCCCTGAGCCACACCTCGGTATGTGCTCGTGTTTGGGCCCTTACTCGTGGTGTTCTTGCATATTTATCCGTAAGCTAACAAGCCCGCTTGTGTTCACATACTCGGTTATGGTGCTTTTTAAGATTGTTTTATTACGAGTCCTATTTACGTAATAACTGGCAGTCACGCCCGACTTCTAATATTGAATAACAAAAGACGCGATTTGTTAGCGATCATCCGACCCTCTTAGCCTCCTTTTGCTTGGTGCTAAATCCTCCCACCGCTCCGGTAATCCGCGACAGACTGTATGCGTCAGCCATGAGTGGGTCGGAAGGCCCCCTGGGAAGGGGAACCTCGACCGTGCGACCAGCGAACATCTCGAGGAGTCCCTGCCCGCGGCCGGCGGTTGGCCCACAGGCGCATGTCCTGCCCCATCGTCATTCATTTTCCTTCGTTCCATAGCCCTGACGGGATCCTTTCTTGTCGGAGGGGCTCTAATCCAAACAACCAATTGTGACCGAAATTTGCCTGTACTGCTCAATATTAGTGCAGGGCCAGTTGGCGTCCGTAATATTTGGAAATCATGCTCACGGACCCTAGATCTGAACGACTTAACGGTGATTACTTTGGGCCTTAAACGCCGCCTGGCCTATGGGGTGGCAGACCTTGAGTGACCTTGTCATGGCGCCTTGCATGCCTGAGTGGCCTTGAAATAGTATTCACACAAGTCCGTACATTTTAGCGGGCGTGTAGCTAAGAAACTGCAGGGTTCTATATCTTAAGGAAGGCAGGGCTGTGAACTGCACCGGTTGATATTCAAAGTGTCTATTTCAGTTCAAAGTCCCATGCAAATATGCATTTCAGTCCAGAACCCCATGCAAATGTGTGACGCTGTTTTAAGCATCATTTGTGCTTGGACACATCTATTTCAAATCAAAACTGGAAACAACATGGCGGCATTAATGAAACGAAACGACAAGCTGATCCTGCCATTCCACCCTACTTGATGGAGCCATCCATGGCTTCATTAGCTCGTTGTGTGTGTACTTCTGATACCTATAAGCGTAACCGAGCGCACCGCCGTGTTTTCTTCGCGAAAAACTCCGGGCATCGAAGCCACGCGCAGGCCGCGCAAGACTTTCTGAAATCTCTGTCTTGTACTCCTTTCACATGAGAAACAGAACACTCAGCACATGGCTGTCTTGCCGTTAAAACAGCAGCATGGACGCGTCACGTGGGCACTCGCGCGCAACGCTGCTGTTCAGCCGATCAGCAGCATCATGGACGCATCACGTGGGCTCTCGCGTGCAACGCTGCTGTTTATCTGATCAGCAGCAGTATGGACGCATCACGTGGACACTCGCGTGCAACGCTGCTGTTCAGCCGATCAGCAGCAGCATGGACGCATCACGTGGACACTCGCGTGCAGCGCTGCTGTTCAGCCGATCGGCCGTGTGGCGCACGGTGAAGACGCCGCTCGGCCTGCTGGTCGTGTTGCGGAGCTGGGCACCGGCTGACGGCCGCGCCGCTCGGGCCTCTGCTCGGCAGGCTGGAGTGGCTGGATGGCTTGCCCTCACTGCGCACGCTCAACCTGTCGAACAACCCGCTGCAGACGGTGGTCGGCTACCGGCCGCTGGAGGAGGTGCTCGTCTCGCTCGACCTGTCCTGTAAGTGTCACGTGATAGATGGGGTCGCCTACCAGCTGCGCACTTGACCTGTCACGTGGCTGGTCGGCCCCAGGCTTCGATACGCGTTGCGATGTTATGTAATTGATTCATCGTCAAGGGCGACACATTTTGTGCATCGATAAGCGTACTTGAAATCATTTACCGATCAAGATATCTTCAGAGCAGTTAGCAATACAACGGTTGAGTTAGGAGCGAACGTCAGTGGTCAGATATTTCCTGATTCCTAGGTTCCAAGAACCGGCTTTGCTCCGCTCACGAACCGGTTCTGCTTACAGTCAACACACAGCCCTGCGAGCCCGCCCTGCGCCCTAGTGTTCGCTTATGACTATCCGTGCTGTTCCACGCTTGTTGTAACCACTCCTGACGTGGGATAAACGATCGTGACGCGCCACGGCTGCTGATGGCCAGACTGCCGTGGCGTTCCGTGGCGGTGCGTGGCGTTTTGTGGCGTTTTGTCACGGCTTATGGCTGCTAGCGACGCCGCCGCTGGTAGCTCTCGGCTTTGCCGTGATAATCTGCTACGGATCGTGACGCTGACACCTTGAACACTCATGACTGCTCGCCACGTCACCAGCCGTGGCGTTTCGAGACCGTTGATGTGCCGTGACTGCTCGCGACGCGACGGTTCGTGAACGCGCATGACGTCACCACGCGCCGACGCACGTGCGTGGCCGATCGTGGCCACTCGGCGCCGCTCGCCGCTTCGCGCCACACCTTGCGACTCCCGTGGCCGCTGGTGACCGCGGCCGCCGTCGCCGGTCCGTGCTGCCGCAGACAGCCGCCTGAACTGCTCCGACGAGCGGCTGATATGGCTGTACAGCTGGCAGCTGGACGCGGGCCGGCAGCTGGCGCGCGCCAATGCCACGCGTTGCGCTGTGACGCGCGTGCAGTACGCCACCATACACGGCCTGCCGGTGCTGGCCGTTCTCCGGCTGGCATTGGTGAGTATGGGGGGGAGGGCAGGCGCCAAGATCTGCCAGGTCTGAGTGGAAGGCGGATCCGGCTGTGCTATACGGCGCCGGGTTCGTCGCCGCGTTGAGTGGGTGTGAACCGGGACGGACGGCGCTGGTAAGCGTGATTGGCTGCTGGCTCTCACAGCATGAACAGCTGGTAGTCTTGACTATATGGCGGCAGTCTGATGTGGTCTGATCTGACCCGGTCCAGCCCAGCAGGATCTCGACTAATATTGCGTATCTGGACTAACATGGCCTGATCTTCCTTAACGTGATCTGACCCGCAGTTGTTAACGTTGCCTTACCTGGTCGGACCTGGAAACTAGGTGGGTTGCGTCTGAACCATCATGGTCTAACCGAGCCATTCTGGCAGCCGATCTGATCAGTCCTGACCTGGGGGGTCGATCTGACCCGATGGCTGACTGCACCAACCAGCTGACCTGCCCCGGCGGCTGACCTGACCCTAGCTGCCCTGACGGCTGACCCGGCCCGGCAGACGGTGCAGCGGCAGTGCCCGTCGGCGCCGCCGTTCGGCTGCTCCTGCGACCTGGTCCAGGTCCAGTACGCGCCGGACTCGGGCACCGTCTCGCCAGTCATCTTGGAGGTGCACTGCGACAGTCGCGGCCTGCACAGCTTCCCGCCCCAGCTGCCTGAAGGCTCCACTTTGCTCTCTATCAAGAACAACAGGTGGGCGCCGGGCGGGGATAGCTGGCTAGGTGATGAGGTCGGGCTTCGAAGTGAGAGAAGGATCGGAGAAGCGAGAGATCCGGTTCGATTGCGTTTGCGGCTCTTTGGCCCGATTTTTACCACAGATGGAAACGCTTTGGGCATTGCAGCTGCATGTAGCGATACAAAATAATGGGCGTGGGCCAGCGGCGTCTCCGGCATCAGCTTAGTGTCCATTAGAGACAACGGGCGGGTGGAAGCCTCACCTCTGTCCCTTAGAGACAACGGGCGGGTGGAAGCCTCACCTTGTCCATCAGAGACAACGGGCGGGTGGAAGCCTCACCTCTGTCCATTAGAAACATCGGGCCGGTGGAAGCCTTACCTCTGTCCATTAGAGACACCGGGCGGGTGGAAGCCTCACCTCTGTCCATTAGAGATAGCGGGCGGGTGGAAGCCTCACATCTGTCCATTAGAGACAACGGGCGGGTGGAAGCCTCACCTCTGTCCATTAGAGACAACCGACGGGTGGGAGCCTCACCTCTGTCCATTAGAGACATCGGGCGTGTGGAAGCCTCACCTCTGTCCATTAGGGACAACGGGCGGGTGGAAGCCTCACCTCTGTCCCTTAGAGACAAGGGGCGGGTGGAAGCCTCACCTTGTCCATCAGAGACAACGGGCGGGTGGAAGCCTCACCTCTGTCCATTAGAGACATCGGGCGGGTGGAAGCCTCACCTCTGTCCATTACAGACAACGGGCGGGTGGAAGCCTCACCTCTATCCATTAGAGATAACGGGCGGGTGGAAGCCTCACATCTGTCCATTAGAGACATCGGGCGTGTGGAAGCCTCACCTCTATCCATTAGAGATAACGGGCGGGAGGAAGCCTCACATCTGTCCATTAGAGACAACGGGCGGGTGGGAGCCTCACCTCTGTCCATTAGAGACACCGGGCGGGTGGAAGCCTCACCTCTGTCCATTAGAGATAGCGGGCGGGTGGAAGCCTCACATCTGTCCATTAGAGACAACGGGCGGATGGAAGCCTCACCTCTGGCCATTAGAGACAACGGGCGGGTGGAAGCCTCACCTCTGTCCATTAGAGATAGCGGGCGTGTGGAAGCCTCACATCTGTCCATTAGAGACAACGGGCGGGTGGGAGCCTCACCTCTGTCCATTAGAAACATCGGGCCGGTGGAAGCCTCACCTCTATCCATTAGAGATAACGGGCGGGTGGAAGCCTCACCTCTGTCCATTAGAAACATCGGGCCGGTGGAAGCCTTACCTCTGTCCATTAGAGACAACGGGCGGGTGGAAGCCTCACCTCTGTCCATTAGAGACAACTGGCGGGTGGAAGCCCCGCCTTTGTCCATTAGAGACAACGGACGGGTGGGAGCCTCGCCTCTGTCCATTAGAGACAACGGGCGGGTGGAAGCCTCACCTCTGTCCATTAGAGATAGCGGGCGGGTGGAAGCCTCACCTCTGTCCATTAGAGATAACGGGCGGGTGGAAGCCTCACCTCTGTCCATTAGAGATAGCGGGCGGGTGGAAGCCTCACCTCTGTCCATTAGAGATAACGGGCGGGTGGGAGCTCTGACTTGTGAGGGCTTTTAATTGGGGTCTCTGAAGCTTTGTCGCTTCGAAACCCAAATATATTGAAGGGTAGCGTGAACCTATGGATGATTCAATGCGAAATGTGTGCAGCTGCACCGATATTAAGATTAAATCAACGCATAAGTGGATGGTGTGAGGACATTCCGAGAGAGCATTGCGGCAGTTGATGTCGCTAGCATTAATGCACCGGCATATCGCTCCAGAGGCTGGAAACTCATGCAAAAATAGAGATCCCATCATCTAGGCCGTTGCCCGCTTGAAGTGAAGCATAAGGTCATGGACTGAACACAAAGCATCTGATTCAATGCATCGGTAATTGGGCGTCGATGTCATGCAAAAATTGTGTATTTGTGGTGCCATATCTGAACACGTTCTTTAAGCCATCCTTTGATACGGTCCACAAATGCCTATTCTGCTTGTCGTCGTCGCCGCCAGGCTGTCACCACCCGTGCTACCACCGCTGCCTGGCACTGCGTCATACGCCGATGACGTCATCGACATGCTGTCACTGGTGTACTGTCGTCACCGCCGTGTCGTCGCCGCTGTCACCCCGATACCGCTCTTCTACCGTCACTTCCATGTTGTCTGCCGTCGCGTCTGCCATGCCACCGCCGTGCCATTGCGACCGCGGCTCCGCCACCACCACCGCGTTTTCCCCGCCGCGGTGTCGCCTTAGCACGGCCACCGCGGTGCCGTGGCCGCCGCTCCGGCGTCGCTGGCGCGGTCGTCGCCCGTCGCGCGCCGTCACGGTCGTCACAGCCGTGACGGCAGCGCCGTGCCGTTGTTACGGCGGCTGACGCGCCGTCCCCGCGCGTCGTCAGCCTGACCGACCTCGGCCCCGTGATCGGCAACCACTCCAGCTACAGCAAGCTGACCACCGTGTACCTGGACGGTAATCTACTGGAGGCCGAGGACGTCAACCAGCTGGAGGGCTCCGACCTCATCGACCGCTACGCCATCCTCAGTCTCACCCGCAACCGGCTGCAGACGGTGCGTGCCCTGGAGCGGGTGGCGGCCGAGGCCGCCGCGCCGGGCGGTCTGCCCTCACGTGTTGGGTGGCCGCTGAGTGACTTTGTCACCAGTGATGGGACAGACGGCCCCGGTAGACAGTCAGTGAGGACACGTGTCGGATGGCCGGGCTGTTACCGTCGCTGAGGTGTCTGTACCCTGCCTGACGGTGGCGATCGTGGGCGTGGGACACAATACTCGTTTTCCAAGCGGACGCCAAGCTTTGGCCAAGGTAGGCAGTAGTGTTTGGCGCGCAAGGAAGGTTCGTTTTGCGGGGTTCGACATTGGATGGCGTTTGCGTGAGTTCTAGTGCCGTAAAACGAAGAGTTTACGTACACGGACAGCGCTGGTGGATGTGGACCTGCATACTCTTGCGCTGGGACTATTGTGAACAATGGATTTAGTTACCGGGTAGATCCGGAAGCGATGGATGGGACTTTTGTGGACAGTGGATTTAGTTTCCGGATAGATCCGGGGACGAAGGAAGTGATCCCTTCTCTGGTAACTTGCTGCTACTGAGACATCATTGTGAAAAACCTTTTCAGAAGTCTAGGGCTGCGATATTTCGAAGCTGTTATTCGATCTGGTGTGTGAGAGGAATATCGCTGTTTTTTTACGTGCTTGTCGCCACCGCTGTTTAAACTCCATCTGACCACGCCGCCGTCCCCGCAGCTGCCGATCCACGCCTTCGAATACGCCCTGAGGAAGGAGTCCTCCAACGTCGACTCTCTCTACCTCGAAGGCAACCCGTGGTTGTGCGACTGCACCAGTCCTTTCACCTTCACCTTCAAGTCGTGGCTGGTGTCGCGGAACAAGCTGTTGAGGAACCGCTTGAAGATCCGCTGCGGCTCGGGCCCGCTGGCGTCTGGGCCGCCCCCATCGCCGCCGCTGCTCTCGCTCTCGTGGCGCGAGCTGTGCGGCGGCCTGCAGATCAACTGGTGGGACGTCACCAACGGCCTGCTGGCGGCCGTGCTGCTGGTGATGGCGGCCCGGTTCGCGTACGACGTCGCCGTATACCGGCGCACGGGCAAGCTGCCGCTGCTCAGCCGCGTGCTGCCGTGCTAGTGCTGGCGGCCGTGCTGCTGGTGATGGCGGCCCGGTCCGCGTACGACGTCGCCGTGTACCGGCGCACGGGCAAGCTGCCGCTGCTCAGCCGCGTGCTGCCGTGCTAGGCGCGGACCGGGCGGCCGGGGGACGGCGGCGAGCCGGCGCTCCGGCGGCCTACCGGGCGCCGCCGTCGGCATCCCGCCGCGCACGGAGAGAGGTCTCCCTCGCCGAACGGACCGTGGGCCTGCGAGCGGGATGGTGCGCACGGGAGGGGGCGTCGTCGGTATTGGTGGTTCGTATGGCTGCTGTTGGGCCCTAAGGCGCCATGTCAGGGGGCGAGACGCCCTCGGCAGCTCACAAACCGTTAGGTTATGACAACGGATCACATTACTTTGTTTATTGCGCCTGGAATGGGCTGCATATGTGATGTTTCGTGCTTCATTGGATACTAGATGTATTTTGTAATGCAGCTCGTCAAATTCATTTAAGGTATGTATGACCGTGTATGCGTTACAGCACTCCCTGTAATTCGTATTGAACGGCATCTAGATTAGGATGGGCCGTGACAATGAAGCCTGTTGGCTTGCCATATTGTAGAGGATACTAGCGGGACTGCTAGAGGCGTTTCCGGTGGAGGCAGAAGAGGAGCGCCGCAGACGCGGCGTGGAGATCGTTGAGTCACCTTGTCCCCGCGGCTCATAATGTCTAGCTTAACTCAATGTGCAATCGTACCTGGAGACTGGACGGCCGGTTTTTGTGATAGGTGGGTCACGCGGCGGTTGTGCGAAGCGAAGCGAAGCGAAGGTTGTGCCTGTTGGAAACGATAGGCTGTCGCGCGGAGATATTCAGCTGCAGAGAATGTATTTTACTGGAGCCCGTCTGTGCCATTCATGCTGTGACAATAACGTCGGCGAGTACAATCTGCTCGATATTGGGATGTTTATGGTGCAGAGCATTGACAAGGATTTGTGATACATATTTGTGGTGCTTGCCATTAAGTAAAAAGAAAGTGGTGGCCTCTACTGTTTGTCCGAAATTTGTGAGTTGTGTATATGCGGTGCCGATGTCAACAATTTTATCTCCATCACTAGTTAAACACTTCATTCCAGCCGTGTTTGGGTGGAACGATTTGATTCCTTATCCGCATGACGTGCAGTTGTCATATAATGCAGCGCCTCTTGGGTCCGTAGCCTGGCTCATTCGTCACTCGTTCGCTTCTCATCTCAGCACTCGGATCGTCGCTATCTTCGGCTGAGACATGATCATTCTGATGTTCTGGTGCACCTGTCCGTCTCTGTGTGCTGCTGGCACGTCGCGCTGTCCAGTGCAACAGCTGGATTGGCTATGTCTTACGCAACGTTTGCGACATTACATATCGATGACATAGCGAGACGGATGTGTACACGTGTGAAGAACATTTGGACGACGTGGGGACACGAGACCGGAGCAGTTGTCCCAGCGCAGGGCTGTCGAACAGCACGCAAACAAGCAAGAGCGGCCGGCGGCTATAAAATGGACATAAATCTCGAACGGCGCGCTACTGAATGAGGGCGCTCGCCCGTTGTACGTTTAATCACGGATCCGTATTAAAATGCGATTGCGGGCAGGGAGTGAGACCGCGCGCGTGCGACGCATTCGCTATGGGGTTACGTGAAGCAGGACGGCTGGCAACATCCCTTCAAACCGTACGACTTCGTGGAAGCGCATTACTGAATGTTGTCCGTTGGGCGGCGCGTCGTGGCGAATATACAGCAGCATTTAACACACGCCCAGGTGGCCGGTGGGATAACTTTCGCTCGCCTTTGTCAATTTGACTCCTGATATCTCAGAAAATGAGCGCGTCTTAACGCGTCGCTCTGTTTAAAGACAATTCTGTTTGTCTGCTTTATAGCAGCAACAGTAGCAGCGCTTTAACTTTTTGAGAGCAGAAAAGGTCTTTTGCCTTTCTTATTTTACCACAGCATTGAGCATGGCACTGCAAAGGTGGCAGCACGCATTCATTCCTTAAATGCCAGCTTTCTTTACGCCTTATCTTGCATTTCATACTCACACTTTTCACCCAATCAAGGGTTTTAACGCACACTGGCCCTTGGTGGTTGCCTGCTCCAAACGCATCATCATTCCAAACTACCTCCTATTTACACTCGTGGCGAATATACGGCAGCATTTAGCACACGCCCAGGTGGCCGGTGGGATAACTTTCGCTCGCCTTTGTCAATTTGACTCCTGATATCTCAGAAAGTGAGCGCGTCTTAACGCGTCGCTCTGTTTAAAGAAAATTCTGTTTGTCTGCTTTGTCACACACGGCTTCACTCGATGTGCGCGCCTCCTCCGGTATCTGCAGCCAGACGGCAAACGCACCTCCCGTGAGGCGCGCTGGCAGAATGCTGGACAAATCCGCTCCTGACGATGACGGCGGAGTACGGCCGCCCTCGTGAACTACTCTACGACGTCGGCCGTGCCAACGTACTCGGTGACGAGTCGCTCGTCGGATGGGCCTCCACCAGTCACCGCGGCCCCTCTGTCCGCTCCGACCGTAGTAGTCGACATCACTGGCGCTGGGACACTCGCAGCAGCCGTTGTCACAGCGTCGCCACTGGCCGCGGCGGTTTCGGGCATGATGGCCGAAATAGCTTGTAAGAGAACGTAGCGCGTATCCGCCCTAACTCGTCCAAAAAACCGTCTGGCGCCTGCGAGCGTCGGGTCCCTGCCGCCGCCTCAGCGGCCGACCCTTGGCTCCCGGCGAGTTGGGAGACCTGCGGTCACGTGACGCCCCCAGGCACCCAGTCAGATACAGAGCTCGGAAGAGAGCGAGGGCGAGGGCGCACATCCCGCGCAGTCACACCACAAGCACCCATGCCATATTCGTCGAGGCTAACGCGCGTGAACATCTAGATGTAATGCGGTTTTGTACGAGGAACATTAATATGTAAATGGAAAATATCCTATGTAAAGCTTACATTGCATTAACTAATGGGCAATGATTGCGCACATATTTTCGCCCTGCAATGTCTATGTGGAGCAGACTACGAAAACCAGATATCGTGGGGCGGGCGGGTGCCAAAAATTTCGCTGTTGCTGTGTGGTGTTCTTCTTAGGTGGTGATTAACTGGCAAATATATAATGTTGGATGGGTTAGATAAAATGGTGCGCAGAGAATAATAGCGCCACCGCCCTAAAATATCCCTATTAGACTATTTCGGAGCTGACATATGGGCCTCAACACTCTGACTGGTAGAAATTGCAAAACTTGCTAGAAATCGGCCCATTTTACAGGAAAATTGTGCTACCTTGAACTGAAATAGCCACGCGCTGTATTTACACCCCCGGGGGTTCACCACACACTTCCCCCATAAGGGCAGGCCAACCCCGCATCCACCCTAACAATGCTCCTCTTAAGGCTACAGGATGTGCATTCCAACTTCTCAATGCGCGTTTCAGGGTGCTGCGAGCCCGTCTAGCCCGCCGTATCTCATTTTCATCCAATGTTGTTGTTGTTGCATGTTGTTCTCTTTTGAGCAGACTGTTTATAAGCACTTCCGGCCAGAGGTCTTCGGGATAAATCAATGGGGAATGGGTAACCCCATCTGTTTGTCGGTGGCAGACTGGAAGCGCATTTCAGCAATAATTTTGTGGCTCTGTTGCAAACCGACGTTATTTCCCAGCTGGCAATGTTCAAATGAATATGCTAGGTTGAATACCGGCTTATGGACATATTCATGTTTAAACCAACCCGCAAACACAAGCGTTTTCACGCCGCCGTAGCGTTGGTGCCATGTGACATCCAAGGCAGCAACGGTCTTTCTGCCTTTCTTCCCGTTGCGGCGCACAATTCTGTGTCGCTGGAAACACTCTGAATGTGCTAGTGTGTTCGCCTGGCCTTTTACATAGAGTTTGGCTGTAAAACACTTCTCTTGTCCACGCTAGCTTACATTAGAAAGTTGACGGCTTCTCGCCGCTCGGACGAAACTGGAATGTCAGGGGGGGGGGGGGATCGTGATTAGCCCGAAAAGTCGAAAAAGACAGGCGATCAACAGACAGCAATATATAACTTGTGGTAGATAGTTCAATCAGTAATGTCTGCCGACGTTAATCTGGTCAAACGCCGTTGAGGCCAGTGACTTATCTGATCATTGCAACTACCGTTATGCAGCCTGATGTCTGGAAGGGGCGTCACATACATCATTTGAGACAACAACCAACTGGATGAAAACGGTGCAATCGAGGCGCTCCCAATGTCCAATCTTTATGGTGGTAATGTTCAATATAAAGCTATTGTCACAACCCACAAGGGATGAAACAAATGGAGCGGATAAAGAGTTCACACTCACACTGCGCTACACCGCCCTGATGACCTGGAGAGCTTGGGGTTCCAGTGCTAGTTGAAGAAATGTCTTCATTGACTCTTCCTATCTGCTCGCGTGCAGCTTTCGTCAGCTGGTGGTGGGGGCCACCAGCCGTGCCTTCTTGCACTTTGAAATTTTTCGCGACATGTAATACTGAACCTAGTCCAGCAGCAAGACTTCGTTCAGAAACCTAAGGCCACAAAAGTGAGCTTATGTTAAACCGGTTGGTACACTAAATAGTCATAACTGTATAAAACCTCATCTGCTAGCTAACTCTATTTTGTGCTTGAAAAAATAGAGGTCGTCCGCCAAACCACACCGTCAAACAGCCGAGAATGGTACAAAATGATCTCGGCCGTCGGCGCCCACTTGAGCTCCAGTTATCATCACCAGTTAGCAAATTGTTGGCAACTCTGCAGAGCCCTCCTCGTGGTAAGAGCGGGCCAACGAACAAACCTATATTAGTTGAAACAATGACGTTAAACCTCCGTTTTATGTATCTATTTCTTGCAGCTTCAGGGACTGGTGCCACTTTGTACTTGCTTTTTCAAACGTCAATCTTTTTCCAACTCAATGAGATAGTGACCCGACTGGTGTGAAAGCTCACCAAGCAGGAGCTACTATTCGTGTCATTGGCGAATGGGTGCCAGATACCCCTTTTATGGCATCTTACCTTACAATGAGTTAAAACCGCGATATAAAGCCCACCAGATGGCTCGGTGTGTAAGAAATCCAACTATCCCCAGTTTGCTCCATCGCGTTCATCCTGTGACACTTTATCTCAGATAAACGTTGATGGGTGGTGCAGCACGCCAGAAATTTATAAGTATCTGGAGCAGAGATCATCTCCTTTCCAAGGAAAAGACAGTAAAGAACCCAGAATGAGATCCGTGGCTGATCCGGGTACTCATAGGGATATGTGAGTATGGGGATATACGCGCCATAGGTACAGTACGCCCCATGATCAAACGGGGTGAGATAAAAAAGTTTGAGCGACGTGTAAAACGAATATGTCTGCTCATGTGACTCCCCGGCCGGAAGCACATAAGATAACGGTTAACAGTAAGTTTATTACAGTCAGGCTCTTACCTCGTGGACGCTATTCGCAATGTGCTCGCGGCAGATTCGCCCATTTTCGCCATTGAGGCACTCTGAAAGATATTAACTATATTTATTGAAAGATATTAACTATAATTATCCGACCGTGGCAGGCTCACGCTCGTGCTCTGGTCCTTTAAAAATACTGAGCCGACCGAAAACAAGGTGAATGCAAGACAATATATATGATAGTATAACTTAACGATAAATATACGCCTTTGACCCACCATGATCCTTTGGCAAAACGCCGTGCCGGGGAAGTAGGTGCGATATCGCTGGTTATGCAAGCAGGATGTTCGTAACTGAGCAGACCGCATGAAAAGACTATGCACATAGCCAACAGCCTAAGGAGACCAGAGTGCTTCTAGCTTAAAACATTGCGAGACACATGCGGCCTACAGCTATCAGTGTACTTCATCTCCTTGTTTCACTTTGAGCCTCATGAATAATTTTTGGCTTCATGTAGGCAGACACTTGTAGCACCGCGTGCAACTGGTCATTCTACTGCGTTTTATATTGCTGCGTTTTTTTATTCGAACTGATACCTCGCGAAAGGTGGAAATCCTAGTGGCGTGGATGGATTTATGACTATTGCAACATTTTCGTGGCATATAATTTGTGGTTATGCTTTTAGAATACGCAGCCGACGAAGCTCAGGCATGTCTTTTAGCCTCCGGCTGGTTGAGGGTGACCGACGAGGCTTCCCTCTCATGCCAGAAATAACTGCGATTCTATGGGGCCAGTGTCAGTTGTATGCAGACTGGGGGACGCAGCCCCGGCCAGACCGTGGCACACCCTGGCACGCCGCACACAAAAGGCGCCCTCCCTCGTGTGGTGGTCAGGGGAGAAGGCGGCGGCCCGACCCCGACCGGCGAGTCGGACGGCTCCGATGCGCAGGACCTCATGATTCATTCGGCGCTTGCACTTCAGAAACGAGCTTTTTGCTAGTTCGGACAGCCGTCTCACAGTGTTGAAGAATACGCAGTTGCATTTGTGACGAACATCAAACACCAGAACACAGACCGAAAATGCATTATAGTGCACAGCGTTATCGCCATTGACATGGAATATGATTATGTATGTTTATGCCTTACAACGTGGTGCATGTGCTTATACCAGGTAGGCCAGGTACCAGGTATATACCAGGTATACCAGGTCACTGAACGTGAGGGATGAAAAAGTAAAATGCAATGCATTTTTCTTAAGCTTCACCTAGCCTGAACTGTCAATCGCTGCCTTCAAGTACCCTTGTAAGAATGTGATGAAGTAAAAGAGCACGCGTGCCGGTTCAGAGCTCCTTAGAAAGCCACCAGCAAGTCACATTCCTTGGTGGAAACTGCGTGCTAAAATTATCACTTCATTCCCGGTATCGCTTGTTGGCGTGCGGTCCGGAGGAGTGAGGTGTTGGAGCGGCGATGCGCTGATTGATGACTCCGTGGAGGCTAGGTGGTCGAAGTAAGGCACAGACCCGAAGCAGGTAAATTTTACGGAACCTTAGTTGTTGTAGCATTAAACATCAGAACGTATGAATGACCTCTAATTTATGTGCCTCATGCTTACTAAGCTCATGTCGCGCAATTCCAGCCCCCAACGCCCTCTGGCACACAACAGTTCAAGGGGTAGTTTTGCTTTTGAAAGCTGGTTACATTGTGGGGCTTTAGGAGCTCTGGTTTTCTGTCACCCCCTTAACATCAGACAGGCAGCAGACCGCTTTCAGGCCTCAATATCGCATTCAACTAACCAACTGTGTTTCGTTTGACAGTGTAGCCCGAATTCCACTGTGTGCCACCTATGCTCGGCAGGCTCGGTCTCACCAATAATGATGACACCACCAGCTACCGCACTCTCAGACCCAAACCTGGGTAGAAGCACCTTACCTGGCTGAGTGATTGCACTGCTGCGACTGCTGGTCCCTCTGTTGTGCACGGCACTTTTATACACAGGTGAACCGGTCTGGAGCCGGTGCGAGCACGTGTACACTGCCTGACGGCGGCCGAGCCTGGTCGTACTAAGGGTCAGTTGACGTCAGAGGGCATTTCATTGCGAGCATTGTGGCACGTTAAACTTTTTTAAGTTGTGAGCGATGTAATCAGGATTGACTCAGCAAGCCAATTATTAATTGTGCCAAAAATACTGCTTAAGGTAACTATATTGGCGGTGTGCGGTTGGTACCCTCTGGGTGTTTCTGCAAAGGCCATCATGTTGTTCCACCCATTACACTCAATTCATCTCCCAGCTAATAGTGATGTTGGATCTCTTCGATACTTGGATGGCCAGACAATGCTTGCCTATGAATAACATGGGGTTGATGTCAGATCTAAAATTGGGATGTCTTCAGGCTTCATGTGCGTGCATGAAATACCTACCTATGTTTTCATCAAATGAACTGTGCTAGATGTCTTTAGCACACACCCCGGTGGCCGGTTGGGTATCCTTCGCCCGGGTGGGGGTCAATTTGACCCCGCTGAGATCTTAAGAACTAAGAGAGCAAACACATCGGATTTGCAGGATGCGTTGACCTGTAGGTCAATTCACTTAGGTTAACGTTTGAGCCTCCTAGGTTTTGACATTCGGGTCAAATAAGGTCAAACAAGGTCAAACTCCAAGCTGGTCTCCAAATTATCCCCAGAATCAAGAATCCTGTTCTAAGCAAAAGTTCACATGTTCATTCAAGGTCAGTGACCTTATTTGACATTTTGAACGTCATAGTGACCCAAATCATAGAAGACTGCTTTGATTTCTGCATTTGAATACGCCACAAAGATTAAAACAGGCAGTATGCTGATAAAAACGAAACGTTGAGCTGAATCATTTCAGGCCAGTGGCCTATTTTGACCTATAATTAGTCCATAGAAGATGTCTAATGCGGCTTATGTTATCAATAAATACGGAATGAGCACCAGAAACTGCCGCAAACAGCAAGCCCTAACGTAATGATACAGGTTGGTTTTGACCTTGGTCTGACCTTCGTATCTGACCTTAGGTCAATGGAATTTGGTCATTTCATTGTTGTGTTTCCTAAGAATGGATCTCAGAGATGTGCGTCTTCGTCTAACGCTCCGTTGTTGCATCAGACTGAACGATTCCCTTGAAATTGTGAAATTGCCTTCGCTGAATCCATGGCGTAACTTTGACCGGCCAAAGCTCACCGACCTTACAAGGTATGTCCAGTTATTGATATTACGCCATGCTCTATCGAACTGCCTACAGCTATTCAAAATATGACGCCGCCACACCACGCCGTTCGGAAATCATTCTGGAAAAAACCTTCGCGGGGTCAGTTCGACCCCTACCCGATCGCGTCTTAAGATAAATTTTTCATTTTTAAAGATATTAAAGCAAGCAGCATATATCATAAAACAAGCTCACTTATAGCTATTTATATGCTTTAAAGTGGAAAAGCTCACTCTAGACAGCACAATTCTCTGCTTAGTACATATGTTCCTCAATGACATGGCTTGATTACGTCATCGCACCTCGCGCAACATTGAGAGCCAATTGACGGCCATTGCATATGGAACTCGCGCTCATTAACGCCGGATATGAACGCCTTCACAAATGTATTTTCCTGGCCTAGATCACCGCACGGTTTACGGAATGACAGAAACTGAATGTCATTATGAAATCTTGAATGTCAAAGTGACTGAAATACTCTTCCCGATATACTTTTCCCCATTTTCGCGGGTGTGCAGCTCAGAAACTAGATGGGCTTAGACCTTAAGAATGGCAGGATTGTGAACAGCACCGAAAGATCCTCGAGATGGCTAGTTCAGTTCAACATCCCATATCAATGTGGAACACTCCCTTGAAAACATCCCGTTCACTTTCATTGTCAGAGAAATGACGTAAAGCCTACACAAGTAAAAATAGCTGCATGATGACAAAAAAGTATGTTAGTCTTGACTAGATCTCGCAACTGGGAGGAAATTCTATGATCCCAAGTAGAAATAGGCTGCGGGTCAAATTTCTCTGAAAATGGAACGCTTGCAGTTCCTATGCTGCTATGCGAGATACCGTGCCCCGCACTGACACGAAATTAAGAGAGGTGTATTCCTTTCTTAATCAGGATTCAATGATGTGTAGTTTCAGATGCTTTTAACATCGATTTATTACGTAGGGCTCCGTTAATATAAAAGCATGGCCCCGCCGCTCGCAGCTCTCGTTGGTCGTCGAGCAGTGTTCCCAAAAAACATCGTTTGTCAAAAACAGGAAAGCTTCGTACCAATTTTTGGTGTTAAAATGCGCACCACAGTTACCTCAGAGGGTGTCGCTTGGGGCATTCATTCCACGTGTTTTGATTTGATAAAACATGCATCTGGCAATTCTGCTTTCTGAGAAGCTCGTGACCTTTAGGAACACTGCACGGCGCCCTACGGCTGGCGCGGGCGACGGGCGGAAGCCGATGATACGCATAATACCGTTACCTTGACGGGTGTCTACATCATAAATATGTGCAGAAACAGGGCTCTTTAACTTGCGGTTCCCTACGTGGCATAATCTCCTACGTCATGGCGTGCGAAGTTCAATAAGTTCGATTTTTAGGAAAATTTGACCTTTGACGTGGCCTAGAAGAGCCGATTATTGACTGGGCAAAATGCAACTTACTGCCAATGATAAAGTGTTGTCGAACCCCTTTTATTGTTTCTTTACGAGAGGCTCTACATTTGGAAACGGCAGGGAGGGGGATGGGTTCGCATCGACTACCCTGGTTTCCTCCATCACTCCTCGTTATAAAAGAAACGGGGAATCAGGGCCGGGGTTGGTCGCTGCGCAGTCCGCCGCTATTACTTTTGGAAATGGCCAGCTTCACACTTGCATGCAGATCAGGAAAGATAACGAGATGCAGCACGCTAATACTGTTGTTTGCCTTGCAAGATGGCCAAGTTGCATGAATACGTGAGGGTATCAGTACCATTGAAATGGGCATGTGAAAACGGATCACTATACTCAGCTACTTCGCAATATTTCGAGATTCGGGAATTCAACGATCAAAATTGTTGCAAAAGGTTAAAGAATGTTACAAAGACAGTTTACGACCAAACAAGGGTAGGTAGCGCCCAAGAATCACAGTGTTCTTGCAAGGTCCAACGGCTTTAAAAGGGCAAGTTTAGCAATTGTTGCAAAAGGTTGCAGAACGTTGTAAAAGCAATAAACGGCTAAAGCAAGCAAGTTCCTGCCCTAAAACCACTTCCAGTGTTCTGGCAAGGCACAAGACGCATTGATGCGCGGGAGAGCGACTTGCATCACCCGCGGTGTCTTGCCCGTATGCTCAAATGCCAGCTTTCTGAGTCTGACGAGTAAACATTGCCATCTGAAACATCAAAAGCAGCTCAAGCTGAGCACCCAGGCTCAATGTTTTGCTGGTATATCATTCCTTCGAGCGTTAAGCAAGTGGCCTGCATTGACAACCGCCGTTTCACGCGATATTTTAACGCTTACTCTGAAAGCTTTTGCATGAACATTTCTGAAGGTGTTGGCTGGGGTAAATCGCCATTCAAGAAATAATGCACCCTGGTTTCACAAAAGTGTTCCTTTCATGTTATTACACCTATTTAGTGGCTGTTAATAAAGTTGTTACGAGTGTCGATGGCTTTGTAATCTCCAAAGATTTACCCACGTTTTCAGAATGCCAGATCATGCATCACGTTCCTGTAACGTCTACGAGAGCGGCAGAGGTTCAGCCCGACGCGAGACGGAGGCGAAGTTAATGCCGACGGCAGCAGACGTCGTTGCTGACAGTGGATCCAGGACAGAAAGCCTACGTACCGTACAAATTGGAGATGTGTGGCGCAGTCACACGGCGGGAGCGGCGTGCGGCCGAGGGCTGCCGCGGTCCGGGAGGTGAGGTCGCAGTTAGCGCGTCGCAGGTCCGCCAATCAGCTTGTCGGACGCGCGTGACGTCAAGTGAATGATGACATGATTCGCCGCACTCGGCCCGGGGCCGGCCGGCACGCGCTCCGGTGGCTTGCAGTCGTCGCGGTTATTGTCCAAGACGTTAAAAATATCAAGTGAAGTCATCGTAGTGTTGCAAGGCTGTCAAAATAAGCGGAGTAGCGATCGGGAAGAAACATAGAAAACATGTGCTTAGCGTAGCTGACGCTAATTTTTGCATTCCCTTACTATTCACACATGATTTTAAAACACCAGGTTGTATAATGTTCGTAATGTTCGTTTCAAGTTTTCAGAACGTGCCTGGGAGTGAAATGTCAACTGTAGCGACCCCTTATGGAGCATTAACAATCATGCACGCACAATCTCTGATCGTATATGGCGTGATTGGATCCTCCAATTTAAACGTTCCCGGCAGCTCGGATCCGGAGTAGAAAATAAGTAAGTTCAGCCCATTACTCCTAGCCAAATATAAGCTATGGCAGACTCCCAATTATTTTTCAGTCCTTATAAGTGGATTCTAATACACGATCAAGCTGCTTCTTCAAGTAATCAATGACGTAAAGCCTACCGGCGTTTGCACGATATTTGTATTGCTTCTTTTGGGGAGATACATCAACTGACGCCTGCAGCGCCAGCAAATTAGAGTTCAGTCATGTCGGGGGTAAGCCTGTATTGCAAACTTCGATCACATGTCACAACCGACGCCGATATCACAACGTTCGTGGATGTAACAAGCGTTTCATGTGTGCCATTGCGGCGCATGCCGAGATGACTGTGACTGAGTCATTCAGCAGCCGGTGTTTTGGATTGAGGTGGCACCAGTGTCGACATTCTCCCTATTGCCATAGATATCCTGTGAGCTAAATAATCCGGCATGTCCCGTATTGAAGCTGGATGCACACGGTCCTCTGGCAGATCCCTGCAAAAGAAATGATGTCAAAACAAAAGAGCACCGCCTTGTTGTGTCATGCACTGGTAACTGTACATTGCACGCTATGCCCCACACGCTACACCAATTGAATAAGAAAGATACCCCTGGCGGTGAACCAAGCTGGCAGTGAATTATCGTGTTGGACCATACGAGGCAACGAGGTAAATGTTACTGCCGAATGTACCTAGACTGCTTCAGTTTTACTCAATTACCAATGCATGTGTACGTTGTGCTATTATGACACGAGTTTCCGAAGTAATCGAATCCGACGTAATGCTTATGTCTGCTGTCTATCAAAAGGCATGTAATATTAGCTAGCCCGACTGAATAAACTGAGGCGTGCTTCCATTCCTATTTATCGGGACGCCAACACACAGATTAATTCAGCCCATCTTTGCCGAACGTGCTCATTTGACAGTTCACGTTTTTCCGCATTCTTACCCCTGCAGAGGAGCTGACGGACGTAACCTTAGTGGCACCATGAGGGCCAATGCTTGTACCACTGACGACATCGCCCGAGGCACCCCCAGTAGCTTCGCTGGTAGGAATGCAGATACCGTGGGCGCAGAAAGGCTTCGCCCAGCCCACGGAGACGCAGACCACAAGCAGGAGAGCGACGACCTTCATGGCTGTCGCAACACAAATCACTGGTTAAACCACGAACAAACTGCTACTCGTCTGAAGCGATGATAGTGTTTTCACACGGCCGTTGGCAACCGCGTAGCTCGCGGGCTCGAGGACATGAAATAAGGTAAGGCGAGCAAAACACATGCTCATCCGTGGCTAGTTAGTGTGAGGAGAACTACGAGTGCACGGCACTTTCTTTTTTGAAAGGGAATGACCCACATTTGAAGATATTAAGGCAAATTTAGGGCATGATGAAATAAGCTCACTTATAACTATACAACTGTTTATAACTACGATTTTTACGTCATTCAGACCCGAAGCAGGTAAATTTTACGGAGCCTTGTCTGTTGCAGCATTGAACAGCAGAGCGTATGAATGAGCTCCAAGTTGTGTGCCTCATGCTCACTAAGCTCATGTCGCGCAATTCCAGCCCCCAACGCCCTCTGGTACATAACAGTTCAAGGGGTAGTTTTGTTTTTGAAAGCTGGTGAAGTTTTGGGACTTACGGAGCTCGGGTTCTCTGTCACCCCCTTAACATCAGACAGGCAGCAGACCGCTTTCAGGCCTCAATATCGCATTCAACTAACCAACTGCGTTTCGTTTGACAGTGTAGCCCGAATTCCACTGCGTGCCACCTGTTCTTGGCAAGCTCGGTCTCACCAATAATGATGACACCACCAGCTACCGCACTCTCAGACCCAAACCTGGGTAGAAGCACCTTACCTGGCTGAGTGATTGCACTGCTGCGACTGCTGGTCCCTCTGGTGTGCACGGCACTTTTATACACAGGTGAACCGGTCTGGAGCCGGTGCAAGCACGTGTACACTGCCGGGCGGCGGCCGAGCCTGCACACCCGGCTGTGAAAATCCCGCGGCGGATTCTAGGAGCTCACTGGGCAGCGCCTGTTAAGAGTATTAAGCAGTCGAGTACAGCGTCCATTGGCATAGCGTCTCTGGAGAAACAAGTCTGAGGGACAATCATCCAAGGGTGTCACTGGACAATGACGATGAGTATCGGTCTGCACGGTCAGACGCATGATGCGTATTTATAATGGCAATCGGCTAAAAGAGAGCTGCATTTGAGTGGGACTGATGATACCCCTGCTGCATATAGCTGTCAATATTAGACTGGGATGGATGTACATGTAATTAGGATTCACTCAAGAAGCCAATCATTGATTTCGACCCAAAACTTCTACTGAATGTTGCAAAACGTCAATGTGTAGTTGGTACCTTCTGGGAGTGCTGCAAAGCCCATCATGTTGTTCTACACATCACATTCAATTAATCTCCCAGCTAATAGTGATGTTGGATGCATTTGATACCCTGTAGCCAGACAATGTTTACCTATGAATAGCATGGGGAGGATTTCAGAGTTTAAAGGTGGGGTGTCTCCAGGCTTTCAGGGACTGACTCCTTAAAGGGAGTGTTCCATCTTTATATGGGGTTTCCAACTGAAATAGTCATCTTGAGAACCTTTTGATGCAGTTCATGCCCATGCCTTTTAAGACCTAAAATTCTTTGGTTCCTGGGTTACACGCCTGCAAAAATGGGAAAACGTTTTTTGAGAGACTACTACAAAGTCACCTTGGCATTGGTGTCGTCATGCAGACGTTATAGATCGCCGTTATATTACAGGTTGTTTTCTGCTTATGGTCAAAACAGTGTGGTCACTGGTACATTCGCAAAAACGGTGATGCGGCAGGTATGATACAATCCGTAGAAGATGACTAGCTGTTAAAGAAATTTCGCTGCTGAATGCGTGTCGCGAACGTGACCGTGAGGTACTTTCGGGTTGTGCGGCACTACTCGTCAATGAGGATTTTTCCTTATTTCCAGGCCATATGTCAATATCATAGAAAAGAACGCCAGCGTCTGCAAAAAAAGTATGGCGCCGAAAAAAAGAACGGCACTCTCCCGAATGCTATGAAAAGGAACACGCAACAGCAAATCTGAATTTTTTCTCCTGCTGGCGTTTTTCTTCTTCTGACGTAGGTACGTTACAGACAGCTCGACTGACGCCTTGTGCACCGGAGCAAAGAACCTTGCACCGGTTTATGGGTTCGCAAGTCATTATAAAACCGTGGAAATAATACGGTTATTTTATATTTATGTTTTACTAAATATTTCGCACACATCGTACGGAAAATGTAAATTTTAAACAAAAGAAATTGTGTCCTACAAGTACAACCTCTTGAGTTGCATTGCCATGAACCCCAGTTAGCACTTTGTTTTGAAGGGAGCTCACGGTGAAATACAGTGGTATAACCAAAAACCTGTGCGGGAATTGCGAGAAATCTGCAGTTTGATGGTGCCGCAGGCTGTACAAGTGTGGGATCACACTTATATGACATAAGAGTGCGAATCAGGCGCTTGAAATGGGTGTGATCACTGGTGATGCGTGCCAGTGGCTCGTACTGATCTTGATGTGATGGAGAGTGTGCGTGCAAAGTTTGTACTTCTGGGAGAGAATATTGTTTTGGTATTCTTTGAATCTATCGACTCCCAATAAAATTTTATATAGTTATACCTGCCTCTATCTTTAGGTTTGCGTTTGAGCATGTCCAGGCCGTGATGTCGGCAAACTGTCAGAAACACTAGCAACCATGCTGCAGGGGTGTACAAAGGCAATTTTCTCCTTCAATACGATCTGGCCAATGCTTGACAATGCTTGTCTATGAATAACATGGGGTTGATGTCAGATTTAAAATTGGGATGTCTTCAGGCTTTATGTGCGTGCATGAAATGCCTTCCTATGTTTCATCAAATGAACTGTGCTAGATGTCTTTAGCACACACCCCCGGTGGCCGGTTGGGTATCCTTTGCTCGGTTGGGGGTCAATTTGACCCCGCTGAGATCTTAAGAACTAAGAGAGCAAACACATCAGATTTGCAGGATGCGTTGACCTGTAGGTCAATTCACTTAGGTCAACGTTTGAGCCTCTTAGGTTTTGACATTCGGGTCAAATAAGGTCAAACAAGGTCAAACTCCGAGCTGGTCTCCAAATTCTCCCCAGAACCTAGAAACCTGTTCTAGCAAAAGATCACACGTTCATTCAAAGTCAGCGACCTTATTTGACCTTCTGAACGTCATAGTGACCAAAATCATGGAAGACGGCTTTGATTTCTGCGTTTGAATACGCCGCAAAGATTAGAACAGGCAGTATGCTGATAAAAACGAAATGTTGAGCTGTCATTTCAGGCCAGTGACCTATTCTGACCTATAATTAGTCCATAGAAGATGTCTAATGCGGCTTATGTTATCAATAAATACGGAATGAGCACCAGAAACTACGGCAAACAGCAAGACTGGTCTGACCTTCGTATCTGACCTTACGTCAATGGAATTTGGTCATTTGATTGTTGTGTTTCCTAAGAATGTGTCTCAGGGATGTATGGCTTCGTCTAACGCTCCGTTGTTCCATCAGATTGAACGATTCTCTTTCAAATGCCCTCGCTGAATCCATGGCGTAACTTTGACCGGCCAAAGCTCACCGACCTTACAAGGTATGTACAATTATTGATACCACGCCATGCTCTATTGAACTGCCTACAGCTATTCAAAATATGACGCCGCCACACCGCGCCGTTCGGAAATCATTCCAGAAAAAAACCTTCGTGGCGGGGCAGTTTGACCTCTACCCGAGTGCGTCTAAAAAATTTTTTTGCACATTTAAAGATATTAAAGCAAGCAGCATGTATCATGAAACAAGCTCACTTATAACCATTGATATGCTTTAAAGTGGCAAAGCCCACCCTACACAGCACAATTCTCTGTTTAGTAAATATGTTCCTCAATGGCACGACTTGATTACTTCATCGCACCTCGCGCAACAATGAGAGCCAATTGACGGCCGTTGCATATGGAACTCGCGCTCATTAACGCCGGATGTGAGCGCCTTCACAAATGTATTTTCCTGGCCTAGATCACCGCACGGTTTACGGAATGACAGAAACTGAATGTCATTATGAAATCTTGAATGTCAAAGTGACTCAAATACTCTTCCCGATATACTTTTTCCCATTTTCGCGGGTGTGCAGCTCAGAAACTAGATGGGCTTAGACCTTAAGAATGGCAGGATTGTGAACAGCACCGAAAGATCCTCGAGATGGCTAGTTCAGTTCAACATCCCATATCAATGTGGAACACTCCCTTGAAAACATCCCGTTCACTTTCATTGTCAGAGAAATGACGTAAAGCCTACACAAGTAAAAATAGCTGCATGATGACAAAAAAGTATGTTAGTCTTGACTAGATCTCGCAACTGGGAGGAAATTCTATGATCCCAAGTAGAAATAGGCTGCGGGTCAAATTTCTCTGAAAATGGAACGCTTGCAGTTCCTATGCTGCTATGCGAGATACCGTGCCCCGCACTGACACGAAATTAAGAGAGGTGTATTCCTTTCTTAATCAGGATTCAATGATGTGTAGTTTCAGATGCTTTTAACATCGATTTATTACGTAGGGCTCCGTTAATATAAAAGCATGGCCCCGCCGCTCGCAGCTCTCGTTGGTCGTCGAGCAGTGTTCCCAAAAAACATCGTTTGTCAAAAACAGGAAAGCTTCGTACCAATTTTTGGTGTTAAAATGCGCACCACAGTTACCTCAGAGGGTGTCGCTTGGGGCATTCATTCCACGTGTTTTGATTTGATAAAACATGCATCTGGCAATTCTGCTTTCTGAGAAGCTCGTGACCTTTAGGAACACTGCACGGCGACCTACGGCTGGCGCGGGCGACGGGCGGAAGCCGATGATACGCATAATACCGTTACCTTGACGGGTGTCTACATCATAAATATGTGCAGAAACAGGGCTCTTTAACTTGCGGTTCCCTACGTGGCATAATCTCCTACGTCATGGCGTGCGAAGTTCAATAAGTTCGATTTTTAGGAAAATTTGACCTTTGACGTGGCCTAGAAGAGCCGATTATTGACTGGGCAAAATGCAACTTACTGCCAATGATAAAGTGTTGTCGAACCCCTTTTATTGTTTCTTTACGAGAGGCTCTACATTTGGAAACGGCAGGGAGGGGGATGGGTTCGCATCGACTACCCTGGTTTCCTCCATCACTCCTCGTTATAAAAGAAACGGGGAATCAGGGCCGGGGTTGGTCGCTGCGCAGTCCGCCGCTTTTACTTTTGGAAATGGCCAGCTTCACACTTGCATGCAGATCAGGAAAGATAACGAGATGCAGCACGCTAATACTGTTGTTTGCCTTGCAAGATGGCCAAGTTGCATGAATACGTGAGGGTATCAGTACCATTGAAATGGGCATGTGAAAACGGATCACTATACTCAGCTACTTCGCAATATTTCGAGATTCGGGAATTCAACGATCAAAATTGTTGCAAAAGGTTAAAGAATGTTACAAAGACAGTTTACGACCAAACAAGGGTAGGTAGCGCCCAAGAATCACAGTGTTCTTGCAAGGTCCAACGGCTTTAAAAGGGCAAGTTTAGCAATTGTTGCAAAAGGTTGCAGAACGTTGTAAAAGCAATAAACGGCTAAAGCAAGCAAGTTCCTGCCCTAAAACCACTTCCAGTGTTCTGGCAAGGCACAAGACGCATTGATGCGCGGGAGAGCGACTTGCATCACCCGCGGTGTCTTGCCCGTATGCTCAAATGCCAGCTTTCTGAGTCTGACGAGTAAACATTGCCATCTGAAACATCAAAAGCAGCTCAAGCTGAGCACCCAGGCTCAATGTTTTGCTGGTATATCATTCCTTCGAGCGTTAAGCAAGTGGCCTGCATTGACAACCGCCGTTTCACGCGATATTTTAACGCTTACTCTGAAAGCTTTTGCATGAACATTTCTGAAGGTGTTGGCTGGGGTAAATCGCCATTCAAGAAATAATGCACCCTGGTTTCACAAAAGTGTTCCTTTCATGTTATTACACCTATTTAGTGGCTGTTAATAAAGTTGTTACGAGTGTCGATGGCTTTGTAATCTCCAAAGATTTACCCACGTTTTCAGAATGCCAGATCATGCATCACGTTCCTGTAACGTCTACGAGAGCGGCAGAGGTTCAGCCCGACGCGAGACGGAGGCGAAGTTAATGCCGACGGCAGCAGACGTCGTTGCTGACAGTGGATCCAGGACAGAAAGCCTACGTACCGTACAAATTGGAGATGTGTGGCGCAGTCACACGGCGGGAGCGGCGTGCGGCCGAGGGCTGCCGCGGTCCGGGAGGTGAGGGTCGCAGTTAGCGCGTCGCAGGTCCGCCAATCAGCTTGTCGGACGCGCGTGACGTCAAGTGAATGATGACATGATTCGCCGCACTCGGCCCGGGGCCGGCCGGCACGCGCTCCGGTGGCTTGCAGTCGTCGCGGTTATTGTCCAAGACGTTAAAAATATCAAGTGAAGTCATCGTAGTGTTGCAAGGCTGTCAAAATAAGCGGAGTAGCGATCGGGAAGAAACATAGAAAACATGTGCTTAGCGTAGCTGACGCTAATTTTTGCATTCCCTTACTATTCACACATGATTTTAAAACACCAGGTTGTATAATGTTCGTAATGTTCGTTTCAAGTTTTCAGAACGTGCCTGGGAGTGAAATGTCAACTGTAGCGACCCCTTATGGAGCATTAACAATCATGCACGCACAATCTCTGATCGTATATGGCGTGATTGGATCCTCCAATTTAAACGTTCCCGGCAGCTCGGATCCGGAGTAGAAAATAAGTAAGTTCAGCCCATTACTCCTAGCCAAATATAAGCTATGGCAGACTCCCAATTATTTTTCAGTCCTTATAAGTGGATTCTAATACACGATCAAGCTGCTTCTTCAAGTAATCAATGACGTAAAGCCTACCGGCGTTTGCACGATATTTGTATTGCTTCTTTTGGGGAGATACATCAACTGACGCCTGCAGCGCCAGCAAATTAGAGTTCAGTCATGTCGGGGGTAAGCCTGTATTGCAAACTTCGATCACATGTCACAACCGACGCCGATATCACAACGTTCGTGGATGTAACAAGCGTTTCATGTGTGCCATTGCGGCGCATGCCGAGATGACTGTGACTGAGTCATTCAGCAGCCGGTGTTTTGGATTGAGGTGGCACCAGTGTCGACATTCTCCCTATTGCCATAGATATCCTGTGAGCTAAATAATCCGGCATGTCCCGTATTGAAGCTGGATGCACACGGTCCTCTGGCAGATCCCTGCAAAAGAAATGATGTCAAAACAAAAGAGCACCGCCTTGTTGTGTCATGCACTGGTAACTGTACATTGCACGCTATGCCCCACACGCTACACCAATTGAATAAGAAAGATACCCCTGGCGGTGAACCAAGCTGGCAGTGAATTATCGTGTTGGACCATACGAGGCAACGAGGTAAATGTTACTGCCGAATGTACCTAGACTGCTTCAGTTTTACTCAATTACCAATGCATGTGTACGTTGTGCTATTATGACACGAGTTTCCGAAGTAATCGAATCCGACGTAATGCTTATGTCTGCTGTCTATCAAAAGGCATGTAATATTAGCTAGCCCGACTGAATAAACTGAGGCGTGCTTCCATTCCTATTTATCGGGACGCCAACACACAGATTAATTCAGCCCATCTTTGCCGAACGTGCTCATTTGACAGTTCACGTTTTTCCGCATTCTTACCCCTGCAGAGGAGCTGACGGACGTAACCTTAGTGGCACCATGAGGGCCAATGCTTGTACCACTGACGACATCGCCCGAGGCACCCCCAGTAGCTTCGCTGGTAGGAATGCAGATACCGTGGGCGCAGAAAGGCTTCGCCCAGCCCACGGAGACGCAGACCACAAGCAGGAGAGCGACGACCTTCATGGCTGTCGCAACACAAATCACTGGTTAAACCACGAACAAACTGCTACTCGTCTGAAGCGATGATAGTGTTTTCACACGGCCGTTGGCAACCGCGTAGCTCGCGGGCTCGAGGACATGAAATAAGGTAAGGCGAGCAAAACACATGCTCATCCGTGGCTAGTTAGTGTGAGGAGAACTACGAGTGCACGGCACTTTCTTTTTTGAAAGGGAATGACCCACATTTGAAGATATTAAGGCAAATTTAGGGCATGATGAAATAAGCTCACTTATAACTATACAACTGTTTATAACTACGATTTTTACGTCATTCAGACCCGAAGCAGGTAAATTTTACGGAGCCTTGTCTGTTGCAGCATTGAACAGCAGAGCGTATGAATGAGCTCCAAGTTGTGTGCCTCATGCTCACTAAGCTCATGTCGCGCAATTCCAGCCCCCAACGCCCTCTGGTACATAACAGTTCAAGGGGTAGTTTTGTTTTTGAAAGCTGGTGAAGTTTTGGGACTTACGGAGCTCGGGTTCTCTGTCACCCCCTTAACATCAGACAGGCAGCAGACCGCTTTCAGGCCTCAATATCGCATTCAACTAACCAACTGTGTTTCGTTTGACAGTGTAGCCCGAATTCCACTGTGTGCCACCTATGCTCGGCAGGCTCGGTCTCACCAATAATGATGACACCACCAGCTACCGCACTCTCAGACCCAAACCTGGGTAGAAGCACCTTACCTGGCTGAGTGATTGCACTGCTGCGACTGCTGGTCCCTCTGTTGTGCACGGCACTTTTATACACAGGTGAACCGGTCTGGAGCCGGTGCAAGCACGTGTACACTGCCGGGCGGCGGCCGAGCCCGCACACCCGGCTGTGAAAATCCCGCGGCGGATTCTAGGAGCTCACTGGGCAGCGCCTGTTAAGAGTATTAAGTAGTCGAGTACAGCGTCCATTGGCATAGCGTCTCTGGAGAAACAAGTCTGAGGGACAATCATCCAAGGGTGTCACTGGACAATGACGATGAGTATCGGTTTGCACGGTCAGACGCATGATGCGTATTTATAATGGCAATCGGCTAAAAGAGAGCTGCATTTGAGTGGGATTGATGATACCCCTGCTGCATATAGCTGTCAATATTAGACTGGGATGGATGTACATGTAATCAGGATTCACTCAAGAAGCCAATCATTGATTTCGACCCAAAACTTCCACTGAATGTTGCAAAACGTCAATGTGTAGTTGGTACCTTCTGGGAGTGCTGCAAAGCCCATCATGTTGTTCTACACATCACATTCAATTAATCTCCCAGCTAATAGTGATGTTGGATGCATTTGATACCCTGTAGCCAGACAATGTTTACCTATGAATAGCATGGGGAGGATTTCAGAGTTTAAAGGTGGGGTGTCTCCAGGCTTTCAGGGACTGACTCCTTAAAGGGAGTGTTCCATCTTTATATGGGGTTTCCAACTGAAATAGTCATCTTGAGAACCTTTTGATGCAGTTCATGCCCATGCCTTTTAAGACCTAAAACTTCTTTGGTTCCTGGGTTACACGCCTGCAAAAATGGGAAAACGTTTTTTGAGAGACTACTACAAAGTCACCTTGGCATTGGTGTCGTCATGCAGACGTTATAGATCGCCGTTATATTACAGGTTGTTTTCTGCTTATGGTCAAAACAGTGTGGTCACTGGTACATTCGCAAAAACGGTGATGCGGCAGGTATGATACAATCCGTAGAAGATGACTAGCTGTTAAAGAAATTTCGCTGCTGAATGCGTGTCGCGAACGTGACCGTGAGGTACTTTCGGGTTGTGCGGCACTACTCGTCAATGAGGATTTTTCCTTATTTCCAGGCCATATGTCAATATCATAGAAAAGAACGCCAGCGTCTGCAAAAAAAGTATGGCGCCGAAAAAAAGAACGGCACTCTCCCGAATGCTATGAAAAGGAACACGCAACAGCAAATCTGAATTTTTTCTCCTGCTGGCGTTTTTCTTCTTCTGACGTAGGTACGTTACAGACAGCTCGACTGACGCCTTGTGCACCGGAGCAAAGAACCTTGCACCGGTTTATGGGTTCGCAAGTCATTATAAAACCGTGGAAATAATACGGTTATTTTATATTTATGTTTTACTAAATATTTCGCACACATCGTACGGAAAATGTAAATTTTAAACAAAAGAAATTGTGTCCTACAAGTACAACCTCTTGAGTTGCATTGCCATGAACCCCAGTTAGCACTTTGTTTTGAAGGGAGCTCACGGTGAAATACAGTGGTATAACCAAAAACCTGTGCGGGAATTGCGAGAAATCTGCAGTTTGATGGTGCCGCAGGCTGTACAAGTGTGGGATCACACTTATATGACATAAGAGTGCGAATCAGGCGCTTGAAATGGGTGTGATCACTGGTGATGCGTGCCAGTGGCTCGTACTGATCTTGATGTGATGGAGAGTGTGCGTGCGAAGTTTGTACTTCTGGGAGAGAATATTGTTTTGGTATTCTTTGAATCTATCGACTCCCAATAAAATTTTATATAGTTATACCTGCCTCTATCTTTAGGTTTGCGTTTGAGCATGTCAAGGTCGTGATGTCGGCAAACTGTCAGAAACACTAGCAACCATGCTGCAGGGGTGTACAAAGGCAATTTTCTCCTTCAATACGATCTGGCCAATGCTTGACAATGCTTGTCTATGAATAACATGGGGTTGATGTCAGATTTAAAATTGGGATGTCTTCAGGCTTTATGTGCGTGCATGAAATGCCTTCCTATGTTTCATCAAATGAACTGTGCTAGATGTCTTTAGCACACACTCCCGGTGGCCGGTTGGGTATCCTTTGCTCGGTTGGGGGTCAATTTGACCCCGCTGAGATCTTAAGAACTAAGAGAGCAAGCACATCAGATTTGCAGGATGCGTTGACCTGTAGGTCAATTCACTTAGGTCAACGTTTGAGCCTCTTAGGTTTTGACATTCGGGTCAAATGAGGTCAAACAAGGTCAAACTCCGAGCTGGTCTCCAAATTCTCCCCAGAACCTAGAAACCTGTTCTAGCAAAAGATCACACGTTCATTCAAAGTCAGCGACCTTATTTGACCTTCTGAACGTCATAGTGACCAAAATCATGGAAGACGGCTTTGATTTCTGCGTTTGAATACGCCGCAAAGATTAGAACAGGCGGTATGCTGATAAAAACGAAATGTTGAGCTGTCATTTCAGGCCAGTGACTTATTCTGACCTATAATTAATCCATAGAAGATGTCTAATGCGGCTTATGTTATCAATAAATACGGAATGAGCACCAGAAACTACGGCAAACAGCAAGACTGGTCTGACCTTCGTATCTGACCTTACGTCAATGGAATTTGGTCATTTGATTGTTGTGTTTCCTAAGAATGTGTCTCAGGGATGTATGGCTTCGTCTAACGCTCCGTTGTTCCATCAGATTGAACGATTCTCTTTCAAATGCCCTCGCTGAATCCACGGCGTAACTTTGACCGGCCAAAGCTCACCGACCTTACAAGGTATGTCCAATTATTGATACCACGCCATGCTCTATTGAACTGCCTACAGCTATTCAAAATATGACGCCGCCACACCGCGCCGTTCGGAAATCATTCCAGAAAAAAACCTTCGTGGCGGGGCAGTTTGACCTCTACCCGAGTGCGTCTAAAATTTTTTTTGCACATTTGAAGATATTAAAGCAAGCAGCATGTATCATGAAACCAGCTCACTTATAACCATTGATATGCTTTAAAGTGGCAAAGCCCACCCTACACAGCACAATTCTCTGTTTAGTAAATATGTCCCTCAATGGCACGACTTGATTACTTCATCGCACCTCGCGCAACATTGAGAGCCAATTGACGGCCATTGCATATGGAACTCGCGCTCATTAACGCCGGATATGAACGCCTTCACAAATGTATTTTCCTGGCCTAGATCACCGCACGGTTTACGGAATGACAGAAACTGAATGTCATTATGAAATCTTGAATGTCAAAGTGACTGAAATACTCTTCCCGATATACTTTTCCCCATTTTCGCGGGTGTATAACTCAGAAACTAGATGGGCTTAGATCTTAAGAATGGCAGGATTGTGAACAGCACCGAAAGATCCTCGAGATGGCTAGTTCAGTTCAACATCCCATATAAATGTGGAACACTCCCTTGAATACATCTCGTTCGCTTTCATTGTCAGAGAAATGACGTAAAGCCTACACAAGTAAAAATAGCTGCATGATGACAAAATAGTATGTTGGTCTTGACTAGATTTCGCAACTGGGAGGAAATTCTATGATCCCAAGTAGAAATAGGCTACGGGTCAAATTTTTCTGAAAATAGAACACTTGCAGTTCCTGTGCTGCTATGCGAGATACCGTGCCCCGCACTGACACGAAATTAAGAGAGGTGTATTCCTTTCTTAATCAGGAGTAATTGACAGCTCGACTGACGGCTTGTGCACCGGAGCAAAGAACCTTGCACCAGTTTATGGGTTCGCAAGTCATTATAAAACCGTGGAAATAATACAGTTATTTTAGACTTCTATTTCACTAAATATTTAGTACATATCGTATGACAAATGTAAATTTTGAACAAAAGAAATTGTGTCCTACAAGTACAACCTCTTGAGTTGCATTACCATCAACCCCTGTTGGGACTTTGTTTTGGAGGGAGCTCGCGGTGAAATACAGTGGTATAATCGAAAACCTGTGCGGGAATTGCGAGAAACCTGCAGTTTGATGGTTCCGTAGGCTGTACAAGTGTGGGATCACACTTATATAACATAAGAGTGCGGATCAGGCGCTTGAAATGGGTGTGATCACTGGTGATGCGTGCCAGTGGCTCGTACTGATCTTGATGTGATGGCGAGTGTGCGTGCGAGGTTTATACTTCTGGGAGAGAATATTGTTTTGGTATTCTTTGAATCTATCGACTCCCAATAAAATATGATATATTTATACCTGCCTCTATCTTTAGGTTTGCGTTTGAGCATGACAAGGTCGTGATGTCGGCAAACTGTCAGAAACACTAGCAGCCATGCTGCAGGGGTGTTCAAAGGCAGTTGTCTTCTTCTATATGATCTGGCCAACATTTTGAACCTATTGAGGCATTACAACATGTAATTAGCTCATTGCCTGTCATTGCATTAGCAATTCATTCCGGCAGTACGGACAGGTCCGCACAGCTCATTAATACATATGCTTGGTGTAAGCTCGCATGATACGGCTTCGCAAAATCGTCTCTCCCTTAAAAATTCTGAAAACATAGTATTGTATTATTATGGATGCACACACTATGGTCTTAAAAATTTTGTATACAAGCAAGAGTCATCAAGATCATAGTCATTGCATCTGTACGAGATGCTGGGTGCTGAGAAAGGTGAAAAGTATTGTTGCTAGTTTCTTGGATAGCACTTAATAATATTGTCATCATGAGCCTTGTGTGCACTGGCAGCTTCATCTCTTCCTTGCATTTCGCCCATTTTACCATAACTACATGCACTTGTCAAGTGTCCAGCCTCGTGCAAGGTCCGCAGGTTTGCAGTGTCATTTCACTTCACGTAATATTTTCTTGTTATGCCTGTGTTGTTACTTGGGCGAACAATATTTTTGAGTGAAGCAGCCTGGTGACTGCAGCATGCTGCATAGTTGTGGAAGCAAAATACGTGGTTGAATCTTTGTGACCTGTGTTTTGGGGATTTCCAAAACAGGATGAGCAAGTGATATCACTTACTGGTTGTGTGCTTTGCTGGAAGTGAGTTGTGCATTGTATCCTGTGTTTTTGGTTAGTCATTTGTCAGATGCGAAGTTAATACAAGAATATACGCTTGACCTATCTTTTCATCATGTAATATGCTATGAAAGTAGCAGGGATTGCAGTACAAAAGCGATATCATTGTTCATTATGCCATGCCACAGTACAACATTGAGGTTTAGGCACAATGAAACTGTTGACCCGTGCCATTGCATAATGTTCCATATTGGATTACTACTCTATGTCAAGGCTATGAGATAACAACCATAATATATGAATGACTGGATCACAGGGGTTATATCAGAGTAAACAAGTAGTTGCATAAATGATCCTAAGGGAGAAAAACATGCGTGCTAGCTCAGCCTTACTATCTCTACTACAGCAATAACAATGCTTTGGAGAACAAGTCACAGCAATGTTCATATTTATTAAGTATTCCATGCAATAGCATTTCCAGTTACAAATAACAAAGAAAGTACCTACCTAGCACATCACACGATATTAATGTGAGGACTACAGCAATGCAGGCAAGGATAGGTCGACAATACAGTATTGGCATCCTTAACATGAGATTCATGACACGATATGACAGTTTTTACAGCTTATTGTGCTTTGATATTTACAATCTACCATACAAGCTGGCGATCGCTACGTTGCGTATGTCAAACCGTCCACCAAAGCTTTTCTTACGACCAGTACCAAGACAGAAATTCCACAAACAAGTCATTCACTAAGCGGCCAGCTGACAGCGCCCGCAACGAGAATGGCCGGTTGGCGTTAGCTTTCGTACGTTTCGAGGTATTCTTTAGATCTGGCTGCCAGATCCTGCCATGTATTGCTGTCGTCACAAAACAATTTTATGACGCTACCAAAAGATGACGTAATGGGGCGCATTTTTACAAACTTTAAAATACTGCTACTAAGGGTCGCTTTTCAACCTTGAAAGGCTACTAATAGTTACAAGTGGGCTTTTCCCCATAATATCGAATGCTTATCTCAATATGTTCGAAGTGCAACATTCCCCTTGATACGTCATTGTTTGATGGCATCATCGTACCTTGCACAACATTGAAACCCAATTGACGGCCGATATATTTATACATCACGCTCACGAACGCCATGTGTGAGCAACTCGACAATTATATCTTGCTCGGCCTTGATCGCATCATGGCCAATAAAATGACAAATTTAGAATGACATTATTATGGCGTTATGGATGCGTTGGTGACATTGAGATAGTCTACACAAAATAGCCTGCACATATTCGCGGGCGTGTAGCTCTGTAACTAGAGGGGTTTAGGTCTGAGAAGGCCAGGGCTGTAAACTGCACCGAATGATCTTCAAGATGGCTATCTCAGTTCAAAACCCCATACAAATGTGGAACACTCGTTTAACCTGCACAGAAATCCAACAGAGCTTTTTTGCATGATGATCTGATTGGTATCTGGACGCTGGAGGTGTTCTTTTGTTTTGAGACGCTTTAGCCGTGAATTCTGTGGCGGAATGGCGAATGCCGCATCCCTTTGTCGTGGAATGCGGAATGGAAATACCACTAACACACCCATAAAAGTGTAGCGCGTGCATTTTGATCTCACGAACATTATCCATCAAACGTCTGGACGTGTTTGTTATGCGGAACAACAATCAGTAAATAAATAAGCTTTTGATATTTTGTTTTTTCTGTTATTTTGAACGCTAGATAGCCTTTACCTGGAATGCGCACATGCGCATCACGGAAGGAAAGTTTAAGTCTACTTTAAAAAAGTTGTGAGTCGACGCGATGCAATGGTGCAGTCGCGACACTATAATAGCTTCCGTCACGGTGCAACAACTTGGCTTAAACTGGCGGATGGTGCTTAGGTAGATCCTGTTGGTTATAAGTCATTTATTGGCTAAGTTGTTCGGTGCATTTGTGAGGAACATTATTCACACAGGTAAGACAGTAGTAATAGCCTTATTCCTTGGATAAAACCCAGACGAATGGAGATATAGATGGCTCGATAATTCGATGAAGGCATGGTGCCAAAATATCAACCCATCTATATCTCTATTCTGCTGCTTTTCCTCCGAGGAATAAGGCTATTCCTACTGTCTTTTCGTCTATTCACCCAATATCGTCAGCACTTTACTTGTTTTCTGCGCATTTCACATACTTTATCAGAGGTGACACTCCAGCATGGTCTTTTTCTGAGCATACGCGAGTCTTTTTCATAACAGAGCATGTTGTGCTTTATTATCGGGCCCATGATCTTGACGTCCCGGCAGATTGCTTTCGTCGCAGCCTTGAACTTACACGATGAATACAAGCACACAGAGTCAGAATCGTTCATTCCCAGAAGTAGACACCACGATGGCCTCAATACAGAAAATCTGGAACATCCAGCGGACTCGTCGTCACGTTTTGTGTTTGTTTCCGACTGACACGGTTCACATAACCGGACGGCACAGTGATTGGCCACTGTACGTTTCAAGGTAAACGGATTAATGCAAATCCTGTTTTCTGAGGCGTACAAGCGCTTCATGAACCTTGCGCACACGGCACCGATGAGAATAGGATGTAACGAGGCGAAGCTCACGGCGCCAAGTGAGCTACATCAGGGACGACCAACGCCCTTGTTCGTGGAGGAGAAGGTCGATAGCTGAGACGCCGACATACAAACTCCAACATACAAACGGCATTGTGTCTTTCGACGCCTGGATTCAGTTTCAGTGGAAAAAACTAAACATCAAAACAAAACGAAGACAATCGTGCCCCTCGAAATCAAAAGGGCAGGCCATTTATGGTGTTCTTTTTTAAGTAGGGGGCCTCTCACCAGGAGGAGACTCCTTGTTAACCCTGCGCCGCTCCCCGCTCACCAAGACTCTGGCTGCGCACCTGCGTGGGTGAGCTCATTAAACACCAAGCATGGACACAGAAACATGAGTCCATGGCCATTGAAGAGCCAGCTCAACTAGCAGCGCTTTTGCACCCAGCCTGCGTTGCGCATAGCATTAACATCACGTACGCTTCATTTGCCACACATTCAACATGAAGCGGGTCAGGGTCACTTTCCCTTCTGGGACATCAAAGCTTAGAACACTGTCCCACAGAAGGGTTGTAAGGGATGCGGGAGGGTTGGGCGATTGTGAAGCACAGCAGGGTTGCAATGCCTGTGTAATGAAATGAGCGAGAAAGGACACCGAGGAGACCATCTGCCTTGTGACATCTGCTGAGGTGGGCAGGAGGCCATCCAGCAAGGTTACACTGAGTGAAATGCAAGTGTGTATAATATGCTACAAATGATCCGACATTATAGACAGCTTATTATTAGGCACACAACGGTTAATTACGCGCAGATCTCAATTTTAGACAACAAAGAGAGGTACAATTACACTCCGTTAGCTTCACGAAACAGGTGGGTTTGTAAGAAGCTGACACAAACTGCTAGGCTTCCGTACGAACTTTGCAAAAAATATTCAGTACTTGTAGGCTACCATAAACAAACCTTATCTATCTATCTATCTAGACACACACACACACACACACACACACACACATATATATATATATATATATATATATATATATATATATATATATATATATGCATATATATACATATATATATATATATATATATATATATATATATATATATATATATATATATATATATACATATACATATATACATATATATAAATATATATATATATATACATATATATATGCATATATATATATATATATATATATATATATATATATATATATATATATATATATATATATATACACACACATATATATATATATATATATATATATATATATATATATATATATACATATACATATATACATATATATATATATATATATATATATATATATATATATATATATATATATATATACAATCACTAACCGGAACATAAGTGGGCGAAATCCCAGAAGTTTTTGCACCTGTCCCATTGTGGCGACTTCCAAGACTGCCTCCACCTCCCCCCCAAACCATTTGGAAAAATCGACATTCATGTTGATGCATCATCGTCAGATGGCTTTCTGCTATGCTACATACCGCCCAGACATCATGTGCAAATTCACGCGTAGAAATCGGTCGCTTAAATTCACTATTAACAATGTGAGCATCTTCTTCTCTTCGGTACACGTATGCTGGTGGAAGCGTGCACAGCGATACATGCACGCGCTAGACATAATTAAGTGTTTGCCGTCCTGAACACCATCAGTCGCCAGCAGGCCACTGAGGCGTCTGTAACAGGCGAGCCGTGGGTCAGGGCGGCCGGTGTGACGCCGCCGCTCCAGCTCGGTCCGCCCGGCCCGCTGACCGGTCCAGGTGCAGGTGGTCGCCCCCGCCCGCAGACCGCACGTGCTGGCGAGCATCGTCCCAACGTGAATTTCCCGTCTCCCGTTCACCACGACTGCGCAGCTGCTGGCGTGGCTCGGACTCGGGGAAAATCTTGTGCGCACCTGCATACCCTATGGCACCGAGAGTGGGCGCCTGCAAACTTGTTGCAATGTAGGCGTTCGTCGCGGAGGGAGAACTGGAGGAAAATAATGAACGTTCTCACGCACGCTCAACGGGGACATGATTACTTTTCCAAGAGCCAAATCCGGTAAGCATCAGGTATCACTGATCCTGGACCGAATTCACCGAATCTGTGCCATCCACTTGCACCTTATTAGAACTAGCAGTGATGTGGCGTGATTATGAAATCAACGGCCTATGTCGGATTTGATCGCAGGGGTGATCTTCCGTCGGATATGTTTTTTGTCTATAGCTCAACTTTCACAATGCTCATTGTGCGTGACCATGCTTACCTATTGCACCAAATATTTACCAAACAGGCACCAGGTGTCTACGAAGTAAAAAATGCTTACCAGGTAAAATATGTTAGCCAGCTAAAAAATGCCAGTTAAAAGATATTAAACATATGCTGAATATCGTCCATTCGTCCACCATGTCCATTACGCAATGGAATGTCACTGTTAGTGGCATCTGAAAACCGATCGGCGAGAGGCCGTCGTGGTGAAACGCGTCGCATTCACACCACAGCAGAGGTTTTACGCGTCCCAGACTGTGTTTTGACGCTGGCTCGTGCTGTGTGGTTGGGGCAGCTCCTGTGGCGGGAATTTCATCATTCGTACCACAATCTGGGGAGGTGAGAGCGGATCTACCATAGCAATGAGCGCGCTGGTACATTTCCGTCGTTTTGTTTCCGTTGGTGCTCAGACCGCCGCTTGGTTACCCGTGCAAACAAGCCTGTTTCTCACCGAGATCCCCCCCCCCCCCTCCCCGCCGCCCGATGCCCGAGGCTTCCAGCTGCAGCGCATGCTCGCCTATCGGTAACCGTGGGATCAGCGCAGCCAAATGCGGCGGACCACGATGCCCGGTCCATGGGTGGCCGCAAATGGTTGCTAGTTAGAAATAGTTTGTTCCGCGGTATTAAAGGGAGTGTTCCACATTTATATGGTGTTTTGAACCGACGTAGCCACGTTGGAGACCTTTCGGTGCTAATCACAACCCTATCCTTTTAGTTTCTAAGTTTACTTTCCAAGTTTATAGTTTCTAAGCTCTAAACCCCTCTAGTTCCTTAGCTACACCGCCGCGGAAATGGGGAAATATACATCGGGGAGACTATTTCAGTCATCTAGCCATTCATGACGTCATAATGATGTCATTCCAATTCTGGCATCCTCTAACCCATGCGGTGATCAAAGCGAAGACAGCCATCATTGTCGAGGTGTTCATAGCTGGCGTTCGTGAGTGCGGTTTCTAGACAACGGCCGGCAATTGTCTTCCAACAGTGTGCAAAGTACGATGACGTCATCAAACCATGACGCTCTGAGGAACATGTTTACAAAATAGAGAACTGTGCTGTCTAGAGCAGTCTTTTCCTCTTAAAAGGTGTGACAATAGTTATAAGTGAGCCTGTTTTATCACATGTGATGTTGCTTTAATGTCTTCAGATGTGAAACATTCCTTTTAACGATGCCCTTTTGCACATTTTCCCTTTTCCTGGAAAGGAGCTTCCATGCTTCCTCATAAAAATATGATATTGTGGAACTCTTTAAGGATAGGGGGTTTGGTATGGCTTCCCAGAAAGAAGATATGGTTTCGAAATGTGGGCTGGTGCTGCTCAACCTCGGGATTTTTGGAGATTTGGAGATGCATTGGCTGTGCTGCGTCTCATAATACAGTTTTGATCACCGACTGTGGGGAATGGCATCGCATCACCTCACCGATTGTGGAGCACGGCGTGGTCTCACCTCACCGACTTTGAAAACACTCACATCATCATCTCAGAATCATCCCACACATCTTGTTACTCGTCTAGATGCGTCTCCATACTGTTTAGAAGGACTCTTATATAGCCGTGGACGTCAGGTCACAGGTTCGCCACACGTGCTGTCGAGGAGGTCAGGTCACGGCTCGTCTCGCCCGCGGATCGATGACAGCGTAATATCCTGGTGACGCACACCTGGCGCCGTGACATCCCGGTGACGCACACCTGGCGCCGTGACATCCTGGTAACGCACACCTGGCGCCGTGACATCCTGGTGACGCACACCTGGCGCCGTGACATTCTGGTGACGTGCACCTGGTGCCGTGACATCCTGGTGACGCACACCTGGCGCCGTGACATCCTGGTGACGCACACCTGGTGCCGTGACATCCCGGTGACGCACACCTGGCGCCGTAACATCCTTGTGACGCACACCTGGCGCCGTGACATCCTGGTGACGCACACCTGGCGCCGTGACATCCTGGTGGCGCACACCTGGCGCCCTGACATCCTGGTGACGTGCGCCTGGCGCCGTGACATCCTGGTGACGCACACCTGGCGCCGTGGCATCCCAGTGACGCACACCTGGCGCCGTGACATCCTGGTGACGCACACCTGGCGCCGTGACATCCTGGTGACGCACACCTGGTGCCGTGATGACTTCTGGCCGCCCGGTCAACGGCGAGTCGCTCCGTTTCACGTGCCACCTGGCGTCTCCCCGGGGCGGCAGCTACCCGCCTTACACCCCGACATCTCAGAATAAAGAACCTTCTGCAAGTCTACCGATCCCCCTCCCCCCCCCCCCCTGGGGCAGCAGCACCGGTGTCCCGCCCGCTCCTCGCCCTCGCTCTCTCGCCCACCGTTAGATAGCAGTAGCCCTAGCGTCCAGCCACGAATTCAATAGCAGTTGATTTTATCGCAGAGACTTCATAAGTCTTTGGGCATTCAGACGTTTAAATCCCACAATCCCCCTTACATAGGACATTTTACTACGTCTTGACTCCTTGCACCGGGCAGGGAAGAGCATAATACTGTGCTGAATTCCGAGCCACGTAGAAATCACTGGAAATGAGCTTGCCGACGCCGCTGCAAAGCGTGCTTTGCTTCGTTTATGCACAAGAGCGTATCCAATACCCGCTACGGAGTTGTGCTCAGTCATAAAGTCCTTTTTAAGAGGCAAGTGACGGAGCACGTGATATGTGGTGGGCAGCAACACACTGGAAATAGTTAGGCCGGTCACCCAGGAATGGCATTCATCCTATTGGACGTCAAGGAGGAAGGAAGTCATTCTAACTCGCTTGCGGGTGGAACATGCCCACGCCACCCATAGCTACCTTCTGTGTCGTGACGAACCGCTTCGGGTGCCGCCAATGTAACGCAACTCTCACTGTGCGCCATGTGTTCATCTCTTGTCCCGCATTATGTGTTGAACGTCTGTGGCACTTCGGCCCGGCTACAGCGTCCCCTGGGCTGACAATAACTATACTATAACTATAAACTATACTATACTATAACTATAAACTATACTATACTATAACTATAAATACTCGACAATAACTCAGCACTCACCGAACATCCGTTTAAATTCCTGCCGCATGCTAACTTCTGCTTTATGTATATGTATACACGCCGACTTAGGTTATTCGCGGCACATGACGGGTCACTGAATTTTTTTTAATAAACTTGGTTTAGGACCTACTTTATCGGCGCTATATAACCGCGCAGTCGAAGCGCCCTAAAAACCCAGTTACTACTACCAGACAAGTCTACCGATATCCTGATCCGTAACCTGCTTTGCCAATGAGATGGCGTGCGTTCCATTCTTGACCCATTGGAAATTGACCGTCCCTTTTCTGCCCAACCCTCAGGAATACTGCCGCATGGTCGCAATGGACATCAAATTGTTCGTTCCATGTGACTTGTACCTAACCTGAAAGTGATAATTCGTACCTCATTGACAACCCCTAACATGCCACGATTGTGCCCAGGCCCGCGGAGCTTCCCACTGCAGCTGCCGGCCGCGATCATGACGTCAGCACCTCCGCAGGTGAACACAAGCCGTCTTTCAGCAGATCGTACCCAGCCAGCAACGGTCGCCTGGACGTGTGTTGGAGGCTACCTGACCCGACTCGGGCCAGATGAGCGCGTCATTGCCGGGATTGGTCGGATTTCCCAGCGCCTCGCGGTGGCCGGCCGGGGTGCAGAAAGGCCCACTTCAGAGAAACCGGCAATCCTGCTGACGCGCGTGCGAGCCGGGACAAATGTTTCATTCCCTTTACCCTTCACGGATGGGCTTATGACGGCATCCTTGGTAACCGCAGCGCGTGGCAGGTGATCTTTAGGTAATTCCCGGAGCGGGTTTTTCTCCGTATGCCATGGGTTGTTTAACTGAAGGAAATGCTGGTTGAATTTCAAATGTTTCCAGTTTGTCCATCTTGCGGACAACCGATACCACGATAACAAGACTAGAAACCCATGTTTCCTCTTTAACCCCGACCTGCAATTTTTTGCAAATGACTATGTTTTTATTTCCCCTTCCGGGTAAGACTGGGAGCACGATGCAGCCGTGGCGTGCATTGCACGCGTCACATTGCATGATGCAGGCACACGATCCAGACGTGGTTGGAGAGGTTTTAGAACGAATTACACTGTCCACAAGCCCCGCGCTGTTCACGGGGTCCAATAGGCCGGTTTGGTGTGGCCTGCGTCCTTGCAATGGATATTGGGTACTTGCCATCTGCTCGGAGGACACTTTGCTGTTTTCGGGTCCATAGCGAGACAGTCGATGCTCCCTATCAGTCGTGGGCTCTTACAGTGTGTTCCTAGGGTCGTGCTTTAGCCCTGCATGTTAATCTGCTGGAGCACTCCCAATTGTTCCGGGGCTACGACACTGGTCTTAGATCCATCTCGTTCGTTCGCAGGCCTGGCGCTGTTGGCACTGTTGTGGTGTGTTGAGCTGCCCTGACAGCCTGGATCGCTCAGGGGCCGTCAGGATTGGTCTAGGGTTTTTTGGTCTAGGGTTTTTCGGTCTAGGGTTTTTTTGGTCTGTTTTTTTTTGGTCCAGGGTTTTTCGTTCCCGGATAGCCTATGCTGTTGACGGCAGTGTTACTGCTGTTCACCATTTGCAATTATTAGTTTGATTCTTGGAACGGATAATCATTGGCATGGTTTGTTTTCATTTGACCCGCGGGGTATTTTTAAGGGTGTAACATGGTCAGCGATCACCTCAGAATACCCATGGGGTGTACTGTTGTTTGACGCCGTTATGGGTGTTTAAGTTGACACCCGACGGAAATTCGCGGATGTGCAGTTTGGCCAAACACCTTTGTGGGTTTTTTTTTTCTCTCAGTCAGTGTGTGTGGCAGAATCGCATGAGAACAAAAAAAGTGTCCTGAGGGTTCCGCGAAGTGATAGATGCAGGGTACAAATATCACGGGTGATTTTTTCGCCCGCGTCTTATATGCCAAAAGGAGAGGAGAGTGGAAGGATCTGAGACAAAGTCCAACTGGCACAGCTTCACACCTCCATCAAAACTCCATCCATAAAAATGTGTATTTGTGATTTCCACACGTCACCGACTTCCTTTCGGTGTTTGTTTTCTGCATGGTGAGGCAAGGTGTGAAAAAACGTATTTTTCGTTCTTTTAATTTTTCTGGGTACGGATGGTTCGCCACCCATCGCTTACACCCATCCGTTCATGACTATTGGCCAATCCGAAGAAGAAAAACAATGGCATCCGCGCAAAAACAACGGTCCGGCGGCCGTGCAGCCGCGCCCCGGCCAGGTTAGAGAAGGGATCAAGTAACTGCAACAACAAGTGGCGACTCATCCCTGGTTCGAGCGGGCCGGCACGGTCGGTGTCGCCACCTCGCTAGGCCAGCTCGCCGGCCTAGCGGGGTCGGGGCAGGTCCACACGGCGGCGGACAAAGACAGCGAGCGCGGGCCAGAGGTTGACAGACGGCGAGAAGTTGACAAGCGAGACCCTCCCAATGCTGTTTTCCTTGACGCCATTAGCCTCGAGCTATTGATCACGACGCCTGCTGTACGCACCGAACGGCTGCAACCCTGAGTCAAACTCCTGCACTTTTGGGCGCAAAATGGTCCCGATGCCGACGCGCCCTAAAACACCAGATCGCCACAAACCCCTCCACTTTACCCGCAGACTTCATAGCGCGCAGTTCATCGGCCTTGTCGCCGTTGAGGTAAACACGCAGGCGTCCCACTTCACCCTGTCTATTTGGTCCCGCAGCAAGCCCGGCCTCGCCTCTTATAGCCGGCGGCGGGGGCGGCCGGCTGGGGTCAGCCGAGCAGGGGCAGCGCCAGGCACCGCGCTATGGCACCATTCATGCTCCCGCCCAGCATGGCCAGTACGGTGTTTCCAGACGCGCCATGTATGCGCTCCTGGCTGTGCTACCCTGAAAGTGTCCAGCGACTTGTCAGTCGGTGTCTGGCGCTGTCGCCTTATTTGGTCACAGGAATGACGTGGAGTGTATATGTTGATGGCGAACACGGTGGACACGCACACACTGCTCGGACATAGCGTGCCAAAAATTGACGGCGGCAATTTTTGGTTGGATTGTTTTGCAATTTTTGCTTTTCAGAATGTGTGGCATTGCCTGGGGTGGGGTGTTCAGATTGTGCACCGTTCCATGAATTCTGAATTCGTGTTTCCAAGGAAAAATTATCGTTTGTTACGGCATTTCTTCTTCTAAGACTGCAGCAGTGTGCAAACTCCAAAGGGGCCTTTTAGAAGCATTTGGTTGTGGCATATCTGTCGACACAGATGTTTTTACCTCGATTGTGAGCACATCGTGATCAACGCTTGAGCTCCGCACCAACGAAAGGTCCGCGAGAAATTATAATGTGACATGTGCAGCGCACACCAATTATTATAGGAAATGCGATTTATTTATCTTTAGACTATGTCCGTTAATCACAAAAGAACTGCGCTTTGAGGGAACAATCAGAGCCTTTCAGGACAGCAGTAGCAAGAAGCTCCCGACTACCACGAAGCTATGTGTCTCGCCCAATATTGAACCAAATACAGGTACGGAACTGCGATATTTTCATCAAAAGTATGATTTTTCGTGATGGCTTTGACGCAAATAGCAGCAGCCGCGTTGTTCATATGAGGTCTTACATCCAAGTGCCTCAATCAATTTCACGCGCCGGCAACTAGAAACTTAGGAACTAGAAACTTAGAAAATATACTTAGAAACCAGGACAGGATTGTGAACAGCACCGAAAGGTCTCCAATGTGGCTACGTCGGTTCAAAACACCATATAAATGTGGAACACTCCCTTTAATACCGCGGAACAAACAATTTCTAACTAGCAACCATTTGCGGCCACCCATGGACCGGGCATTGTGGTCCGCCGCATTTGGCTGCGCTGATCCCACGGTTACCGATAGGCAAGAATGCGCCGCAGCTGGAAGCCTCGGGCATCGGGCGGCGGGGAGGCGGGGGGGGGGGGGGGGAGGGATCTCGGTGAGAAATAGGTTTGTTTGCACGGGTAACCAAGCGGCGGTCTGAGCACCAGCGGAAACAAAACGACGGAAATGTACCAGTGCGCTCATTGTTATGGTAGATCCGCTCTTACCTCCCCAGATTGTGGTACGAATTATGGAATTCCCGCCACAGGAGCTGCCCCAACCACACAGCACGAACCAGCGTCAAAACACAGTCTGGGACGCGTAAAACCTCTGCTGTGGTGTGAATGCGACGCGTTTCACCACGACGTCCTCTCACCGATCGGTTTCCAGATGCCACTAACAGTGACATTCCATTGCATAATGGACTTGGTGGATGAATGGAAGATACTCAGCACATGTTTAATATCTTTGGACTGGTATTTTTTAGCTGGCTAACATATTTCACCTGGTAAGCATTTTTTACTTCGTAGACACCTGGTGCCTGTTTGGTAAATATTTGGCACAGTAGGTTAGCATGGTCACATGCAATGAGCATTATGAAAGTCGAGCTTCAGACAAAAAACATATCCGACGGAAGATCACCCCTGCGATCAAATCCGACATAGGCCGTTGATTTCATAATCACGCCACATCACTGCTAGTTCGGATAAGGTGCAAGTGGATGGCACAGATTCGGTGAATTCGGTCCAGGATCAGTGATACCTGATGCTTACCGGATTTGGCTCTTGGAAAAGTAATCGTGTCCCCGTTGAGCGTGCGTGAGAACGTTCATTGTTTTCCTCCAGTCCTCCCTCCGCGACCGATGTTTACATTGCAACAAGTTTGCAGGCGCCCACTCTTGGTGCCCAGGGTATGCAGGTGCGCACAAGATTTTCCCCGAGTCCGAGCCACGCCAGCAGCTGCGCAGCCGTGGTGGACGGGAGACGGGAAATTCACGTTGGGACGATGCTCGCCAGCACGTGCGGTCTGCGGGCGGGGGCGACCACCTGCACCTGGACCGGTCAGCGGGCCGGGCGGACCGAGCTGGAGCGGCGGCGTCACACCGGCCGCCCTGACCCACGACTCGCCCGTTACAGACGCCTCAGTGGCCTGCCGGCGAGCGATGGTGTTCAGGACGGCAAACACTTAATTATGTCTAGCGCGTGCATGTATCGCTGTGCACGCTTCCACCAGCATACGTGTACCGAAGAGAAGAAGATGCTCACATTGTTAATGGTGAATTTAAGCGACCGATTTCTACGCGTGAACTTGCACGAGATGTTTGGACGGTATGGAGCATAGTAAAAAGCCATTTACGATGATGCATCAACATGGATGTCGATTTTTCCAAATGGTTTGAGGGGGCGGAGGCAGTCTTGGAAGTCGCCACAATGGGACAGGTGCAAAAACTTCTGGGATTTCGCCACTTATGTTCTGGTTATCGATTGTATATATATATATATATATATATATATATATATATATATACATATGCATATATATATATATATATATATATATATAATGTTTGTTTATAATGGCCTGCAAGTACTGAATATTTTTTACAAAGTTCATACGGAAGCCTAGCAGTTTGTGTCAGCTTCTTATAAACGCACCTGTTTCGTGAAGCTAAATGAGTGCAATTGTACCTCTCTTTGTTATCTAAAATTGAGATCTGCCCGTAATTAACCGTTGTGTGCCTAATAATAAGCTGTCTATAATTTCGGATAATTTGTAGCATATTGTACACACTTGCATTTCACTCAGTGTAACCTTGCTGGATGGCCTCCTGCCCACCCGGCAGATGTCACAAGGCAGATGGTCTCCTCGGTGTCCTTTCTCGCTCATTTCATTACACAGGCATTGCAACCCTGCTGTGCTTCACAATCGCCCAACCCTCCCGCATTTATTGCAGCCCTTCTGTGGGACCGTGTTCTAAGCTTCGATGCTCCAGAAGGGAAAGTGACCCTGACCCGCTTCATGTTGAATGTGTGGCAAATGAAGCGTACGTGATGTTAATGCTATGCGCAACGCAGGCTGGGTGCAAAAGCGCTGCTAGTTGAGCTGGCTCTTCAGTGGCCATGGACTCATGTTTATGTGTCCATGCTTGGTGTTTAATGAGCTCACCCATGCAGGTGCACAGCCAGAGTCTTGGTGAGCGGGGAGCGGCGCAGGGTTAACAAGGAGTCTCCTCCTGGTGAGAGGCCCCCTACTTAAAAAAACATCATAAATGGCCTACCCTCCTGATTTCGAGGGACACGATTGTCTTCGTTTTATTTTGATGTTTAGTTTTTTTGCTGAAAACTGAAGCCAGGCATCGAAAGGCCCAATGCCGTTTGCATGTCGGAGTTTGTACGTCGGCGTCTCAGCTATCGACCTTCTCTTCCACGAACAAGAACGTTGGTCGTCTCTAATGTAGCTTACGTGGCGGCGTGAGTTTCGCCCCGGTAGATCCTAGTCTCATCGGTGCCATGTGCATAAAGTTCATGAAGCGCTTGTAGGCCTCAGAAAACAGGATTGCATTAATCCGTTTACCTTGAAACGTACAGCGGCCAATCACTTTGCCGTCCGGTTCTGTGGCCCGTATCAGTCGGCGACAAACAAAAAACGTAACGACGAGTTCGCTGGATTTTCCAGATTTTCTGTATTAAGGCCACCGTGGTGTCTACTTCTGGGAATGAACGATTCTGACGTTGTGTGTTTGTATTCATCGTGTAAGTTTAAGGCTGCGACGAAAGCAATCTGCCGGACGTTAAGATCATGGGCCCGATAACAAAGCACAACATGCTCTGTTATGAAAAAGACTCGCGTATTCTCAGAAAGAGACCATACTGGAGTGTCACCTTTGATAAAGTATTTGAAATGCGCAGAAAACAAGCATAGTGCTGACGATATTGAGTAAATAGATGAAAAGACAGTAGGAATAGCCTTATTCTTCGGAGAAAAAGCAGCAGAATAGAGATATGGATGCGTTGATATTTTGGCAACATGCCTTCATCGAAATATTGACCCATCTATACCGTCATTCGTCTGTTCTTTTCCAAGGGATAAGGTTATTACTACTGCCTTATCTGTGTGAATAATGTTCCTCACAAATGCACCGAACAACTTAAGTAAATAAATGACTTATAACCAACAGGATCTACCTAAGCACCATCCGCCAGTTTAAGCCAAGTTGTTACACCGTGACAGAAGCCATTATAGTGTCGCGACACATTGCACATTTGAAGATATTGAGATAAGCATTCAGTATTATGGGGAAGAGACCACTTGTAACTATTGGTAAGCTTTCAAGGTTCAAAAGCGACCCTAATTAGCAAAATTTCAAAGTTTGTAAAAATGCGCCCCATTACGTCATCAGGCTGCTTCACCCAAAAATATTGTTCACCCAAGTAACAACACAGGCATAACAAGAAAATATTACATGAAGTGAAATGACACTGCAAACCTGCGGACCTTGCACGAGGCTAGAGGCTTGACAAGTGCATGTAGTTATGGTTAAATGGACGAAGTGCAAGGAAGGGATGAAGCTGCCAGTGCACACAAGGCTTGTGATAAAATGTTATAAAGTGCTATCCAAGAAACTAACAACAGTACCTTCCACCTTTCTCAGCACCCAGCATCTCGTACAGCTGCAGTGACTATGGCCCTGGTGATTCACAAGCAATGCTTGCCTGTATACAACATTTTTGAAGACCATAGTATGTGCATCCATAATAATACAACACAGTATTTTCAGAATTCTTTAGGGAGAGACGATTTTGCGAAGCCGTATCATGCGAGCTTATACCAAGCATGTGCATTAATGAGCTGTGCGGACCTGTCAGTACTGCCGGAATGAATTGCTAATGTAATGACAGGCAATGGGCTAATTACATGCTGTAATGCCTCAATAGGTCCAAAATGTTGGCCACATCATATAGAAGAATAAGATTGCCTTTGAACACCCCTGCACCATGGGCGTTAGTGTTTCTTTCAGTTTGCCAACATCGCTACCTTGTCATGTTCAAACGCAAACCTACAGATAGAGGCAGGTATAAATATATCACATTTTATTGGGAGTCGATAGATTCAAATAATACCAAATTCCCTCTCAGAAGTACAAACCTCGCACGCACACTCTCCATCACATCAAGATCAATACAAGCCACTGGCACGCATCGCCAGTGATCACACTGTTTTTGTTTTGTTTTTGCCAATCTTTTAAAAAGTTTTTTATGTTAATTTCTTATGTTCAAAATTTACGTTTGCCGTACGATGTGTGCTAACTATTTAGTAAAGTATGAATATAAAATAGATGTATTATTTTCCCGGTTTTATAATAACTTGCAAACCCATAAACCGGTGCAATTTTCTATGCTCCGGTGCACAAGGCGTCAGTCGAGCTGTCTGTAACGTACAGACGTCAGTAGTAGAAGAAAAACGCCAGCAGGAGAAAAAAGTCAGATTTGCTGCCGCGTGTTCCTTTTTATAACATTCGGCAGAGTGTCGTTTTTTTTTCGGCGCCATACTTTTTTTGCAGACGCTGGCGTTCTTTTCTATAATATTGACATATGGCCTGGAAATAAGGAAAAATCCTCATTGGCGAGTAGTGCCGCACAACCCGAAAGTGCTCACGCTTACGTTCGCGACACGCATTCAGCAGCGAAATTTTTTTAACAGCTTATCATCTTCTACGGATTGTATCATACTTGCCGCATCACCGTTTTTGCGAATGTATCAGTGGCCACACTGTTTTGACCATAAACAGAAAACAGCCTGTAATATAACGGCGATCTATAACGTCTGTATGACGACACCAACGCCAAGGTGACTTTGTAGTAGCCTCTCAACAAACGTTTTCCCATTTTTGCGGGCGTGTAACCCAGGAACCAAATAATTTTAGGTCTTAAAGGGCATGGGTATGAACTGCATCAAAAGGTTCTCAAGATGACTATTTCAGTTCAAAACCCCATATAAAGATGGAACACTCCCTTTAAGGAGTCAGTCCCTGAAAGCCTGGACCCCACCTTTAAACTCTGAAATCCTCCCCATGGTATTCATAGGTAAACATTGTCGGGCTACAAGGCATCAAATACATCCAACATCACTATTAGCTGGGAAATCAGTTGCATGAATCAATCAATTATGTAGCCATCCGCCAAGGTAACGGTGTCACGCGCACCATCGGTTCCTACCTGTCGCCCGCGTCAGCCATATGTCGCCGTGCAGTGTTCCTAGAAGTCAGTAGCTCCTCAGAAAGCAGAAATGCCAGACGCATATTTTTTCTCACCGAAACACGCGCAATGAATGCCCCAGACGACACTCTCAGAGGTATCTGTGGTGCGCACTTCGACACCAAAAACTTGTACGAAGCTTTCCTGTTTTTGAGAAGCGATGTTTTTTGGAAACACTGCTCGGCGACCAACGAGAGGTGCGAGCGGCGGGGCCACGCTGTTATATCAACGGAGCCCTACGTAATAAATCGATGTTAAAAGCACCTGAAGCTACACACCACTGTACTCCTGATTAAGAAAGGAACACACCTCTCTTAACTTCGTGTCAGTGCGGGCCATGGTATCTCACATAGCAGCTAGGAACTGCACGCGTTCCATTTTCAGGGAAATTTGAACCGTAGCCTATTTTCACCTGGGATCACATAATTTCTTGCAAGTTGCAAGATCTAGTCAAGACCAACGTACTACTTTTCATCATGCAGCTATTTTTACTTGTGTAGGCTTCATCTGATTATTCTGACAATGGAAGCAAACGTGATGTACTGAAGGGAGTGTTCCACATTTGTATGGGATGTTGAACTAAACTAGCCATCTTGAGGATCTTTCGGTGCTGTTCACAATCCTGCCATTCTTAAGATCTGAGCCCATCTAGTTTCTGAGCTACACACCCGCAAAAATGGGAAAAGGTATATCGGGAAGAGTATTTCAACGTCACTTTGACATTCATGATTTCATAATAACGACACTCAAATCCTGTCATTCCATAAACCATGCGGTGATCTAAGCCAACAAAATACATTTGTCGAGTTCATAATTGGCGTTAGTAAGCGCGATTTCCAAATGCAGCTGCCGCCAATTGGCTTTCATCGTTGTGCAAGGTACGATGACGTTGATCAAACTATGACATTGAGGAACATATTTACTTAACATATACTTGTGCTGTCTAGAGCAGTCTTTCCTTACTTAAAAGCATACCTATGGTTATAAGTGAGCTTGTTTCATCACATATGATGGTTGCTTCAATGTCTTCAAGTGTAAAACATTCCCTTTAAAGAAATCTAGTACAGGTCATTTGATGAAAACATGGGTAGGCATTTCATGCCCGCACATAAAGCCTGAAGACATCCCATTTTTAAATCTGACATCAACCCCATGCTTTTCATAGTTAAACACTTTCTGGGCATCCAAATATTGAAAACAACCGACATCACTGTTAGCTTGCAGATTAATTGAATGTGATGGGTGGGACAACATGATGGGCTTTGAGCGACGTTCAGAAGGCGCCAACCCCACACCGACAATATGGTCACCCTTAGCAGTAGTTTTGGCCCAAAAGAAGTGATCGGCTCCTTGAGTGAACTCTGATTATATCCCTCACAAGGTGATATTCACAGATACGTGCCATGCAGCGGGGGTATCATCAATTCAACACCGGGATGCAGCTCTCTAGTAACCAATTGCCTGCACAGGTGTACATCATGTGAGCCTAACTATGCAGACAGACTCGCATCAAGCGTACACTATCAGGCTACCACTGTCGAACGAAGCATTCCGCAGTTCTATGGGGCTTTGAACTGAGATAGCCATCTTGAAGTCCTTGCGGTGCTGTTCACAATCTTGGCATTCTTACGATCTAAGCCCCCCTGGTTTCTGAGCTATGCGCCCGCGAAAATGAGGAAAATGTTTCCGGGAGAGTGTTTAAAGATCACCTTGCCATTTATAACGTCATATTAATGCCATCCAAATCCTACCATTCTATAAGCCATGTTGCGGTCAGGCCCGATAAAAAATTTCATGATCAGGGCGTTCATATCTCGCGTTCGTGAGCATGGTTTGCGGATATCACGGCGACCAGCTGGTTTACTTATTTATTTATTTATAATACGTCATAAGCTCACTTCACTCATAATGTGGCTATTACAGAGCCCGTGTCATGGAAACAAAACACTGCAGGTCAGGGAGGTTCGCGCAAACACGTACACACGGAGGCACGCATACGCAGAACGCACTCTCTCATTCGCTAGTCATTTGAAGTAGGCGTCGCTATCCGTTACTGATCTGCCGCTGCAGGATATAACTACGCGACTCGCGTTTTAACTGTGGAAGGCCCAGCTCGCGGATATTTTGCGGTAGTGCGTTGTAGGCGGTCACGGTGGAGTAAACAAAACGCCGCTTTCCCGATTCGGATCTGATCACCGGCACATGTAACATATCATACTGCCCCGTTGTGCGATGGTGAACATGGCGTCTATGGATAAGGTGATCACATGGCGACTCCGGCTAGGATCTTTCCAGGATACGTTTCAGAAGTGTCAGTGTATGATATAAGAACATGTTGTCAGCAGACATCCACTCGAGATCTCGTAAAACATCGCTCACATGATCATATTTCCAACGCCCAGAGATGACTCGTGCTGCAAACACAGCAAAACCACCACCGCCAGCAACACCACCACCACCAACACCATCACCGCCAGCAACACCACCGCCAGCAACACCACCACCATCACCACCACCACCACCACCACCACCGCCAGCAACACCATCCCCAGCACCATCAACTCCAGTAAAACCACCACTGCCAGCAACACTACAACCAGCAACACCACCACCAGCAATACCACCACCTCCAGCAACACCATCACCGCCAGCAACACCATCACCGCCAGCAACACCACCACCACCACCACCACTACCACTACCACCACCACTGCCAGCAACACCACCCCCACCACCATCACCCCCAGCAAAACCACCACTGCCAGCAACACCACCACCCGCAACACTGTGCCACGCCGTAGAGTCGGTGTGCCTGCATTCTTCGCAACAGCAGATGTCCTGGTGTTAGTTGAATGATATTGTATAAATGAACGTTTCGGTTCTGTGTATGATGCTGCAAACTGTGGTGGCAAAAGAAGCCCTCGGTGATGCGTCGAATTCTAATTACGCTGCTGGGCCTGTACGTCATTGTCATTTCTTGTCATACATGTGGACCGCGTTAAGCTGCTGGCGACAATTTTGGTCGCAGAAATTCGGTTGGCGATACAAGATAATCTTTACCACCCCTGATCATTGGCAACCACATGATATCTGATCAATCTGTGATCTTGAACATATGAATCTGCGTCCCTCCGACTGGCCATAAGAATCAGCTTTCCCTTCTGACTAACCTGGTTTGTATGAAAGTACATATCGCCATTGTGTTGGTTGTATTGGAACCAATACAGTGAGTGATTTATGTCGTTCCCCAGGACCTTCCTCTCACATGCCGAGGTTACTGCGACGCAGGACCTACGTCGTAATGATCCTTGACACCCGCTCGGGTGGAGGGGTCAAATTGACCGCCCCCCCCCCCCCCCACACTCCTAAGTTTTTTCCGGAATGGCTTCCGAACGGCGCGGCGTACCGGCGCCAAATTTTGCATAGGTGTAGACAATTTAATAAAAGACGCTGTTTATGCACGAAACACAGACGGGTAAGCCGGAAGGCTGCGATAACCTATACCGAGAATCGGACTAGAAGTCTAATTGTCATGATTGCACGCCACCACAAACATTGCTCGAGCCTCATGGACGTCCCAGGAATTCAGGTTCTCGCATCCTGGCGCCCAATAATACCTAGCACAAGAACTTTAAGCTCATTATGCTGAAAAGCCCATGCTTTTTTCTAGGACCCCTGCCGTGCTTCTTGTCATGCTTTCTCGGTATTTCCGGAATATTCCGGATTTTTAGGACACTCCGCGTTATAAGTTGTCCATCAAAAGCCAAACCCGTTTGGTTGACACTCCCTAAGTGCCGTAGCACCTGCTGTGGGTGCAGTCAACCCCAGCCCTCCTGACCCGCTCATGTCACCTGCTGCGGCCGGAGTCAACTCCAGCCCTCTTGGCCTGCTCACGTCACCTGCTGCGGCCGGCGTCAACCCCAGCCCTCCTGACCCGCTCATGTCACCTGCTGTGGGTGCAGTCAACCCCAGCCCTCCTGGCCTGCTCACGTCACCTGCTGGGACCGCAGTCAACCCCAGCCCTCCTGGCCTGCTCACGTCACCTGCTGGGACCGCAGTCAACCCCAGCCCTCCTGGCCCGCTCATGTCACCTGGACAGGTACACATGCTGATCGTAACAGCTACACATGCTGATCGTGACAGGCAAGGGTGCACCTCTCCCATAATTGTGCACTATTTATAAATGACTGGTAGAAGTTGCATGATACACCTTGGCCTGCTAGCCAGCTACATCCGTCAGTCACGCGCCGTCCGTATGCTCGCGGCGTAATGACAGGATCAAACAAGACGCGGATTATTCGGGATGGGCTGGCCAGGGGCTTGGCCATGCTTAGGCAGGCCAAACTCGGTTGAGCGTCCATAGGGTGACCCATGCCTGGAGCCCGACGGCGTGCGGCGCCGTCCACGGTCTTGCTGCTGCGCCTCTGTCCCTTGACCTTTATCGTCGTGCCTTGCAGCTCTGGCGTCACGAAGGTACTTAAGATAGATATCAGTCCAGAGGCGGCCGGTGCTGGGCGTTATCACGTCACCAGAGAGCGGTGCAGCAGTCAGCGGTCATCCACGGAGCAGCGAAACCGTTGATTTCGTGTGATAACGACCTTATTAGACCTTAAGCTGTTTTAGACCTTAACAGACCTTAAGCTGTTTTCTTTTAGCTTAATTTCTCAACATTTGCTTTATAATTTTAAGCGTTTTTAGCTCTGACGTGACTATCCGCACAAGCATTTTGGCCAACTAGCACACTGTGGACATTACGTGAGACAACCTTTGGAAAAGAAAAGGAAATAAGTTGCATTACCTGCGTGGTGATGAGCAGAGAGCTCAATAGCATTCCTACCGTTGCGGAGGGGATGCCGGAGGGGATGCTTCAATCCAGCATTCCTAGCTATTCGGGAGGGATTCAAGAAATCTAGCGCAACCAAGCAAGTGGGATGCATCTAATCTTACTATGGGAGAAAAGTACAAAAAAGATGGCCTATTCCCTTTAACGCATTAAGCAAAAACTGCAATTGGCATGCAAGACCATACATAGTGTGGCTGTCTTGACCTCCAAGTAGACACGAACGCAATCATCGAAATAAACATTAACGTATGCTGTCACGTGAACGACACATCGAAAATGATGTTTAAACTTTGATTTGAAATATAATTGGAGAATGTCAGGCTTAACGCAAGTATCTATTTCATTCAAACCCGCTGCCTTCTATCTCTTGCAGAAGACCATGTTTGGTATGTGTACAGACAACCAGGCTGGCACGCTGGTTGTCTGTGCATCCCCTAGATGTGCTCCTCCCCCCCCCCCTCCCCCCGCCTCGTTCCGTGCAGCCCCCGTAATTAAGGTGTAGGGGCTGTACGACGATTGGATGGAACCCTTCCTTGTGCGTAGATCTGTAACAATCGTGACGGAAAACGTTGGATTCAGCACTTGGGTCATGCCAAGCTTGTTATAAATTGCAAACCTTGTATCACTTGTCGCACTTGCGTTTTGAGAGGTTGTTAAGTTTTTTGTGCTTACATAGGTTTTCTTTTCGCCATAAAGTGCTTCCAAATCTTCCTGGTAACTAGGTGGTATTGAGGCGTTGTACCTAAAGTGACAGCAACCGAATGCTCCGCGCCATGCACGCGCTTTAGATTACGATCAACAATCACGTGCGATTTGCAACGTCGGGTTATGTGGAATCGGGGAATGCATGGGGATGAGCCCGGCTCCAGCTTCGGCTTTGCCGATCCGCAGTTTTTCTTCAATGGCTTCGAGTTCGGCTTGGACTTGTGTCATTTCTAAGATCCCAATTTGACTTTGACTCTGAGTGTTGTTCGAATTATGGGCCTAGCTTAAAACCCGACCTACCCCCGATAGGTCGGTAATAGGATAGTATATGTATGTAGGTAGGTAGGTAGGTAGGTAGGTAGGTAGGTATGTAGGTAGGTAGGTAGGTAGGTAGGTAGGTAGGTAGGTAGGTAGGTAGGTAGGTGGGTAGGTAGGTAGGTAGGTAGGTAGGTAGGTAGGTAGGTAGGTAGGTAGGTAGGTAGGTAGGTAGGTAGGTAGGTAGGTAGGTAGGTAGGTAGGTAGGTAGGTAGGTAGGTAGGTAGGTAGGTAGGTAGGTAGGATAGGATGAAAACCGCCTGCACCCTTGATAGCTCCAGCTTCATGCGATTTTGAGCTGCTGTCTTCGGCTTCGTCATGTTGAATAGTTCACTGCAGTTGCGACTTTCCTTCATAAAGCAATGCATGTCCTTCCTGTCATTCCATTTCTCCTACCAAAGAGCTTTCCAAGGCTGTGGAACATACATGCTTGAAGCGTACTTGAAACGTACATGCGGAAAAAATTGTACGTGCCGCAACACTCGGCATGCTCAGTCCTGTCCTCCGACGTCACCAGAACTTAAGCGCCGCTGCTGCCACATGCCACAGGACATCCCAGTTAGAGGCAAACGGCACATGCTTAAAGTGACTCAAGCCCAACTCGCCGCTGATGAACGAGTCAAAAGGTGGAGCTAAAACCAAGTGAGCTATCAGGATGGGCGGAAGCTTTCCTATATCTGTCCCATAATGTAGAGGTTACGTACAGGAAAACAATCAAACGGGTAGGTAGGGCGTAGGTAGAACTGAATAGGAATGGGTGACGGGTTGGTGTGGACTAGAGGACTGCGGGTTGGGAAACCCCATTGGTGTCCACGTGATATGGGCAACAGGTTTTACGAAGTGTCGATGCATTCGATGATTAAAAGAATTCTCGGACGGACTGCCTTACATGCAGCGGTTAACTGCCGCACACGACGCCGACAGGGAGAGACTCAACCTACGCGCCCGCACCTGTTATACTGCTTCCAAGGCTCATACCCGCAACACGATCTGCGAGCGACTGGCCGGCGCCACCGTGACGCACCGCCCCGAGCCGTGATTGTTCCCCTCACTCAGACATGAGTCATCGCCCCACTCGCCTTACATGCTGACTCACTGTCCCGGGGCATGGTCCACCGCTACAGTCGGATAGATTCTTTAGGAAATGTTACACGTCACTGCTTGCACCTCATTAAGAGATAACATAAGCTTAATGTATACCACCGGATGGACTCCTCTACATTTACCTACGTAGTACCACATTCCGCTTTCGTTGAAATTTTAACGGAATTTCGGTCACATATGCAATGTATGTTAAAAATTGAATGCATTTACCTTGCCGGCGACGCCTCTCGACGGCTTGTCCGTTCCTCTCGCGGAGCTGTTTCTAGTGCGGCGCCTCCGGCCATGCGAGAGTGGCCTGCAGCCGTCGGGCCGGCCTTCACCGCATCAGGAAAGTGATGGAGGAAGAGGAGCTGTTGCAGTCTGCTGCTGCCGCGGCTGCTGAGGGGCACCCTGCCGACGGTGCGGACAATCGTGGTGGTGAGAGAGATCCGTATTCCCTGTTTAGAGCTCGGCCAGTCCAGGCGGGTGGTGATCGTAAACCGCCTTTGATGGTTAACGTGGTGCTTGACGGTCAGCTTATACAGACGGAGTTGGACACGGGGGCGGAGCTGTCCGTTTGATCTGAGCAGGAGTTTAAGCTCGTATGACCGCTGAGTGAATTCGACATTAAGCCAGGTGACAAAACTCTTAAAACTTTAACGGGGAAGTGTTGTTGTGCGGCTAGATGATGGTTGATGTCTGTTATCGGAAGCAGCGCGCACAGCTGCCGTTGATTGTGGTCAAGGGCGAGGGCCCGTTTCTGTTTGGTCGTAACTGGGGGTCACATTTGAAGCCTGATTGGGTGTTCATATGTTGGCTGACAAGTCACTGTCAGACCGAGAACGTCTTGACCAAGTTTCCAGAAGTTTTCAGCGGGGGTTTAGGCCGTTACCAGGGAGCAGAGGTAAGCATTTCTGTGGACCCGAACATAAAACCGACTTTCTCCAAGGCTCGCAATGTTCCACTGGCCTACTGCGACTAGGTGGAAGTGAGGCTGAACAAACAGAACCAGCACGGGCTTTGCGGGCCCGTGGAGTACAGTAGTTGGGTGGCTCCTTAAGTTGCCGTACCCAAACCCCAGGGCAAGATTCGCTTGCGTGGCGACCACAGGTTCAAGGTGAACACGGTCGCCAAAGTTGAGCACATCCGTTACCGTGTGTCGAAGAGCTGCTATCCGGATTAGCTGGGGGCAGTGTTCTCTAAGCTTGTCATAAAACCCGCTTACGATCAGACGGCTGGATGAAAAGTCATGTGAGTACTTGGCGTCAAACGCGTCGAAAGGTCTGCCGCAGCCCAAGCACCTAAGCCTCGGCAACGCCTCAGCGCCGTCTCCATTTCAGAGAACTGTGGGCACGCTGTTAACAGACATGGCTGGCGTCTGCGTGTTCTTGGATGACGTGGTAGTAGCGGGCAAGACGCTGGAAAGTCACGATGTGGCGTTGCGTCATGTTTTGCGCCGGCTGAGTGATGCAGGTCTCAAGGCAAACAGAAGAAAATATTGCTTTCGGATCGAAAGTGTGACATACTTGGGTCACGAAGTCAGTGGGAGAGGTGTGGAGACCACGGATGATAAGGTCGCGGCCATAATGGGTGCTCCAGAGCCGCGAGGTGCCCCGAACTTTGTTGCTAGTTGGGGCTAACCAACAACTATGGCAAATTTTTGCACAGGCTGGCAACCACGCTCTCACCGTTGTAGGTATTACCCCAGAAGAACCACCGTGGCAATGGACGACCGCAGAAGGCATTTGAGGATGCAAAGCGTCTTCTCACGAATCCGTCCGTCCTGGCTCACTTTGGCCTGTGACGCTAGCTTAGCCGGGCTGAGCTGTGTTCCTAGCCGGCAAACGAGGCAGGGAAGCGGCCGGTGGCTTTTTACTTGCGTTCGCTGAATCAAACCGAGAAGCACTATCGTCAGGCTAACAAAGAAGGCTTAGCAGTGATGGCAGGAATTAAAAGCCCCATACCTATCCGGCCGGCCGGCCGTTTTCGGTGCCGGCCGGCTAGCCCATCGCGCCCCATGCCTGCTGAGACGGTCCGTCTGATGGGGTTCCTGGATACCCCTCCAGTTATAGCAGATCAGATTCGCCACTGGACCTCTCGTGATTCTTTCCCGCCAGTCGTGGTGCAGCATGTCAGAAATAGCTGGCCGACAACCAGCGACGCGCTGTCGCCGTCTTTTCGGCCGTGTAAATATCGATTGTCTGAGCTGGATGTCCAGGATCGCCGCCTTCCGTGGCGATCTTGCCTGGTTGTCCACCTCAGGAAAGGGGAAAAATTCTGAAGTTGCATCATGACAGACATTGTGGCGAAACTCGTTCATTTGGACGCGTTCGGGCCGCAGAAAATCTTGGAAAATTATCCGGAATGTTGGAAAATCTCCCGGAATGATATTCGGCAATTCTGACGCGGAAAATTGTCCCCGATAATTTTGCGAAGCGAGGGAGAATTCCGAATAATTTTGAGAACATGGTAGAGATGGATAATCTGTTTTCGCTATCTGGACCATATGCGTCCTCGCCTAGATGTAACTGAAGTTAAGGTACCACCACACATTGTCAGCCAATCGGACCCAGAAGCGACCGATGCTTCGGTGAACGCGCGACCAGCCTCTGGTGATCCCCCGCGGGTATCGCGTTACATCCCGCGCCAGCAGGAAACGTTGCGTCAGCCGGGCAGGGTGCGGTGTTCTCACGTGTTTAATGTTGCATTGCACCGGGTAGCATGTCACGTTTGTTATGGAGGCTGGGTGCGTTGTTCCTTTGCAGTTGTTGTGTTTTGCTCAGGCGCTTCATGAACTTGTAAGAATCCGAGATGGCGGATGTCACAACGCGGTGCCTGGCACCGCCTCTGCTCGGCCGACCTCGGCCGGGCGTCCACGCCGCAGGTTATGAGAGGCGGGGCCGGGCCGGCCACCCGATCAAACAGACAACTGAAAATGTGACGCCTGCGTGTTCAATTCAGATACCACACGATAAGGGGTACAGAAACCCAGTTCGCTCGACAATGACGTCATCAACAGCTGGCACGTATATGCGCTAGTCACACTTCCTCAAGAAGACCTGCCGCAAATATCAACAGCACTGCCGGTGAGGATGGGGGCCCAGGGACGGGCGATCGCATTTCAGATTTATACCAGCAAATGAACGGACTTGCGGTATGAGCAGCATGCTTTTCCGACGCACTACTCTTGAAATAACATATCGTCCAGATATCAAGAAATGGTATGATTAGGGCCCATTTTTTGATACCAGAAAAGTAAGACGTCTGCTTGGGAAGCACCCTCTTGGGTTACACGAGTCCAGGTAAAGGAGGTCCCATAGCCGGGCTAGACAGTAGTTAGGCTCGGGAGAACTTGTTCTACAGCAAGAGACCTGTTTTATGTATGTCAGGAGGTCCATTGTTGTTTTAAGGAGGCAACTGCTGGCTCGGGAATCCCTTGTAGTGAACTGGGATGCTCTGCACTGGGTTAGGAAGCGCCCTCTATATTTAGGAGGCCTCGTTTCTGGAGTATGAGGCCCCATTTTGTGCCTTAGATGGCTGCAGCTCTGCATCAGGATGCCCTGTTTTGTGATATCTAGGCCCCTCAGCTAGATGTGAAGACCCCTTCATGAATGGGGTGGCATGCCGTTCTGGTATAGGAGGCCCTTCTTTGCATCAGGAGGCAGTGTTCGTCATTTGAATTGTTTGGTGGATGGTTAGAAGGCTCCAATTGTGTGTTTTTAATTGTTGACAAACTTAACATGGATATGATGAAGTAAACAGTTTGACAAAGGAGCACATGCCCTTGGTAGCCCCCCCCCCCCCCTTTTGAACATAACACTGCCCAGGAGGCCCCTGTAGGAAGTCCCTATGTAATGTGGGAGGCCCTTTAACATTTGTGCAATCCCCAACTAAAAAATTTGTGGCTACATGTGGCATATGGCGGTTGTTTAGGGCGCCTACGTGCCAGGCAGGTGGGAGTCACATCAGAGAGTTGGCCTGGGGTGGTGACAGGGGCATGATATGTTGGGTTGCCTCCCACATTATATGATTGCTATTGTTGTTATTTGGAGGTGTTGGGCAAATACTCACGGAAACACCTGACTTAGTGTTTGGTCGGGCTGTGAGAGCGGACAATAGTACACCATACCCCTAATTGGAATGATCATTAAGGAGGTAGGGTTGGCATATTGACAGAAATAAAGTCATTTAGATGTTGATTGGTGTGAACTAGATAGTGGGGAAAAGGTGGGATACCCAGCAATGTGGGAAGGATTGGTGTTATATAACATTGAGATTTTGATAGAATTGGGATATTAGTCAGCCAGTATATAACTGACAGGTATTGATGCAAGTACTTTTATGGACATGACAATTTTTTAGCATGTCTTGCATTGTTTTCAAATGTTGCTCAGGGAAAGGGGCATGGAGAGGACCTGGAAGATACAAGATATTTTGGCACCTCCTCATGTTTAAAACAGCTTATGTTGTGAATGTTTATGTGCACCAGTCCTGTTGCAGCATGTTTCTTGTGTTGCCAACCACAGATCACAACCATTGTGAGGGTATCAGATTATGCTGTGTCACATGATATGCTGCCTGTGACCCACTCCAGCCTTGCTGAACTGAGCCTTAGGTCCTTGATCACTGGTCTGTGATCAGTAGATGTGTTGTTTCACATCACATCACACAGCACCAAACTTTGAACAACCATTCAGCATCCTCTGCATGAAATTACGGTCCTGACCCGGCCCACCTGACAGTTTGCGCCTTCCCAGCGAGCTTGCCAAGGCCGGCTGGGGGCAGCACCACCATGTGGTGGCCAGAGGTGCTCTGGTCGCCGGACGCTGCCTACGTGAGCTGGCTGGCGGTGACGGCGGCAGCCGGGCCGCTCTTTCGCCGGCTGCCCTCCGCCGACGTGCGGCGCCGGCTCGGGGCCCTGTTCGGCCTGACGCTGCTGGCGCTCACCTGCCGCGAAGGCGCCCTGCACCCGGTGGTGGCGGCGCTCGGCAACGTGCTGCTGCTGCGGCTGGTCAGCCACAGGTGAGATGGTGGCTGCAGCTGGTCAGCCACAGGTGAGATGGTGAATGCAGCTGGTCAGCCACAGGTGAGATGGTGGCTGCAGCTGGTCAGCCACAGGTCAGACAGTGGCTGTGGCTGGTCAGCCACAGGGGAGCCTGCTTTGTAGCTGGTCAACCACAGGTGAGATGGCAGCTGCAGCTGGTCAGCTAGAGGTGAACCAGCAGCTGTGGCTGGTTAGCCACACATGAGCTGGCTACTCGCCTCTGACTTGCCGCCTGCAATGACTGTTTACCCGCGGGCGCTCATCTGTGACTGTTCATTGTGACGGGTCTCTCTCTGGTCACATCTGACTGCTTAAGCTGTCTACTGTCTAAAAGAACTCACCCTAGTCACTGGTGACTCAATCCTTTTGATCAAGTGGGAATCTTCATCTGTTCACCCGCAGCTACGCATCCACACCACTCACCATAGTTGGCTTTCTCTGAGTGCCCACATGAATCTGGGGGACTCTGCACTTTAGTTGTGTCATTAAGTTGTGTATATCTTTGCATGTGTGTGTATGGAAATGTTTGTATATGTATTGGTAGGCATGTATGCATGTATGTCCATGTGTATGATGTCTAACAAGGTGTATTAATACATATTCTTCCATTTGCTGACTATTCCATGATCCACTATTTTGACGCCAGCTGAAGAACAGCTGCAGGTTTCAGGCAGAGCCTTCAGTAGCAAAGCAGCACATCTGCCAACCACTTGTCCATTCTTCAGGTATGTCCACCTGGTCAGCTTCGGCTTCTGCTTTGGCTACCTGGCGTTTGTGCGCCTGCTGGACGCCTTCGTCCACCCTGTGTCGCCGCTCCTGAACCTGGTCCAGATGCTCACCAGTCTCCGGGTGAGTGAGCTGCCTGGGCTCGGCTGGACTTCCGACCCTTCGTCTGGCGTCATGCCGGTCCTGCCCGCTCCGCTGTTCTGTGAGGTTTTGATGTCACCGTTGTTTGCGGTCGGGTAGTGTAGTGAATTATGAGCAGTGCAGGTATTCTAAGATGTATTCAGTGTTGGAATGTAGCCGCGCCTGGGCTGGCGATGGTGATGAAAGTCTGAAGCGAACAACTAGTCATGGAGTGCGCTCCCTTGGCGCATTCTTTCCAGAAACGTTTCGGCAAATGCAAGGAACTAACACTAAATATCGTACACATTGACAGTGTTTTTCGTCGAGTGCACATTTTTGGAGCATGTCGATTGGCTTGCTGAGTGGCGCCGCTTTCCTTGTGCCGTCACACGCGCGCGGACTGCCTCCGTCCAACCGAGCCGCTGCGCGTGCCCCAGCTGGTGGGACTGGCCTTCGAGGTGCACAACAGCTGGCGGCTGGCCCGCGAGGCCAAGAGGCCCGACCTCTCGGACGAGGCCCGAGCTGAGATGACCTTCACGGCGGTGGCGCCGTCTGCCGCCGACCAGCTGTACTACACGTTCTTCTACGTGGGCATCATGACTGGTGGGCGCACTGTCCGAGCGTGTTATAGTCGTCTGCCGCCTTCTCTGCGCGTTGTAAGCAATGCCATCGTCGGTTTGGTTTTGTGCAAACGCCGCGACCCAGTATCTGTTCACATTCTAACCATCGCTGATTTCGACAGACTTTGGCGTTATCCAACAGAACCACGATGCAGCAAATGTTGCTTCAGATAGCCATGAAATTGCCGCGCCTGTGGCCCTCCCGCGTGATGACTGGGTGCGCATCAGGGACACGTGGCGATGAAATATCACGAGTCCCCCGCATCCCCAGATCGCTATCAAATCCGTCACCAAGGCACGTGCGGAAAAGCCAGCAAGATCTGTTCTGTTGCCTTGTTCCTCGGGGCGAAAGCGTACGTGTCCCACCGTGGCACGGGGGTCGGCTGTGCCGCAGATCTGCATTAAAGCACGGGTGTGCTCTCCATGTGGTCCACTCGAGCTGCGTTCGCAGCGCTGCGAGGCCGCACCACACGCGCGTCTGCCGTGCCGCAGGCCCGTACTACACGTTCGTGACGTATCGCCACTGTGTGGCCGGCACGTTCTGGCCGTTCGCCGACTGCTGGCGGCCGGCGCTGCGGCGCGCCCGCCTGCTGCCGCTGTACGCGGCGCTCTTCCTCCTACTGGGTCACCTCTGGGCCATCGAGGTGAGGCGGCCCGGCTCCGGCTCCGGCTCCGGCTCCGGCTCCGGCCGGCGCGCTGCGGCTGACCGGCGCGGTAGTCATAATGACAGTCGCAATGGTTGCGTTAGTCGGACAGTCACAAGTGGTGCAGGCGGTGCCAATCTGATGCGGCGGGGCGGCTGTCAGGCTTGCCGTCTGGACCGTCCGTTTGCGGTCCGTCGTGTGGTGTGATGGTGCGGGGCGATGATTGTGTGTGGTGAGAGGGTGTGTGGTGATGACAGTGATGATGTTTGGCGGGCGCCTCGACTGCCAGAGACCGTATTTTAGCGCCCTTGTCATCGGCGATGGCAGCTTCTGCGACACTCCTCGCCCTGGCGTGCTGCGCCGCGCGCCGCGGCTCCCGGCCGGCGCGCGCGTGCGCGGTGGGGCCGCGGCGGCGGTGCGCGCTGACCCGCCTGCCGCCTCTCGCCGGCAGTACGTCAGCTCGGACGCCATGGCCGCCCGCCCCGTCTGGTACCGCGTCTGGTACATGTATCCGGTGTTCGCACACTTCCGCATGCGCATGTACATCGGGTTCGTGCTCTCGGAGCTCGCGTGCATGGCGCACGGACTGGGCGCGTTCCCGGCGGCCAGCGAGGCCCGGCCCGGCCGGGGACCGACTCGACACGCGGCTCTGCTTCGGCTGTGAGTGTATGCACTTGACACTATGTAACGCGATGTACTTTGCTGAAGGATCATGTCGAAGTAGTACGGTATAGAACGATCGATGTATGGATTAGGTGCCAGTGGTGGTGACGGATGTCTTGACGCTGATGATTGTGACGGCTTTGCTCATGTTGCTGACGTCGACACTGCTCGCGCTGCTATAATTACTAATGCGTGTAATCGTGATAGATTTTTTTCTATAGACACGATAAAAGGGCCATGTTTTCCATGATCCACTCTGTAATTGTGAAAGATTCTGTTCTATAGACAACAATAGAAAGGCTATGTTCTCTATGGCCCACTTTCTTCCATGGCACGTGACGCGACGTGCCGTGACGTGCCGTGCTGTGCCATGACGTGACTTGACCTGACCTGATGTGACGGGACGTGACGTGACGTGACGTGACGTGCCGTGCCGTGCCGTGCCGTGCCGTGCCGTGCCATGACGTGACGTGCCGTGCCGCGCCGTGCCGTGCCGTGACGCGACGTGACGTGACGCCTGCCGTGCCGTGCCGTGACGTGACGTGACGTGACGTGACGTGACGCCTGCCGTGCCGTGCCGTGACGTGACGTGACGTGACGTGACGCCTGCCGTGCCGTGACGTGACGTGACGTGACGTGACGCCTGCCGTGCCGTGCCGTGACGTGACGTGACGCGTGCCGTGCCGTGCCGTGACGTGACGTGACGTGACGCCTGCCGTGCCGTGCCGTGACGTGACGTGACGTGACGTGACGCCTGCCGTGCCGTGCCGTGACGTGACGTGACGTGACGTGACGTGACGCCTGCCGTGCCGTGCCGTGACGTGACGTGACGTGACGTGACGCCTGCCGTGCCGTGCCGTGCCGTGCCGTGACGTGACGTGACGCCTGCCGTGCCGTGCCGTGACGTGGCGTGACGTGACGTGACGTGACGTGACGTGACGTGACGCCTGCCGTGCCGTGACGTGACGTGACGTGACGTGACGCCTGCCGTGCCGTGCCGTGACGTGACGTGACGCCTGCCGTCTGACGGCGCCCGGTCGCCGGCAGCATGGAGGACCCCGCGGCGCTGGCGGCGGCCCGGTACGACTTCGAGACGGTGCACAACATCCGGGAGGACAGGGTGGAGCTGGACGTGACCATGACGTCCGTGCTGAAGCAGTGGAACACCACGGTGCAGTACTGGCTGTACACGGTGGTGTACCGCAGCGTGCCCGGCTCCAAGGTCGTCAGGTGAGGCGGCCTGAGCGAGGCTGGAGAACTGGGGATGGTGGCAGGTCGGGGCAGGGGGAACAAGGTGGTCGGGTGAGGCGGCCAGAGCGAGGCTGGAGAGCTGAGAATGATGGCAGGGCAGGGCAGGGCGAACAAGGTATTAGATTTAGATGGAAGTGGAGGTAGGGCAGGGACAGACAGATACGTTGTGAGATAGGGACCAGAGAGCAGCAGGGAAGTGGGGATACCGAGACACCCGCGTCCCTCCGTTCCTACGCCTGTGTTTGGAGATTATGTCCATATCGAACAAATGTCTTGCCCTTGATGTACTCAACTTGCGATTTCGCATGCTATCGCATCAGTAGCGACATGCCATTTCTTGACGTGTAATTATCTTCCTATTTCCTATCCACACCTATTTCAACCTGAGTTACCTACAACGCGTCACTGGCAATGACCCACGCTCCACTGACCCCGCTGCCCTGTGACCCCGGCCGGGCCTGGCGTGACCCCAGGGCATCGCTGACGATGCTGGTGTCGGCGTTCTGGCACGGCATCCGGTCCGGGTACTACCTGTCGCTGCTGGTCTGCCCCCTGTACATGGCCGTCGAGGATGTGTGGGACCGTCTGCTGCGCCGGCGGCTGTCGCCTCAGGTAAGATCTCGCAGAGCAAGCGGCTCCTGTCTCGGGTGGGATCTATGGGAGTGCCTCTCGTCTCTGGTGGGATGCAGAGAGCGGCTCCTGTCCCGGGTGGGATCTGTGGGAGCGCCTCTCATCTCCGGTGGGATGCAGAGAGCGGCTCCTGTCTCGGGTGGGATCTATGGGAGTGCCTCTCGTCTCTGGTGGGATGCAGAGAGCGGCTCCTGTCCCGGGTGGGATCTGTGGGAGTGCCTCTCATCTCCGGTGGGATGCCAGAGAGCGGCTCCTGTCTCGGGTGGGATCTATGGGAGTGCCTCTCGTCTCTGGTGGGATGCCAGAGGGCGGCTCCTATCTCGGGTGGGATCTATGGGAGTGCCTCTCGTCTCCGGTGGGATGCCAGAGGGCGGCTCCTGTCTCGGGTGGGACCTGTGGGAGTGCCTCTCATCTCCGGTGGGATGCCAGAGAGCGGCTCCTGTCTCGGGTGGGATCTATGGGAGTGCCTCTCGTCTCTGGTGGGATGCCAGAGAGCGGCTCCTGTCTCGGGTGGGATCTGTGGGAGTGCCTCTCATCTCCGGTGGGATGCCAGGAGCGGCTCCTGTCTCGGGTGGGACCTGTGGGAGTGCCTCTCGTCTCTGGTGGGATGCCAGAGAGCGGCTCCTATCTCGGGTGGGATCTATGGGAGTGCCTCTCGTCCCCGGTGGGATGCCAGAGAGCGGCTCCTGTCCCGGGTGGGATCTGTGGGAGCGCCTCTCATCTCCGGTGGGATGCCAGAGAGCGGCTCCTGTCTCGGGTGGGATCTGTGGGAGTGCCTCTCGTCTCTGGTGGGATGCCAGAGAGCGGCTCCTATCTCGGGTGGGATCTATGGGAGTGCCTCTCGTCCCCGGTGGGATACCAGAGAGCGGCTCCTGTCCCGGGTGGGATCTGTGGGAGCGCCTCTCATCTCCGGTGGGATGCCAGAGAGCGGCTCCTGTCTCGGGTGGGACCTGTGGGAGTGCCTCTCGTCTCTGGTGGGATGCCAGAGAGCGGCTCCTATCTCGGGTGGGATCTATGGGAGTGCCTCTCGTCCCCGGTGGGATGCCAGAGAGCGGCTCCTGTCCCGGGTGGGATCTGTGGGAGCGCCTCTCATCTCCGGTGGGATGCCAGAGAGCGGCTCCTGTCTCGGGTGGGATCTGTGGGAGTGCCTTTCGTCTCTGGTGGGATGCCAGAGAGCGGCTCCTGTCTCGGGTGGGACCTGTGGGAGTGCCTCTCATCTCCGGTGGGATGCCAGAAAGCGGCTCCTGTCTCGGGTAGGACCTGTGGGAGTGCCTCTCGTCTCCGGCGGGATGCCAGAGAGCGGCTCCTGTCCCGGGTGGGATCTGTGGGAACGCCTCTCGTCGGTGGTTAGGGTCTAGAGAGTGACTCCGGTCTGAGGCGAGAGCCCTTATAGCGGCCGCGATCTTAGGCGAACCCCCTCCCCGCCCCTCAGAGCCGCCCTGATCTGGGATGAGAACTTTGGGGGTGACCCCCGTTTCGATTGGGGTGTCTCGCAGCCGCTTCCTTGGTACATAGTATTGCTGGGAGCCACTCCTGCAGCATGTGACGTCTCTGGCAACGGCTTCGGGCTAAGTTGACCACAGACGTCGTAATGCAACACGGCCCACGGTGTAACAGTGGAGTCTTTGTGGAGTGCATTATCATAACTTGTGTTCACACTGAGCTTGCTCCGGGACCTGGACATGCCTTCGGCATGGTGGTTTTCTATGTGCGTGCTTGGACGTGTTATAACGCATGCCAAGCACTCGGCAATTGCTCCGATCCCACGCCGCCATTTCGCTCCCCGATGCGGTTGGAAGTCGGCCGCTCAGCCAGGCCGTGACCGGCCGCGCCGCCGCTGTGCTGGTCACAGCGCCGTGCTGGTGCCAGCTGCGTGAGCTGGCCAGTGCCGGTCCCTGCGCCGGTCCGTCCCGGGATGCTCGCGCGCTGGTCCGCACTGACGGCCGCCCGGTGCCGACAGCGCGTCTGGCTGTACGACGCCGTCACCTGGCTGCTGCGCGTCTCCATGTTCAGCTACCTGAGCATGGGCTTCCTGCTGCTGGGCGCCGAGCCGACGCTGGCCTACTGGCGCTCGGTGTTCTGGTGCGGCCACGCGGGCGGCGCCGCCCTGTACGCCGTCGGCCTGGGGCTGGCCTGGGTGTTCGGACCGGTCCGCTCGCAGCGCGGCAAGGTCGACTGAGCCGGCCGCGGCGCCGCCGCTCGGCCACACGCCGGCCGGACCGAGCGCCGGAGTCACCACGTCGGCCGGCGAGGTGTGAGACCGAGCGCTGGAGCCGCCACGTCGACCGGCGAGGTGTGAGACCGAGCGCTGGAGCCGCCACATCGGCCGGTGACGTGACACCAAGCGCTGGAGCCACCACGTCGGCCGGCGAGGTGTGAGACCGAGCGCTGGAGCCGCCACGTCGACCGGCGAGGTGTGAGACCGAGCGCTGGAGGCGCCACGACGACCGGTGAGGTGTGAGACCGAGCGCTGGAGCCACCACGTCGGCCGGCGAGGTGTGAGACCGAGCGCTGGAGCCGCCACGTCGACCGACGAGGTGTGAGACCGAGTGCTGGAGCCGCCACGTCGACCGGCGAGGTGTGAGACCGAGCGCTGGAGGCGCCACGACGACCGGTGAGGTGTGAGACCGAGCGCTGGAGCCACCACGTCGGCCGGCGAGGTGTGAGACCGAGCGCTGGAGCCGCCACGTCGACCGACGAGGTGTGAGACCGAGTGCTGGAGCCGCCACGTCAACCGGCGAGGTGTGAGACCGAGCGCTGGAGTCGCCACGTCGGCCGGTGAGGTGTGAGACCGAGTGCTGGAGCCACCACGTCGACCGGCGAGGTGTGAGACCGAGCGCTGGAGTCGCCACGTCGACCGGCGAGGTGTGAGACCGAGCGCTGGAGCCGCCACGTCGACCGGCGAGGTGTGAGACCGAGCGCTGGAGTCGCCACGTCGACCGACGAGGTGTGAGACCGAGCGCTGGAGCCGCCACGTCGACCGGCGAGGTGTGATACCGAGCGCTGGAGCCGCCACGTCGACCGGCGAGGTGTGAGACCGAGCGCTGGAGCCGCCACGTCGACCGGTGAGGTGTGAGACCGAGCGCTGGGGCCGCCACGTCGACCGGCGAGGTGTGAGACCGAGCGCTGGAGCCGCCACGTCGACCGGCGAGACGTGAGACGTGGGACGTGACGTCCAGACAGACCCGCGGCTGCACCGAGCTGTGAACTGATCCGAATTCTATGTCTGTGGGCGCCGCGGTCAGCTGCCGTACCCTATTCGCAATCCCACGAGTGTTTTCTATGGTGCATGGACACCACGTGGGTTTCTGTTCCGTTGCGCCCTGCTTACTGTGGACACAATGTCAGCTATGGGGTCGATAGGAGCAGCTTCAGCCGCATTACAAAACGCATCGTCTGTTTTCGCGAACACCCAGCGATCCTGAATGAATATAGCAGCGCGGTTCAGCCAGTCTACCGTGCCGAATAGAACCAGGACGGAGCATAGTCAGCTCGCGTGCCCCTCATTGGCCCGTGCTCGCCGAATCGCCACCGAATCGGGGCCGTGCGATGGCGATGCCCTCGCGCGCTGCGGGGGACCTCGCCCCGTCCGCCTGCACCAGGCTCGGCTGGGAAACCCCGGACTGCCGACTGTGACCAGGCCTGTTCATTGTCGTGTCAGTGTCGTGTCAGCCGTGTCAGTGTCATGTGCGCAGTTTAGTGATGGTTTGAGATGGCGGCTGGGCCCGGGCAGCCCGCGCTGCCGTCTGATCTCGCGGCTTCAGGTCTGGTCGGGCCACGAACAGACGATAGCCTCTCGCGCCTTTCACTTGTCTTGGACCAACATGTATCGGACGGCAGGGTAAGTGATCCACAGCGGCGCCTCGACCGCTGCGTCATGGTGATTGGGCCCGTCGCATAGGGTGGAGGCGCGTATCGAGCTTTTGATTGTCACACTTCCAGGCAGGCCGCGGCAGCCGGCTTCTCTCTGTGTCCGGTTCCGCGCTCCCCGGCCGCACCGGCAGGGCAAGCGCTGAGGCCCAGGGGAGCGCCTGTCACCTGTCGGTTGATGCGTGGTGCGGGGAGTTCAGACTTGCCACGCGCTGACGGGAGCGGGGCGCCGTGGCCGGCCGCGGAGACCGACCCCGTTGGCAGATGGCGATTGGATCTCTGGCTCGGCGCTCCCCTGGCGCACCACGGGAGCGCGCCGGACCTGGCGCCCACGCCCGGTCAGACCGGGCGGCGCGGCGCGGGCTACGCTCCCGACCAGCATTGCACGGCCGGCCGCCGGCGGGCAGTGGCAGGTCAGGATGTGTGCGGACGGGTCCCCCCCACACCCCGGCACCTGTCCACGCGCACCGGCGGGCAGCGGCAGGTCAGGCTGTCCGCGGAGGCCCCCAACCTGTCCCCGTCCGCCGGTGGGCAGCGGCAGGTCAGGCTGTCCGCGGAGGCCCCCACACCTGTCCCCGTCCGCCGGTAGGCAGCGGCAGGTCAGGCTGTCCGCGGAGGCCCCCACACCCGTCCCCGTCCGCCGGCGGGCAGCGGCAGGTCAGGCTGTCCACGGAGGCCCCCACACCTGTCCCTGTCCGCCGGCGGGCAGCGGCAGGTCAGGCTGCCCGCGGAGGCCCCCACACCTGTCCCCGCCCGCCGGCGGGCAGCGGCAGGTCAGGCTTTCCGCGAAGGCCCCCAACCTGTCCCCGTCCGCCGGCGGGCAGCCCCTCAGGACACGGCGCCACAGGCCATGTGCGGAGCCGGCTGTACTCTGGGCTTGACCGTAGCGTCACGACCTCTCAGCCGTCCGAATCATTAGGTGTTGAGGATCGTATGTGCCATCACACGCAATATCCTGCGAGCTGCTCGCAATGCCACGTGTGGAACATAGCGCGCTGCTTTGTCTGACAGCTCGCGTCGTGGTCTGCGCATCATTCTGAGCACGTCTCGTTAAATATGTTCCATGACGGTAGGTGTGCTGTCGCTGTGTGGCAATAGACATAACCGTGCATCAGTGTCGTGGCTGTATTTTATAGATATCGGCGACGCCGTCTGACCAGCGAGCAGTGTGGTGCGGTAAACGGGCGTGGGCGGTGTTTTGCTGCTGATTATCCGATGGTTCCTGCTGTCGTCAGTTGAGCGAGGGGTTCGGCGCGGTGGCAGTTCGCCAGTTCCACCGTTTTCTTGATTAAAGGTGGCGGCAGTCGCCCTCCCTCCATCAGGGGTAGCGGAAAGGCACGGGTTCATCACACGCAGCGACTGGTTAAAGCGTTTATTGCGTGTACAGCGCTCGATGGCACCACGTAATCAGAGCCGACGGGAGTGTCGCGACCGGGCCCGACGGCTTCTAATGTCCGAGTTCCCATGAAATAACTCGCTGTTCACTCCTGACTAGCGGATGGCACTACCGGACTACGGCTAGGATACGGGGAAGGACTGACCATCGCGCCTTACAACTGCTAAACCGACGCGGGGAATGTCGGCTCTCATGGGGCACCAGCACGGTGTCTGCGGACAGCCGCTCTGGGCACGGAGCTGGACGAGCCTGGGCAGACAGCGCCGGCTGGGAGGGAACGACACATCGCACGCAACCGTATGGAGTGTTCGTCAGCACCCGTAATACAATACCGCCAGTTTCTAATAAAGCTCTGATTAAGTAATCTATTTGTTCTGAAGACGTGCGGCCGGCTATCTAAACTAACAGACTAGTGACAGGCAGTTGCTACAGCACCCACAGGCTAGCTGTCTGTGTTCCCTAGCGTGGCCGTCACTGAAAAAAAACGGAGAAGAGCTGGCAGCCGCGATCGCCAGCTTTCGGTCGTATCGTATTTGAGAGGGAATGCACATACGTCATGCGAGGGAGGATGCCGGGTTTGATCAACATCACAGGCAGACGTATGCTCTTTACGCCGTCCCACTACGCGGTTCCAACAGCCACTCATCCTAGCCCGGTGGAGACAGCGGCAGAGCCAGGCGACCTTTTGCGGTAACAGCAAACTCGCCAGAGGCCAGAGAAACTTCTAACGCTGACACGAACCTTGCCAGAGCACCTCTGACGGTGACACGAGCCTTGCCAGAGCACCTCTGACGGTGACACGAGCCCCGCCAGGGCACCTCTGACGGTGACACGAGCCCCGCCAGAGCGCCTCTGACGGTGACACGAGCCCCGCCGGGCACCTCTGACGGTGACACGAGCCCCGCCGGGGCACCTCTGACGGTGACACGAGCCCCGCCAGGGCACCTCTGACGGTGACACGAGCCCCGCCGGGCACCTCTGACGGTGACACGAGCCCCGCCAGGGCACCTCTGACGGTGACACGAGCCCCGCCAGAGCACCTCTGCCGTTGACACAAGCGAGCCCCGCCGGGCACCTCTGACGGTGACACGAGCCCCGCCAGAGCACCTCTGACGGTGACACGAGCCCCGCCGGGGCACCTCTGACGGTGACACGAGCCCCGCCAGGGCACCTCTGACAGTGACACGAGCCCCGCTAGGGCACCTCTGACGGTGACACGAGCCCCGCCAGAGCACCTCTGACGGTGACACGAGCCCCGCCGGGGCACCTCTGACGGTGACACGAGCCCCGCCAGAGCACCTCTGACGGTGACACGAGCCCCGCCAGGGCACCTCTGACAGTGACACGAGCCCCGCCAGGGCACCTCTGACGGTGACACGAGCCCCGCCAGAGCACCTCTGCCGTTGACACAAGCGAGCCCCGCCGGGCACCTCTGACGGTGACACGAGCCCCGCCAGAGCACCTCTGACGGTGACACGAGCCCCGCCGGGGCACCTCTGACGGTGACACGAGCCCCGCCAGGGCACCTCTGACGGTGACACGAGCCCCGCCAGGGCACCTCTGACGGTGACACGAGCCCCGCCGGGGCACCTCTGACGGTGACACGAGCCCCGCCAGGGCACCTCTGACGGTGACACGAGTCCCGCCAGAGCACCTCTGACGGTGACACGAGCCCCGCCGGGCACCTCTGACGGTGACACGAGCCCCGCCGGGCACCTCTGACGGTGACACGAGCCCCGCCAGGGCACCTCTGACAGTGACACGAGCCCCGCCAGCGCACCTCTGACGGCGACACGAGCCCCGCCAGGGCACCTCTGACGGTGACACGAGCCCCGCCAGGGCACCTCTGCCGCTGACACAAGCGAGCCCCGCCAGGGCACCTCTGACGGTGACACGAGCCCCGCCAGGGCACCTCTGACGGTGACACGAGCCCCGCCGGGCACCTCTGACGGTGACACGAGCCCCGCCGGGGCACCTCTGACGGTGACACGAGCCCCGCCAGGGCACCTCTGACGCTGACACGAGCCCCGCCAGGGCACCTCTGACGGTGACACGAGCCCCGCCAGCGCACCTCTGCCGCTGACACAAGCGAGCCCCGCCAGGGCACCTCTGACGGTGACACGAGCCCCGCCAGAGCACCTCTGACGGTGACACGAGCCCCGCCGGGGCACCTCTGACGGTGACACGAGCCCCGCCAGGGCACCTCTGAGCTGCCAGGCCGCGGGCTCGCGAGACACTCTCTAACCACACCTTTAGCACTGACCTGATCGAGGCGAAGGGAATGTGAGCGCCCCGCGGACAAGTGGCAATACAGCGGAGGCGGCACCGGGACCAGAGGCGCGCCACAGAGGCGCATGCGCTGTTTGCCGGGTGAACGAATCGGACCTACTGGCACCTATTGGCATATTGTCACTACAGTGAATAAGTCAAAAGTATTTCGATGTAACTACACTACACTGTCACCGCTTCACACGCTCACAAACGCTCGCAATGCATCTGTTCAGTGCGCACTAGTTTAAAATCACCATAATACGTCTCCTTCCGACATCATCATCCGACTTCCAATATCAGGGAGGAGAGAGCTGCCAACTTTTTTGTCAATGTGCAAGAACAGCCTTAAATGTAAGTGTAATCCAGATTTAAAGGTCCATACCTACCACGGACAGAACCGAACTCAGTCCTTGGAAAGCACCTCCTACAACGTCCCAAAGTAATTCAAATAATCGCACCCATTGGCCGACTCCACGACCAGCTTCCGTGGGCACGACGCAAAACTACCGCACCACCCCCAACCTAATTAACGCAATCCCCCCCCCCTCCCCATCCTACCGCGGGGTCAGGATCAGTGCGTCATACAGCACGTTCTCACTGCGGCGCTGGGGGCGCTCCCACGCATGCGCAAAGTCCGGATCAACAATATTGAGCAGACGTGAACACGTCCCTTTGTAACGCTCGCCGGTGTCCGGGCGGTGGCGGCCGGTTTGTTCTGCCGCGGTTTGGCGGCGTCCGCCAGGGTCAACAAGCGACCTCACGCTCGCCCGGCGTCGGACTGCAGCAGGCGTGGACCCGACCTTGCGGAGTGCAGACGGCCCATCGAAGGCCGCTGCACCCAGACACGTCACGTGCGGCCGAGGTCCGGCCGGCGGCGAGCCCCCCGGGCGTCACGGGATACGAGCGACAGGAACACGAGACGGACACCATCAGGTGTCGACCGCGAGCTGAGGGGTGTTGTCGAGCTGACGCGTACCTGAGTTCGGCTGTTTGCCATGATACGGGCTTCCGGTTGTGCGTGATGGCTCTCGAGAGAACACGTTATTCGCGCACGCACAATGCAGATCGCGGAATCACCGGGAGGCACCCCCCTGAATACGTGTTGAGCTTGTTCGCCGTGAGACCCACAGAACAGTCATCAACGACAGGCGGCAGGATCCGCAGACAACAAATGTCTAGTCAACTGGCTCACCACCAGACGAACACGTGGGAAACTCAGAGGGTCCAGCCCGTGATGAGTCAAAGTACCCGGCTCGTGCACTGTAAGACGATCATGGAACACAGTCGCACACGTCACTTCCCATCACCTGACTGGAATCTGTTTTCATCTCGGTGCACAGCGGGGCACCGCACGCATTCAAATCACACGCATATCACTGGGGCCTGACTAAGTTCTATCACACGCAGTTGCACGCGCCGACACAGGCAAGGGGACTCCCGGCTGACTGACGGCGTTACGCAAAACCGGAACCACCCCCAGTCGCGCCCAACACCAACGTATCCAAGTCATTTAAAACGCATTCCGTAACAGCGGACTACAAGTAACTCGCAAAGGCCTGCCGATGGGACGGCCGCGGCGAACAAGTGAACTAGCTAGAAACTGCAAAGAGTGGACTGTAACGGGCGCTGCGGCCGTCCTCAAGCGACTGATAACGGCCGGGGCGTGAGGAAAGAGAGTGCAAGAGGCTGCATGGACAGAGGCGGGTCTGCGCAGACGCTAGTCTGACCCAGACAGAGGCGGGTCTGCACCGGCGCTGACCCGGACAGAGGCGGATCTGCGCAGGCGCTAGTCTGGCCCAGACAGAGGCGGGTCTGCACCAGCGCTGACCCGGGCAGAGGCGTGTCTACGCCGGCGCTGACCTAGACAGAGGCCGGCTGCACCAGCGCTGACCAAGACAGAGGCGGGTCTGCACCAGCGCTGACCCAGACAGAGGCGGGTCTGCGCAGGCGCTAGTCTGACCCAGACAAAGGAGGGTCTGCACCGGCGCTGACCCAGACAGAGGCGGGTCTGCACCGGCGCTGACCCGGACAGAGGCGGGTCTGCGCAGGCGCTAGTCTGGCCCAGACAGAGGCCGGTCTGCACCAGCACTGACCCGGGCAGAGGCGGGTCTACGTCAGCGCTGACCCAGACAGAGGCCGGCTGCACCAGCGCTGACCAAGACAGAGGCGGGTCTGCAGCGGCGCTGACCAAGAGAGAGAGGCGGGTCTGCACCGGCGCTAACCCAGACAGAGGCGGGTCTGCACCGGCGCTGACCAAGACAGAGGCGGGTCTGTGCAGGCGCTAGTCTGACCCAGACAGAGGCGGGTCTGCGCAGGCGTTGACTCAGCCCGCGCCCGCGTCACCCCAGACACCCCCGACTGGGCCCAGGCGGGCTGTCCGGCTCACCGAACGGCCAGTGTAGCCCCGGGCCACCTCGGGGAGCTCCGAACACGGCCCTCTGCCTAATCTCCTCGCACAGACCAGATCTATAAAGCTGACTACTTAAATGCCCTGCTTAATAGCAACAATAATTTCTAACGGTTCGGGTCACCAGTCTGTTGCTTAATCAGCGCCGTGTGAACCAACGACAGGGCCTGCTGATGGGCCACCCTGCCCATTCCATCTGCATACCCTGCCACAACCAAATGGCAAAGATGAGAACGGAGCCGGGCGTCCATCTGAAAGACCCACCGCTGGTTCACCTGCTGGCGCCGGGTCTGCTGCTGGTTCAGCTGGTTCAGCTGCGGGCGCCGGGTCTGCTGCTTATTCAGCTGGTTCAGCTGTGGGCGCCGAGTCTGCTGCTGGTTCAGCTGGATCAGCTGCGGATTGGCCAGCGCGGCGCGGCAGCACTCTACTGCTGGATCAGCTCCGGGTTGGCCAGCGCGGCGCGGCAGCACTCTACTGCTGGATCAGCTCCGGGTTGGCCAGCGCGGCGCGGCAGTACCCTACTGCTGGATCAGCTCCGGGTTGGCCAGCGCGGCGCGGCAGTACTCTACTGCTGGATCAGCTCCAGGTTGGCCAGCGCGGCGCGGCAGTACTCTACTGCTGGATCAGCTCCGGGTTGGCCAGCGCGGCGCGGCAGTACTCTACTGCTGGATCAGCTCCGGGTTGGCCAGCGCGACGCGGCAGTACTCTACTGCTGGATCAGCTCCGGGCTGGCCAGCGCGGCGCGGCAGTACTCTACTGCTGGATCAGCTCCGGGTTGGCCAGCGCGGCGCGGCAGTACTCCGCGAATATGCGATCGATGTAGTTCTGTCCGAACGGCAGCATGCCCTCCATGAAGCCGATATGGCCGCCGTGCGACGTCAGCACGATGGCCACGTGCGACGTCTTCTGCACGGCCTCCAGGGGCACTCCTGCGGAGCGGGCACGGCTGTGACAGGCGGCCAGCAGCTCTTCTGGAAGGACACGACGCACCGGCGCCAACCCGACAGCACGCGAACAGAGCCTGCCAACCGTCACATCACGGGGATTCTCCCAAGCACCTGGTGACAGCCGGGGCGAGGTCGCCATGTTCCAAAGTCATCCCATGATGTATGATGCAGCCGTGCCATGAACGGAGACGCCACATACGCACACGCACACGCACGCACGCACGCACGCACGCACGCACGCACGCACGCACACACACACACACACACACACACACACACACACACACACACACACACACACACACACACACACACACACACACACCACACACACACACACACACACACACACACACACACACACACACACACACACACACACACACACGCACACACACACACAATCTCCAATCTGCCACCATTCACTGTTATCACACCATATTGGAACCCCCTGGTTCATTGTGACGCTGGTAGCGACGACGAACTGTGGTGCGGACATGATGCTGTCTCAATTAAAAGCTGGTCTTGATTGACAAAGCTGACATACATGCATAAAAATATCCATTTCGCATGTAAACTAATATCGACTCTGTTAGATGCGGCGCCTATTTCCGCACAGGTGACGCCAAACCAACGGCATTAATGTCGACGCACGCCGACCCGCGTCACCAAAGCCAATGGAAGGACGGCTCCGTCAACACCCCAGCACGGAACCATTCCCCAGGCGCTGCGCGTCCGCGCCCGACCTCGCGCGGCACCGTCCGGCCGCTGCGCCGTCCGAGCCCGCCGCCACTGACCGGAGCACGGGATGAAGGGGTCGTCGGCGGCGTTGAGCCCGAGCAGCGGCACCTTGATGCGGTGCAGCTTGTCGGTCAGCGTCGCCGCCGAGTAGTAGTCCTCCACGTCGCGGAAGCCGAACTGCTTCACCACGAACGACGCGTCGAACTCGCGGATCGTGCGCGACTGGCCGACGGGGGCGGGGGGTCAGAGGTCCGTCAGCGCGTTCGGGCGTGGCGGGAGTGCGCGACCCACCAGCGCGAGGCCGGGCAAACGTCTGGCGCTAACAGAGGCTGTGGTGGCGCTGCGATGAGCCCAGGGCTGCACAAAGCTTCAGGTGACAGGTCAGCCTGTGTGATCCTCTTATCACGGAGCTCAGACGTGAGACGGCGCACTTGCCGAACTCCCGCCCGCACCGCGGCGATGGCAGCGTTCAACGCATACTGCACGACGCCGAGGCACCCCCAACACACTTCCGAATGATGCACGACGTGAACCATGTCATCGCACCTTAAAATATTTCCTGTGTATCCCAGGCTCACCTTCACCACCTCCTGGAAATCCCACGGTACTCCAGCAGTGTTGATGACTTTCTCATGCCTGAAACGAAGGGACGCAGTGTACCTTGACAAAGGTCCGGTTACAACCTACAGCAACCAGTAAAATGTCACCATGCGGATCATGGCCCAGATCAATGCCTTTTTATGGCGGTATTCCAACAACGGCAATGTTTGTTTCATGCAGTCATTTCTGGATCTGATCAGACGCACAACACATAAACTGTACAGCGCAATCAGTCGGAGCAGCGTACATGTTAGCGGGACTGCGGGGCTATGAGTCATCGGGAGGTTCAAAGGCCGGGCGAAACATCTCGCTGACTTTGGTACTTTGTGTGACATTCGCCATGGCCTTGTTTGACAAGGGCGACCGGAGACCACCGGCTTCGTCGCGTATTTACGCCTCCACCGGTTTTGCCAGGCCTCAGAATCGCCGGCACATCAGCAGCTTGGCTAGCTCGACACAAACTTATCCACATCGCGCACCAAACATCGCACAACTCACATCGTTGAGCATGACAGCTCTCCCCAACTGAAAAAAATCCAGCACGGTTTAACCAATGGCCGTGGACCAGCGAGATCTTCCAGCCGCCATCGCGGACCAGCACAGTTTAACCAGCCACCACAAACCAGCACGGTTTAATCCGCCACCGTGAACCAGTACGGTTTACCAGTCACCACGAACCAGCACGGTTTAACCCGGCACACAAGCCTCTCAGGAGATGACGGACAGGGCGGACTCACAGTTTGACCGAGTCCACCAGGCACTCGGCCAGGTGCTTGTTGAGCATCAGATTGATGACGGGCGTCTCCAGACTGGCGGTGCCGACGAACACGTTCCAGGGCACCGAGATGATCATGGCGGCCAGCACCTTGTCGACGGCCGCAGCCGACTGCTGCTGCAGGTAGTTGCCCACGATCATCCTGGCGAGCGTCAGCTGTTAGACGCGATGACCCCACAGTCAGCTCAACGCGGTGATGTGGAGGCTACGCGGGATAGTTGTCCCCTAGGATCAGCCTGCTTGGCGATGACAATACTGCTGGCAAGAAGCGCGGTCGACAGCCTGACAAGCTGACATCTCGCTGAGATCGTCAGTCGCGGTGATCCGAGCGTATGTGGGGCACACGCGGCTGGCTCCAAACAAGCCGCCTAAATGAGCCGTCGTTACGCAACAGCGCGATGCCGCGTTTTAATTTCTCCGCGAAGTTCCTAAGTGACATAACTACGCACACGGCACACACAGTGGACGGGTTGTAAACTTTTATAAACTTATCACTCTATAATATATATATATATATATATATATATATATATATATATATTTCAAGTCCTGCATATAAGATCTACTTTAACCTCATTGCGTTGTTGATTGGGGGGAGGGGAATCATTACCCTCCGAGGGAGATGCCGGTGAGCACAATCCTGGCGCGTGGGTGCGCGCTGTGCAGGCGGTCGATCACGTATCCCAGGTCATCGCTGTTGGCCGCGCAGTACGTCCGCGGCGTCTGCACACACAGCGGCGGCGTAGAGGGGAGGCGTCAGCGGCGGCGGCGGCGACGAGGAGGGGTTAGCGGCACTCGGCCCGCCCTGCCAGTCCGGCGAGGTCGGAGCGGCCCGGGCGACACACACAGCGGGCGGCGGCGGGCGAGGGGGGGGGGACCAGCGGCGCTCGGTCCCCTCCGTCATCAGGCGAGGTCGGAGCGGCCCGAACAGCGCATACCTCGGGCGACACTAGCTGATAACACGGCACTGAAACAACAGGGCCAGCCGAAAAAAAACCACACCGTGGGTTCGCCGCGGACGCACGGCACCAAACACAGCAAAGCATGTTAAGCATGACACGTCAACTGACATTTACGAGGTGTGAACGTCTGTTCAAATGGAGATAGGAAATATACTCCAGCATGTATATACATATACATATATATATATATATATATATATATATATATATATATATATATATGTATGCCTGTATTTATCTATAAAATACAGTAGATAATAAGTCATACTCGTCTATTTAAGTTCACAGTGCACTGGCCCCCAAGGCTGTCGTTAGTGAGCGGGTCCCGACAACTTATAAGTCACAACAGCCGGCCGAAATATACTACTTCTGTGCCGGGCGCAGACAGCCCGTATCTAACCAATTTTCATCACTGCGCCACAGGAGGAGACCGCCACTTGATGCAAGGATCAAATGGGACTATCGGGTTAGTAAAACGTATCATATGACACACGTACATTCGGCGCACCATCATCAGCTGTTTCAGGTACGAGAAAGCGCCCGTCGTTCGGCCACCGTATGTGGCGTCGTGGCCTCGAAAGGACTATCTTAGTGATACGTGTATGACTCAACCACCTCGGCAAGCGAAGGCCGAGTAACACGCGTCAGGCGCGAGTCATTCAGCCATGTTGACCTTTGGCCGGAATCTTGAGAGTCCGATGGTTCTGGTTTCGGGGTGTGCATGGTCAGCCCAGGCTCAAATCCGACGTCGCGTTTGTCACGCGACGTCACGTTTGTACGGGCGCTCTGCCGGTCTCAAAGTGCACCAATGGCGCTGGCTTCCAGGAGCAGCACTGGGTCCGTAATTTGACGTTTAATTAAACACTCGGCACCGGCCCAGTTTCAGCCACGGCTGAATCAGTCCCAGACGGACAAGACGGGCCAACGCCGTGCAGCCGACCGGCGGCAGTCACCCACAAGGCGAGAATTCCCGACAAAGGCGAATGTGTGATTCGAATGGAAAACGTCCGAAAACACGCAAACCGGTTTCGTGAGTTTAAGCGGATTACTTCACATCGATACGCAGCTAGGAGCTACTCCGGTGAACACAGACCCTCAGTCTGTCGTGACTCAACAACAACACGGAGCGAGCGGGAGGGTGCGGCGAGGTCGGCCGGGCGGCGCCGATGTGGTACCTTCAGCTGGACGCCGCCGCGTCCCCGCTGGTTCAGCACCACACAGCTGGCTCCGATGCGCTCCGACACCAGGATCAGGCTGCGGATGTAGTCCGACTGACTGCTGCCTGTGGAGCGGTGCACAGAAGACACGCTCAGAGAACGAACCAAACTAACTGTGGGGCAGCATACCGAAGGCACGCTCAGAGAACGGACGACCATGATTGTGGAGCAGCATACCGAAGATACGCTCAGAGAACGGGACACACTGACTCGCTGTCTGTGGAACAGCACACCGAAACACGCTCAGAGAACGGACCACAATGACTGTGGAACAGGATACCGAAGACACGCTCAGAGAACGGACCACACTGACTGTGGAGCAGCACACCGAAGACACGCTCAGAGAACGGACCACACTAACTGTGGAGCAGCACACCGCAGACAGGCTCAGAGAACGGGCCACAATGACCCACTGTCTGTGGGGCAGCATACCGAAAACACACTCAGAGAACGGACCACAATGACTGTGGAGCAGCACACCGAAGACACGCTCAGAGAACGGACCACAATGACTGTGGAACAGGATACCGAAGACACGCTCAGAGAACGGACCGCACTGACTGTGGAGCAGCACACCGAAGACACGCTCAGAGAACGGACCACACTAACTGTGGAGCAGCACACCGCAGACAGGCTCAGAGAACGGGCCACAATGACCCACTGTCTGTGGGGCAGCATACCGAAAACACACTCAGAGAACGGGCCACAATGACTGTGGAGCAGCACACCGAAGATACGCTCAGAGAATGGGCCACACCGACTCACCAACCGTGGAGTAGCATACCGACAGCATCCTCAGAACGAAACCAAGAACGAAACGACAGAACGACAGAACGAAACCAAGCCCGGCACCCTGACCGTTACCTGTCCAACAGCACACAAAAAGCGCACCCAGAGAGCAGGGCCACACTTGTCGGGCCTCTGTCAGAGGTCGGGGCCGGAATGCTCGATGGACAGGTGACAGAACAATTACCGCGACATGTGGCCCGTTCGGCCGGTGGGACGGAAGTGGCAGATGTCAGACACGGCACCGCACTGCAGCAGCGCCCGGCCCACACCGCCCGACCACCGGCCTCCCGCAGCCGGTCATCACACCGTCCCAATCCCCGTGGCCGGTCATCACACCGCCACACAGGTGGTCATCACACTGTCACACAGGCTGGTCATCACACTGCCACACAGGTGGTCATCACACTGCCCCACAGGTAGCCATCACACTGCCACACAGGTGGTCATCACACCGCCACACAGGCGGTCATCACAATGCCACACACGCCGGTCATCACACGGCCACACAGGCCTGTCATCACACTGCCACACAGTCCGGTCATCACACCGCCACACCGGCGGTCATCACACTGCCACACAGGCGGTCATCACACCGCCAAACAGGCGGTCATCACACCGCCACACAGGCGGTCACCACACCACCACACAGGCGGTCATCACACCGCCACACAGGCGGTCATCACACTGCCACACAGGCCGGTTATCACATCGCCACACAGCTGGTCATCACACCACCACACAGCTGGTCATCACACCACCACACAGCTGGTCATCACACCACCACACAGCTGGTCATCACACCACCACACAGGCTGGTCATCACACCGCCACACAGCTGGTCATCACACCGCCACACAGTCTGGTGATCATGCCGCCATACACGCCGGCCATCACACTGCCACACAGCTGGTCATCACACCGCCACACAGGCCGGTCATGACACCGCCGCACAGCTGATCATCACACCACCACACTGTCCACCTCGGACTGGGATCGCTCTTCACAAGAGACGCACCGGGCACGGTGGCCCGGCGGCAGACGAGCAACGCCCCCCGCCGCCATGACCGGGCCGCCCGCGGGCCGCTGCCGGCTCGCCCACCTGTCAGTCCAGGCACCAGCAGCACGATCGGGTGGGCGTCCCCGCGGCCCCGGGTCGCCCTGAAGGCGCTCCGGTGCCAGTCCAGCGCCACGACGCCGCCGTCCGGCAGGTCCACCAGCTCCCTGGCGGCGACGGCCGGCCGGTCAGCGAGAGGCCGGCGGCGGGAAGTGTTGGAAGAAGTCAGCAGCATCGTGGTCCGCGCGTGCATATAGGAGCATGGATGTCTTCACGTTGTACCAATGGTACGTGGTCACAAATAATAGGGAGATAATGGGCGTACAAGTTTTTTTTGCGTCGCTTTAGTTCTCACTGAAGATTGGTTGTCAGATGTCAATGTCCCAGACACATTCAGAACACACAGTTACCAAGTTTCGTGTCAGATCTGGCATACAAGCAATCGCGGACACTTATCGCAGACCCGTAAGCACAACTGTCCAGACATGTTGCTGCACACCAATTCTCGCAGTCCACAAAACTGTGAGTCCTGCACTGCTTAAAAACAAAAATGGGTGTCATCCACGCCAACTGGCTGCCACCTGCCAGCCCGGCGTCATTCCTGCCGGTGTACGTCGACCCCTTGCCGCGGTCTCCGGCCTCCGCGACCCCCCAAACGCTGCGTCCCAGGCCGCTCACCTCTCATAGTCGATGACCGGCAGCTGACTGCGGAACAGGCTGCCCAGGATGGTCTGCAGGCGCGCCTCCAGACACCAGGGCGTCGGCCAGTACTTCTCCTGCAGGATGGACAGGTGCGACTCCAGGAAGCGGCCGAACTTGCTGTCCGCCTTTACCGCCGTCACCGGCACCTGGGGCAGCGCAGAGGCCAGCTGACATGTAGGGCCAGGCTGCTGTGCAGGGCTCAGTGAGACACTGGACCCATGGGTGGATCTTAGAGCATGGGCTGCTTTGATGATTTTTGGGTATTCAGAATAAATTGTATCATGTGTTACATAAGTTGCAGGAATGTCGAGATACTAGTATACATATGCATGCATGCAACTGAAAAATATATACATACATGCATGCATGCAAATGCAAAATATATACATACATGCATGCATAATTCAATAGCTTTCAATGTCACATCCAATGAAATGATGGGAGTTGAACATGCAAATTTCCAATTATTACAAGACACATGAAGGTGCTAAATATCTATTGGTTTACTTCATGATGCATTTCATTCCTATTATCATCAGCACCACAACAATAAACCTCAACTATGGGAAGGAACTTAAGCACAGCTGGTAAAAAGCTTTGAATCTACTATTTTTACAACAATGGCTTATCATTCCGACGCAGAATGACTTGATCCTCACCAATAGACCATCAATGCCATATATATATATATATATATATATATATATATATATATATATATATATATATGTATATATCAGAAATATTAAATTCATTACATTAGATCAGCCCCAAATTACAAAATTTTCCTGCAACCCTTTAACCCTTACTGAGACCCATGCAGATAACACTGAAGTCCATGGCAGGCAGTTACCATTCTTGTGCAGTATGGATGATACTTCCTGTATTTCATACTACATTTGTAACCAATAATGCCCAAATCATTTACTGAAAAGTATTTTTATGAGCATTTATGCAATGTCTGCAGCCAGAAATCCATGGTCCCTGATCACCATTCTCACATTATCTTCTAGATTACATCAAAAGCACTGAATAATCCCTGAAAACCAATATCAAAACTTGTGAAAAACAGCACAATATAATTGTTTTCCAACCACCATACATTAAATAATTACTAGGCAGTCATGCCATTTGACTAGAACTGTTGCCTTGATATTGTTGTCTAAAACCAGCTAAGCACAGTTGCTGCTGTTTGCATGCATCTTTTTTAGGAGGATATGAACAATGATCTTCATCAATAAAGATCATCTTGGGGCAAAGCACCTTAAAAGAAAAGATATGCTTTCTCCAACAAAATGTTGGACTGTCAGCTACATCCGATGACACTGTGTACATTCTGTATTACAGTTTTTGCTCTTAGTTACAAATTGGTAATGATCACACGATACCTGAAAGCTGGATACTTCATAATTAGCTTAACACCATTGTACTTCATTGCTACTTATCAACACTTGTTTAACTGAATTTATCTGAGCAGGCTAAATTCCATGTTCATGCTCCTGGGACTATCGATCTCCATCAATATCATATACAACTGTAATCAGCAATGATCACCACATGACTCAACCAGGCAGGCAGCATGACTTGGTATAGAAAAGGTGTTGGGCCATGGATACCATCTGCCAGTAATCATATCAGCATACCACACATTCCAAGAGAATGTTGCATATTCTGGGGTGTATCTCTCTGCAAGTCATGGGCTCAAGCTATGCCTAAAAAAAAACTCTGAACACAGAACTGTAGCTTTTTTGCATGTGCAGTTTACTTAGCATATTTCCTAACACCATGAAGCACAATATGCTTTTAGAAAAATGATGCATGTGAACATACTCCCAACACTAATACATAGAAGGTATCAACACATGCCCTGGTGGCCAGTTGGATACCCTTCCTATGGGTGGGGGTCAATTTGACCTCCCTGAGATATCAGAAACTAAGTGAGCTAGAGACACCAAATTCACAGGGCGTGCTGACCTGTATGTGAACTCACTAGGTCAAAGTCTGAGGTTTCTTGGGCATGACCTTTGGGTCAAATAAGGTCAAACAAGGTCAAATTCCAGGCTGGTTCCCAAAGTGAATGCAAAACCTAGATAACTGTTTTAAGCAAAATTTAATATGCTCATTCAAGGTCAGTGACCTTGTTTGACCTTTTGATGGTTATGGTGACTAAAATCATACAAGACTGCTTTAAGTTTTGCATTTGATAAGTCACAAAGATTATGCTAGACAGTATGTTTCTAAAAACAAAGTGTTGACCTGAGTCCTTTTAGGTCATTGACCTATTCTGACCTCTAAAAAGTCCATGGAAGATTATAATGCAGTTCCTGGTATCAATAAATGCAAAATGAGTACCAGAAAATAGAGTATTGAAAGAGGTTGGTTTTGACCCTGATATGACATTCATACCTGATATTATGTTAATGCAATTTGCTCATTCCATCTTTCTGTTGTCTAAGCAAGCATCTCAGATATATGGCTTCATCTAATGCTCTACTGTTGCATCAGATTGAATGATTCCCTAGAAATTGCCTTGCTGAAACCATGGCCTTACTTTGACCTGCAATAGATCAGCAGCCTTACAAGGTACACCTAAAATTTTAACATCAAACAATCTGCTATTTAATTTTCTACAACTATGCAAAATTTGGCACAGCTATGCTGGCCCATTTGGAAACCATTCCTAAAAACCATCAAGGGGCAATTTGATGCCCCACCTGAGTGTGTGTTAAATTGTACCAAAATATAACATATTATCAAAATTGTCTGAATTGTGCACACTTGATTTAAGCCATAGCACTAAATTTCTGTTTTCTGCATACTAAACAACAAAAGAGCATGTTAAAACAACTTTGTGGATGTTCCATCCACAGCAGAAAAGACAATCAATAACAGAATTTGAGTAATTATGAATGAATGTTATGCAATGTCTTCAATGTAATGCCATCTTATTATGAAGAGTGATTCATCTAGCCCATGCATCCAGTTTTTTCTCATAATTCTGGATAGTGCTGCTATGAGGATTAATTGGGCTTTACAGCACAATCACTGCCCTAGTCATGCAGCACCCATTATTCTGCACCTGAGCAGTGCAAAAGCAAGTCTGAATGCCCAAATGTAAAAAATATCAGGAAACTGTGCCCTCCTTTGATCACTGGCATCAAGGAATAAAGTGCATTCACTATCATGTAAAAATCCAAAACATGCATGCTCAACCCTCATGCATGCATGTCACAGTCACAGGCTACCTTAGACTAACAATCTAGGGACAATTCAAAAGTCATGGTGCACACACAGTCCCGTGAGCATGCTTAGAGGCATCAGTGATTTACCTTCACACATTTGGAAAAATAGTAAGTGATAAATCCAGCAGCAGATAAAGCCACCCAAGCCCCACCAGGCACACCGAAAAAATAGAACATTGCTGAGGAATGCTAGCGAGGTTGGTGGCTTAGCGCTCAGACAGAAGAATAGCTGTGAATGCAGATAAAGGCTGGGAAGTAAATTATATCCCAAAACCAAAACTTCACTCCCACCCTACCCGCACAACGACCCCGGAGTACACGCCCCTGCGGAATGAACCACGATACGCTTGCCCAGAGTAATTAATGCTATGCTGGCATGACCGCACAAAAATCAATGTCACTATGGCGCTATATATGAATAAAACCTGTGCTCTTGTGGTCTGATCGCTCAGACGTACTTGCGTCACTATAAAAATTGTTGCCCAATGAAAACTGACAAGTAGGACCTGAGAACCAATGGAATGCTAGCTTTAGCTGCTTTTTATTACTATTAAACAGGTGACGTAAGTGTTTATTTTTTAATAGGAGCCTCATGCAAGATTTTATTGAAACGAGAATCGTGGTTGAATCGTGTTTGGTAGTTTTAAGTTGGTTATCATGCGTTAATGTTCGTGCTGTGATAGATGATTAAAAATTAATGCGCTTCAATGCTAGTGAAATTGAGCTGTTGCTGTGGACACAGGAATGCTGTATATTTGCACAGCTAGGTACCGCTGGATCGCAAACAGTAACCAATGCATTCTCAGCACGCCGACAAAGATCCTATTCAACTTTATTTTGAGAACTACCCAAGGCAGGATGTTATAAGCAAAGTGAGCTGATGTGGAATGAAGTGATTGATATTTCAGTACCTGGCAGGTAATGAAATATTTGTCCTGTCTGTCTGTAGGGCTTAGATTGTGTGAGTGCCTGCCTTCCAATCCACCCACCTGATGTCCTTATGGCTGTCCCTGTGGCTTAGATTGTGAGTGTCTTGCTTCAAATCCACCCTTCATTCACCCCACCCAGTCAGGGTGTACTTTCCTACCTCATATTACAAAAGAGCATTGTACATCAATCATTGTTTTTAAGGCAGAACATATTATAATTAATCATAAAACAGACCATCTGTACTCTTACCTTGGAACTTAACTAATTACAATACTGAACACCTGACCGCAGCAAACACACAGCAACCGTGACACTGGCTCCATTACTGTGTGCGGTCAACATTACTGCATATCAAGCAGCATCAAGAACCATAAAATGTAGGGGGCCAAGGTAACAAGAATCCATGAAATTTGATCCTTGACATCAACAGGACTGGCAGCTAAATAAAAGCTCACTATATGGTACCTATATATGGCATGGAACATGGATGCCAATGGGATGCTGGGTTGAGGGGGATATAGGATGGGGAGGATAGGTTAGGTTAGGTTAGGTTAGGTTAGGTTAGGTTAGGTTAGGTTAGGTTAGGTTAGGTTAGGTTAGGTTAGGTTAGGTTAGGTTAGGTTAGGTTAGGTTAGGTCAGGTCAGGTCAGGTCAGGTCAGGTCAGGTCAGGTCAGGTCAGGTCAGGTCAGGTCAGGTCAGGTCAGGTCAGAGGTCAGGTCAGGTCAGGTTAGGCTATGTTCTGGACTATTCTGGCTTGTGCATTTCATAAACGTACCTAAACGCAATAAGAAACGATTTTCATTGCATTGTTATTGTTACCTTGGTCCCATACATTTTTTATAGTTCTTGGTAAGGAGAAATATTGTAATTATGCAACGGCAATGCAGAAAACCTGTTTTGAGATTATTTATGATATGTTCCCATTAAACAAGATGAATGGTGTACAATTATTTTGTCTAACCTTAGGTAGGAAAGTACACCTACACCCCCCACCCACCCACACGTCATGTTAGCTTGGTCTGCGGCAGCCACACTAAAGATCAGGTCATGTTGAGCAGGATACACCATGCCAGGTATTCTTCAAGCTTTATTCACTTGCAGTGGAGATTTTTGTCCTTCTTAAAAAGGTGAAGTACTTGAAGAATATCTGTAGGGTTAAGTGCTCACACAACAAGAACTGCTTGAAGGGAATGTTACAAATCTGAAGATATTGCAGTACATAACAGATATGATAAAGCAAGCTCACTTATAGATATTCACATTTTTTGGTGGAAGAGTATGCTCTATACAACATAATTTCGGTGTTTAGTAAATATAGTTCTTGATGGGCCATTGTTTGATTAAGCTATCATACATTACATAATATTGATGGAGAGACAATTGATGACCATTATGTCTGGAAATGTGGCTCAGAATGCCAGATATGAATGACTCAACCATTGTGTCTTTGTTGGCCTTGATCATTGCATGGCTTATGAAATGGCAGGATTTCAATGACATTATTATGATGTCATAAATGCCAAAGCAACCTTAAAATACTCTCCCACAACTTTGTAGGCTGCAAGCTAAGAAACTAGAGGGTTTTAGGCCTTAAAAAGGGCATGGCTGCTAGTTGCATCAAATGGTCTTCAGTGTGGTTTTTCAGCTCAAAACCCCAATACGAATGTGGAACACTCTCTTTAGGGCGGGAGTCTTCTACAAGCTATCTAATATGAGCACTGATCCCATTACTCTATCCATTCAAAAGGTTCAGGCTCAGCCTTTGAAAAAGGTATTATAATTCAATTTAAGTGGTAAATGATCAGGCAGGATGTAGGCGCAACCCATTTTGGTGGCATGCATTAAAAGACAGAGCAATGAAAATCCCTCCTGTCTCGAGTTTCCAGACAGGTCAGCCAAAAACTATCCTGTATGTTATGATGACAAGCTCGCGTCGGCACACTGGGGTCGGCACCGCGTCCGAGCTGGCCGACGCGTCCTGCCGTCGGTCTCGTCCGCGCTGGACGTCCCGCGCTGGACGTCCAGCGCTGGACGTCCAGCTGGCCGACGCGCTGGACGTCTCGTCCGCGCTGGACGCCTGCGACCGTCACGAACACCGATCCGGAGTGTATCTGCCGACCCGTGCCTGCGGTCGCTCCCTGTCCCCTGTTCCTGTGTCAATCCTGCACACCTTGGGGGCGGAGGGCGGGGGAGTCTTCTGTCCCGCCTTCTAGCCTGCGCCTTCGGCGTTCTCAGCACGGCGCGCGGGCCCCCCGTCAGCGCGGTGATTGGTTGTTTGCACAGTTCACTTGGAAGTGTAGTTTGTTTACTTCCTGTTTGTTTACTTCCGAGTGGGGGAATTGAGGTGTAGCTATAATCGTACAGTCTCAGATGGAGTTACGAGCAAAGCTGATGTGCAGTCTCGGCCATGCGTATGCGTGGGGTGTGCGGCGGTCTGGAATATGCCCTAGCGACAGTGGGCTTGTTGAAGGACGAGGGTGGCAACGGAGCGTGACTGAACCCAGGAGTTGAAAATTCGCTTCCAATAAATTAACCCATACTTTCGGAATCTCATCATGCATGCCACGCCATTGGAATGCCGGGTCATGGTGGCCACGGGCCAAATGGGTTAGCGGGATCAGTTGAGGTGACCAGTCAAAAGTGCATAGTCAGTTGTCAGTTATTGTCAGCAGTCAAACATTCAATCTTTCATGTCTGTACACCTGTATTCGATTTCATTGCTACTTTATGTTAAATATTTTTTTTACTTTATTACGTTGTATATGATGACGTGGTGCGATTTCATTGCACTTCCTACTTTATTACTCGGTTTGTTATGTGATGACATACTGCAATACTTGTCGGTAATGCAGCGGTCTGCTGCCGCAGGTCGGGTCGCTGGTGGCCGGGTTGGATGGTGACGAGTTCCGCGATGCTGTCCTCCGGCTGCTGTTCCACCTGTTCCTGTCGCCTTTCGCCCTGCGCTGTCCGCCGCCTCCGAGATACCGCTTTCGCATCATCGGCGATATCATTAAAAAGGTGTCTGTGGCAGGAATGCACGGCAGATGTTGGACTAGGTGTATGAGTTCGGATATTTGTTGCTTTTGTTGTTTCATCGTTGGATATTATTCGAATGATTTGCTGGACTCGGAAGTGTGTCAAGGCCATACAATACTATGTTGAGGACACTGAGATGAAAAGCTAAGAGCTGTCATGATGTCTAACATAATGCGAGAGATGCTAGCTTTTTTTACTCGTCTACTAGGAAGGTTAGACGTGCAGTGCTTTGGTGAAGCCCGTAAGCCCGCACCGCCGTGTACCTTGTACCTTGGTCGTGATAGTGTGACACCTGCGAGAACATGTCGGCCGCTTGCGCTTGCAGCTGGAGGCCAGCGGCCGGGAGGTACCGGAGCTGGCGTACCACATCCACGGCCAGCTCAGCTCGGCGGCCGACGCCGACCGCACCGACGGCCACGTGGTGTATCAGCTGACCGAGACGGCGGTGGTGGCGCTCTGGGAGGACCGACGTCTGATGGCGGCCGACACTACGGGCCTGCGCACGTGGCAGGTGAGGGTGGCACCGGCCGACAGACCGGCGCCGCGGCCGACACTACGGGCCTGCGCACGTGGCAGGTGAGGGTGGCACCGGCCGACAGACCGGCGCCGCGGCCGACACTACAGGCCTGCGCACGTGGCAGGTGAGGGTGGCACCGGCCGACAGAGCGGCGCCGCGGCCGACACTACGGGTCTGCGCACGTGGCAGGTGAGGGTGGCAACCGGCCGGCAGAGCGGCGCCGCGGCCGACACTACGGGTCTGCGCACGTGGCAGGTGAGGGTGGCACCGGCCGGCAGAGCGGCGCCGCGGCCGACACTACAGGTCTGCGCACGTGGCAGGTGAGGGTGGCACCGGCCGGCAGAGCGGCGCCGCGGCCGACACTACAGGTCTGCGCACGTGGCAGGTGAGGGTGGCACCGGTCGGGCAGAGCGGCGCCGCGGCCGACACTACAGGTCTGCGCACGTGGCAGGTGAGGGTGGCACCGGCCGGCAGACCGGCGCCGCGGCCGACACTACAGGCCTGCGCACGTGGCAGGTGAGGGTGGCACGGGCCGACAGAGCGGCGCCGCGGCCGACACTACGGGCCTGCGCACGTGGCAGGTGAGGGTGGCACGGGCCGACAGAGCGGCGCCGCGGCCGACACTACAGGCCTGCGCACGTGGCAGGTGAGGGTGGCACCGGCCGGCAGAGCGGCGCCGCGGCCGACACTACGGGCCTGCGCACGTGGCAGGTGAGGGTGGCACGGACCGACAGAGCGGCGCCGCGGCCGACACTACAGGCCTGCGCACGTGGCAGGTGAGGGTGGCACCGGCCGGCAGAGCGGCGCCGCGGCCGACACTACAGGTCTGCGCACGTGGCAGGTGAGGGTGGTACGGGCCGACAGAGCGGCGCCGCGGCCAAACAGCCATCGGGACAGCGCGACCAGTGCTCGACGCTGTCGCAAGCAAGCTGTCGCCGGTGATTGCTTCAATAAGGCTCACATGTGTCTTATGTGTCGTGTTGTTAACTGGTTGGTGGTCAGTGAACTATCTCTTGGTATCATCGGCGACATGTTTAGCTTTTCTAACTGGCCACCAATTACCTGAGCCAAATGGCGCGCCCTCGGCTGCATCTCCACTTCCGGCTGGCCGGTGACGCCACTCCCGCACCGGCCGCGCCGTCATGACGCTCGGCGGCGTCCACAGGCGGGCAAAGCGCTGCTGGACTGGTACCTGCTGCGGCCGGAGGCGATCCAGGGCAGGCGGGTGCTCGAGCTGGGGGCCGGCCTCGGCCTGACCGGTCAGTGCCGGCGCCGCCGCGCGCCCGGGCACGCCGGCGCACCGCGCCGACGCGCGCGCTCGAGCACAGGGTTGCAGACGCTGACGCAGGCGTGCGATGTGCGCCGAGATACCAGAGCAGCGCACGTGTATGCTCGCAATTCAACACGTGTGTGCAGCCACGCACAAACGAACATGCATAGCAACGAGCAACGAGCATAGCAACGAGCATGCATAGCCACGCACAAACGAACAGTGATGCATGGGCACGAAGGTCGTGCTGTCGGCGGGAATCTGCGCGTCGGTAACCGGAATCAAGCGCTGGCAACTGCTGGACGACGTGATGTTCTTACTCATGCGTTCACCTGGTCGCTGTTCATGCTTGTGCACACGCACGCATCCCTGCAGTGGGGCGTGAGGGCGGCGCTAGCGGCGAGCGTGCCTGTCTCTCCCGACCACTGCCGCCACCTGACGCCCGCCGTCCGACCGTCGGCAGGTCTGGCGCTATGCAGGACGTGCTCTCCGGCCTCCTACCACGTGACGGACGGCCATCCTCTGGTAGTGGAGGTCAGTGGAGTGGCGCGGTCGCCGCAGGGGGCCAGGGTGGCACGCCTGGACACAGCGCCGACGCTTCCGGCGCTGCTACGTCCTGTACTGCACCAGCTGGATATTTATGAACTGCTTCCGGATACTGTCTCGATCACCACACCTGATCACCACACCTGATCACCACTCCTGATCACCAGTTATGGATCTATGGTACTGAGCTTAGGTTTCGGTTATTTGTTATCGTTCTCGTTATCGTTATCGTTGTCGATCTATGCCGAGGTCAACGCGTTATGCATGATACATCTGAAGTATCTGTATCTTTTGTCCTCGTGATTGGGATAATTAGACCCGCCTGCAGAAAGCATTCCTAACGATTGGATGATGGACTCCAGAACTTCCAACCATCTTTCGCGTTATCCTGGGGTGCATCGGCACCGAGGATCTTCGATTCCGAAGTCTTGCGCGGAGCATTTGCTAACATCCTGCATAGCTTATGGTGCATTCATCACTTCAGATGCTGAAATACAACGTCCTGAAAAATATCGAACTCGCGAAGGACGACTTGCCAGTTGTGGACGAGTCGGCGTGCGCGGCGTTTGTCTCCGACACGCCGGCCAGCGCGCCGCTAAAACCGCGCGGCGGTCCGGCCGACGGTGGCGCCACCTGCGTCGGTGATTTGCGTATGACCTTGGACGGCACGGAGCTGCGCGCCGGCACCCTGGACTGGTTTACCTTCACCGCCGAGGAGGCCGGCGGCCTAGACGTGGATCTGGTGCTCACTGCTGGTGGGTGGCACGGGAACCTGAACGGTCGTGACAACGCTGACGATTGCAGAGATTGTTCCTTACGACTGTTCATGTAAAAGGATCCAGCAACACTTGATATTAACATTGATGATGATGATGTCATTATTCCCCCACATTTTGTGCGGTGCCGACGTAACGCCCCCCCCCCCCTCAAAGTTGAGCGTCCTAGGCCAACAAGGAAGTGACCTACATCCTAGAGCTGCGCTGTCATGTCTCCACAGCACCGACTCCGCCTCACTGCTTCATATGTGACCTACAACCTGAAGCTGCGCCGTCATGTCTGCACAGCACTGACTCCATCTGACTGATTCAGATGTGACCTACAACCCGGAACTACACTGTCATGTCTCCACAGCACCGACTCCATCTGACTGCTTCAGATGTGACCTACAATCCGGAGCTGCACGAGCCGCTGGTTCGCACGCTGCGGCTGCTGCTGGATCACGTGCGGCCGCCGCCGGAGGTGCTGATGGCGCTGACCGACCGGAATGAGGGCACCACTGCCCGCCTGATGACTGAGCTGGGTCAGCGACGCGCCTGGCCGACTCGGCCGCCTGGTGCCGAAAATGGCCGCCGACCATAGGCAGCCGTGCTTGTGCTGTGGTGGCAATCTATTATATATATATATATATATGTATATATATATATATATATATATATATATATATATATATATATATATGATAATACATATTCAAGAAATGGAATTTATGTTAGTATTGTAGGGCTGGGGTCAAATGATAACTAATTAGACTATATCATATGTTATATGTACGAGGTATGCCATGTGTGCAAAAAAACAATGCGGCAAATGTTTTTATATGGAGAAAAAGTGGTTGTAAGACGGACGGTGGTGACCAACAATAAAGTATATCAGAACCTGTGTAAGAGCTGACCACTGCCATCCGGTCGTGCATCTCCAGATCAACGCCAGAATTGGGTGCCGAAGATTTAACGTGTCGCAATACTCGGCACGGTCCATCGGGCCCTCTGACGCCAGCTAACTTTCAGTGCGGTCACTGTCGTTCGTCGCGGGCCGTGCCTGTCAGGATCATTTAAACAAAGGCGGATGGGAATAGCTGCTTGTTTCGTTGTTTACTGTGTTGTGTTATTGTTACGGACAATTGTTGTTGCTACGCGTTATTGACGACCAGCTTTTGTCGCCACCAGCTGTTCAAGGCCTGAAGCCGCGGCTGCTGGCGACGCCAGCCAACAATCAGTCCAGCTTCCTCATGGACGAGGTCTCCAAGGTCAAGATCTTCCAGATCACCCGCATCCCGGAGCTGTCAACCGTCTGATGGACCGGACTGTTGGTCACCATCGTCTGACGGCCCGGGCTGTTTGCCACTACTGTCTGATGTACTTTATTGTTGGTCACCACAGTCTGACGGACCGGACTGTTGGTCACCACCGTTTGACGGACCGGACTGTTGGTCACCACGGTCTGACGGGCCGTACTGTTGGTCACTACCGTCTGACGAACCGTACTGTTGGTCACCACCGTCTGACAGACCGGACTGTTGGTCACCACCGTCTGACGGACCGGACTGTTTGTCGCCACTGTCTGATGTACTTTATTGTTGGTCACCAGCGTCTGACGGACCGGACTGTTGGTCAACACCATCTGATGGACTGGACTGTTGGTCACCACCATCTGACGAACCATACTGTTGGTGTTCACTGTCTGATGCACCGGATTGTTGGTCACCACCATCTGACAGACCGGGCTGTTGGTCACTACTGTCTGACGGACTGCACCGTTGGTCACCATCGTCTGACGCACCGCACTGTTGGTTACCACCGTCTGACGGACTGGACTGTTGGCACCACCGTCTGACGAACTGTGCTGTTGGTCGCCGCCATCTGATGGTTTGAACCGTTGGTCATCGCCGTCTGGCGGACCGTTCTGTCGGACAGCGTTGTTTGATGGACCGGGCTGTTGATATCACTGCCTGGCACGCTAGACTGGCGGTCATTGCCACCCGATGCGGTAGGCTGTATGTCAGCGCCTGTGCCCCCGGTTCTTTCCAGCTGCTTTGTATGGCCACGTGTTGGCCAGATGCCTAGCTGGGCACGCGTTTGCTCAATGCTGATGTTTTTATCGTCTTGACTAGCGCAACAATGGTGCGACAGGCTCTTGGCCATGGCATCTCTCAAAGCTGGTGATGTAACCCTTCTCCCCGTCTTCCACAAACAAGGATGCTCTTTCTGATATGTATCAGAAACCTGCGGCTAAAACAGTCTTCCCACGATGCGGGCTTTAGTCCCTACAGCGATGTGTTACGTGGTGCGATGCGTTAGGTAATTTCCCACTCACTTGTGTGAATGCTATTGAGCATTGGTGGCGTGTTTGCAATGTATTGCATATTGCCGCTGCTAAGATAATGAAAGACATCACGTGCGTGCATCTGGATTTTTCATCCTGTGTTGCCCAATAATGAAAGAACTGCATATCAAACAGTTTTTCCGCAACCCGTTGTTTTCATTGCGGTATTTCCACAATATTGGCCTGCCCCCGAAGGAGAGAAGCATGCATGCCAATACAGTTGAGTGACCCTAGATGATGTTGAAATATTGGCTATTGCACCGGCCACAATTGTCTGCTGGGAGATGCTTCACTTCATGCTGACATACTCATAAGCATACGTATTATACACAGGCGATTAGTTACATAAAGTTATCATATACATATCTTTTTCGTTATTTGTAAATATTATTATTACACGTGCACCAGCGACAAAGGCGTCCCGTCAGATAGTTAACCTCATAGTCATACTCATACAAACATCATACTCCCAAACACTTAACCTCATCGGGCGCTGGGCCGCCAGAACGGCGCAGCGGACAACAGTCGCCTGCTCAAACTATTCCGCTGCGCAGACGGCTACGCATGCGTCACTGGAGCGGTACGCCGAGAACATTCGCTTGACTGAGCACGTGCCGTTGCAGTGGCGCTGGCTTTAGCGCCACTGGGACGGCGCAGCGAACGGTCGCTTGTCTGAGCGCGTCTTACTACAGAACAAATGGAGAACCCGCCGTCGTGAGTCGAGGAAGAAACATGTTTGCATCGGCATACTCTAAAAGCGTAAGCTTACCAGGCTGATAGGACGTGGAAAGACGTGGGATGGTGTGGAGTTGGGTAGATGGCATAAGTAGGCCGAACAAGGGGTGGAACCCTCCTGGCGTTTGGGGAAGTTCGGCACTGGGCCCCGAGTGCCTACAATCAAACATGGTGCCTATGAAGGCTGTGTGGAAGCGATTCACATTGTCATAGCGTGCCCGTCAATTATCTCGCGCATTCTTCTCTTGGGCGGGCGATTTGAACATGACTGCGTTTAAGCCATTTTGTGGGGATTGAGAGCGTCTGTGAGCACTCGCCCAGAGGAGGGCAGCTCTGTTTTGCTGGCAGCTTTCAAAAAGTTGGGGATGGACCATTTTCAGTTGTTACATAGACAGCCCTGCTGTCACAGCAGAGCGTGGTAAGCGGGCACGAATTTCAAAAGTCGCACAGTTGAGATGGTCGGACACGATTAACGACGGATGGTTACAGTGCAACATTTTATTCACAGGCGTAAGGTGTCGTAGGGATTGATAGCTTTCGCAGCCTGGCAATATTTAGCGTGAATATTGTTCGATGAAAGGCGATGCATTCTGTTCGATGAGCCACTCGCATCATGCAGATATCATTTTGAGGCCGCAGCGTTTTAGTACGTGTCCTGAGCTCTGCGTCGTTGGTTGTCATGGAAATAAATGTTATGTAACTAGCGCGCAAGAAATGTATCGTTTCAGAAACTGTCCTCAGCAAGGCTAACGGCATCCTCAGTCCGGTCTTCAGTCAGCAACTTTTGTCAGTGGTCGTTGATACAGCAGGTTATTTATCATCTGATTCGCTGTTGTATTCTGGAACTTACTCAATTCTCAATGGATAGCGGCTGAGGACGTGCAGGCCCGCGCTGAAGTCGGTTTCGTAAAGTTGAATGTGGATGGAAATCGAAAGAGAAGGGCGGGATTTTCAAATGCAGGTTGTTCTATTGTTTGTTATGGCCATGGATTTGCAGTTTTGCTGCTCTTCTGCCTAATTGCATAACATTTGGACATTGGCTTAGATCATTTTTTGTGGAAATTAAGTTCTCTCATTCATGCTGTTATTAATGATAATTAGTTCCAGTAATTTATGTTGTTCCAGGATCTTCCAGTCTCATTGCAGGATTAGGGTCTTAAAGATCTTCTTGCCTAAAAACTTTCATTGGAGGCAGTATCTGAGACAGTGATGTTTTTTTGTTTTTTTTAATTGGTTTCATGTACTACAAAACTGCTTTCAGTACCTCCTTGTATATTGAAAGTTGTAAACTCAACATAGCTTGAACTCTGTCAAAAGTCAGGAGCTGAAGATGTTTCCTTATAAAAATATGTGCATTATGCACCAGACTTTGGGCATTCAGTGCACATACATATGTGCATGTACATTGAAATTGTTGCTGTGACATCAGGTGTTATGCCTTACATGCTCTGCATAACATGTATTTTTACAGCCTGGTTGGAAAGCCACAGGTACTGTTTAATGATCTGATAATATCCAAGGTGGGTTGTTTCATATTGGCCCATCCTGATGGCTAAATTGGTAAGAATGTCTGCCTTCCAATCCGCCCAACTATATGGTGGGTGCTTTAACCCACACAAGTATCCTTGTCTTTCTTGTCCTAGCTATGATACCCAAAGATGAAATGTTTTTACTTTTGATGTAATAGTAGGTCCTGGTTAACTGTCATTGTCAAGCAAACATTAGCTATATTGAAAAAACAAGTTTTCTGGTTTTTTTTTGGTCCATGTTAGATTTTGTCTCAAAACATGCTGGACTCTTTGAGATCCTCTCCTCTGTTCCCACATCTGGTGAAGTTTGAAAGCTGTTAAGTAGTTTAAGGTAGTTGGTTAGTGGTCCAGGTTGATAAGTTTGATTTGTTTAAAAATTAGAATTGGTGGTAACTGAAGCTTAAATGTTAACATTTTTAGGCTTTTGACCTAAATGTGATGATGCATGTAACAATCAAAATGCCTGTTATCTGTGTATCTCTTCTAAAAATTTATCCTGCACCAAATTTTAGGTCAACAATCTGTCCATCATTTGCTCAATTTACTGTTTTTTGTATGCTTTATGACCACACCATGACATGATATTTTCCAGATTTATATCTTTCATTGTAAGTGATCCTGTTATGATGTAGTCATGGCAGAGAAGAAGATCAGAAAGAGAGGTGGGTAATGTGGAGGAGTCTTTTGTCTGCCATTCACCGTGAATCCAAGCAATTACTAGTATTTGCTTTCCAATGATCGAATAGTCAGAATGTTGGTGCTGTTGTATTGGCAAGTGGCTTGTGTCGTTCGACCATGCTCAGTATCACCTGGTTTCATTACCTGTTTAAGTTTCTCACATTAAAACGTAGTCAACCAAGCAGCGTTTTCCGCACAATGGTGTGGTGTGTTTTATATTTTTTGGAAGCATTGGCAAATCTGTCATTGGCACCTACCATACCAGTGACACCAATCCAGTCATGCCTTCACATGTGACAATGCACATAATGATTGATGGAATACTTGACTGCTGAAATCAAGTAACACCAGGCTTGGGTAATTGCAAATGCTCATCCCTTTACTGCCTTTCCCAAAACAGTTGTGGTAGATAAGCATAGAGAAGGAATGTGATATGACTATTACATACCTTCCCTTTGGAGTGATGTCTGGAAATATAGGAACTAGCCACCTATGTCAGCAATCATCAGGCACAGACCATGTTACATTTTCTATGGTTGAAATATCATAATTATCCATGTCCAGTTTCGTTGCCCAGTTTTCGTTGCCTATGCTGATCTTCAGGGATACTGTATATTGCTCCTCTGGTCGTAATAATATTAAGAGATCCCAGTTACGAAACACGGCGCTGACACTCGTGCGTGCCTGCTAAGATTGCGTCAAGCTCTCCAATAAGATCATCGAACGCTGCGAGTTGCCGATCCCCCGCGTCACTAGCATCGATGGCATCCGCTCCAACTTGTTCACCAGCCTGCTGCAGGTGCTCTACCATCGGGTACCCGAAGGTGAGGCCCACAACCCGCATGACGCCTTGTTTGCAGGCCGCTCGGCTATCTCGAGTCATGGCTCCTATGCTCATGTGTACGGGATGTTCTACATTCTCTTGCGTGATCCGAAGGACGCACGCTGTTAATAGGGCGGTTGAGTAAGGAAAGCTAAGGTCTTTGCCAACACACTCACGTCAGTATTCGTAGCAGCTGTCTGTGCTTAGTAGCTGAAGTGAAACGCCATGCCACTCTGGTGCGGGCATGCATGGTCGGTACGCATGCAGGTGTGCATGATACATCGCTCGGTCTTCTAATAGTGAGCGCTAGCGGGTACGAACGGGGTTTTAATGCATCGGGATGTTCCACCTCAGGTGCATCACTGCTCGCCGCCACTGCCATCTAGCGGTGACAGGTGTGATTGGCCCGTCGACCGTGGCGCCATCTGCTGCCAGCAAGCGGGACTGCTGACGTAATCACGTCGATGCGTGTTTGCCGTGCGCCGTCCGACCGTGCTGACCGCGTCCCTGTCCCGCCAGGCATCATCGAGACGCCGACCAACACCGAGGAGGAGGTGGCCAACGTGCAGGCGATCATCAACCACCTGGCGCTCGACCTGATCCACATCGATCTCTCGCACATCTCGGGCGCCGACGTCATCGCTGGCGATCCGCGCGCCATCTATAACCTGCTGGAGATCTTCTGCGGCTTGCACAAGTACCTCAGCTCCACGTCCATTGGTGGGTGGCGGCGAGTCGTACCGGACCCTGTCCTTATGTGGGGAAACAGACGACTAGTCAGACATTGTCCTTCGGTGAAGTTGCGGTGGGCTGTTTTGTTTTTATTTGGCCAGGTAAGTGTGTGTGGTGATTTGGTTGGCTCTTGTAAGCTCTTATAAGGTTAGCTAAGCGCATGTAGGTGCTTGCTTTAGCAAAGCAAGTGTTAGCTCCAGCAAGGTACCTGTATGCATCTGACATGGCGTTCTTAAGGCCGTGACATGCCAGCTGAGCTCATTTCCCAGAAAACTCAATTGGTAGAATACCGGACTCGGACTGAGAAGACCCTGGCTTGAACCCGAGCAGTTCCAGGGGGATTGTTGGGATTGCGACGCATGACTGAAAGCCAAACAACATCCAGTCTTTTAAGGGCTCTGTGACACACGGCGATAGCCGGAGAGGCAACTGACCGAAACGTTGTGAACATACCGACAGGCCAGACGAGGACAATAGTCAGAACATGCAATACATCCGTGATATTAATGCCTCGTCTTAATACTTCCATAAAGCTGTAACGCTGTTGTCTCACGCACTGGCATGCATCAGCTTGTTTTTTAAGGCAGCTTTGACTGGCGCTGTCCTAAGTCCTTGCCAACTGGCTGTGGGAGATCCCTACAGGAGCTTGCCGATGTTCACCTCCATGGACATGACGTCTTGTCGGTGAAATGCCGGGGTACATTAACGGGATCAGTCGTCTGCGTGCTGATATCCCCGGGGAACAATTATGCTGGGAGGCTTCACGTCTCACCGACTGCGAGAACCATTTCGAGACGGATGCCTTTTTTACCGCCGTATTCCGCATTACGCGGAACGCGCAAGTGACGTGGCAGGGGCTCGGACCGAAGACGACGAGAGGGCCTGGGCCGAGCATCTTAACGACTTTTTGACAATATTTTATCCGAAGTCTTTCAGTGGATGGATTTCTGGGATCAAAGCTCAAGCTGAACAGGCTGGTATGGGCCCTGGCTCCCGCCATCCGACCGCGAGATTCCAGGTCAAGGACAGAATTGGGTGGCGAAAGTTTAACCTTCCGCAATGCTCGGCATGGTGCGTCCTGCCCTTGGACGTCAACTGACCTTTAGCACGAGCGCTGCTACCGACCGCGGGCCGTTTCTGTCGGGGTCAAATAGCGAACACCGAAAACGACCCAACCCAACCCGCCCCGCCACTGGTGGGTAGATCGGAAGGCAGGCACTCTAGCTACGTGAGCCATCGAAACGAACGCTATACCGCAACAGCCCTGTGGTACTTGTAGGCACTTTATTTAGCTAACTAAGCGCTAGCTAGGGGGGTACCTTCTCTGCTCTTAGCTCCTGCAGTGCCAAGGTAGAGGTCTTATGTAATAATTTCACTGCTCTCTTCCTCTTCGAGAAAGCGATCCATGAGTTAGAGATCAGCGATCAGATGCGCCAGTGAAGGGTCGGCGGCCCAGTATCGCTGACTGGTGCCGCGCGCTGTTGTCGCCCAGGACAATGGAACCTGGAGGAGACGCTGACGGAGACGGACAACGAGCTGAGCAGTGCGCCCTCCTCCGACGAGGTGACTACCGACGCCGGCCAGGAGGAGCTCTCAGAGCTGGAGGAGCCATCAGAGCAGGTCAGTCGGAGCTGGAGGAGCCATCAGAGCGGGCCAGTCAGAACTGGAGCAGCCATCAGAGCAGGTCAGGGAGAGAGGGAGAAAGGGACTGACTGATTTAATCAGGTTCCACGCCGGCTACACCTGGTCTGTGTAAGCGCTCTGGCATGTAATGGTATGTCTGGCATACAGGCGCTCCTCCACGTCCAGCCCACGTGCGGAACGGAGGACGGTGAGCGAGTTGTCCTGATGACGTAACGGCACTACCCTCTCGTATGACCTTTTTGTGGTCTGCCACTGCTGCTAGCATTGTCACATTCTTGTCAGTGAACGGATGTCCCTGGTGCGAAGCCGGCTTTGGTCCACTCGCAAGAGACACTCTTTAGTGCTATGCTTAGGTTGTGCTGCTTGGACGTTTTTAGATTTATTTTGTTCGTCGCAAGATACCTGTAGTGCCCTCTCCGTTATCAAACTACGCACTCTGCTGAACGTAGCCGCGAAGCAAGTCGAGAAAATGCAGGCAATAATGATGTGCTTTTGGTGGTGGAATGTAACAGCGAAGGCTAGTACGTGAAGTTACTTTGCCAAGCTCACACATTCAAAGCGGCTCTTAAGCCACTGCCGGCAAGCCTGGGCTGACGGGTGCCCTTTGTGTTGCAGGAGAGTGAGGACCAGCCGCCTCCCTCTGAGGACGGTCTGCCTCCCTCTGAGGACGATCCTCCTCCCTCTGAGGACGCTCCTCCTGCTGGGGAGGACGCCGCGGATCTGGCCGGACTTGATGAAGAGGAGGAGGGCGAGGAGCCAGTCGTGTCACTGTAAGCGTGCGGTGGTTTCGGGTGGGGCGGGGAGGGGTCGGGCCAAGGGGAGGGGGCGGCGCGTGACCTGACCGCAGCCCATGCGGTGAGAGGGAGCCTGACTTCCTCCGCCGTCCCTCAGCTCAATCGAGCGTTCAGCGCACTTCAGGCTTCTCACAATCGCATACGGCAACTATGTAACGATGTGCGGATCGGTTATGCACTACGCAGGTTAGCTGGTTGGTATCGGGCTCGTGGACCAAGGTGTGATGGGATGATCTCAGTAGTCAGGTAATGCTGTGGGGTAGGTGGAAGGGTCGGGCATGCGGGGAATCAGGCTCATCGAAATGCAAGTTATCAGTACCTGCCTCTGTGTAGGTTGTGCTTTTCCCGCCAGCCTTTCGGTGACATCAGTCATCTTCAAGCTACTCTGGTGGGTTAAGCTGAAGTGGTGCAGTGTGCAGGGAGTTGCCAGGGGAAGGGGAGGACATGGATTGTTGACTATGAACCTTGGTCCAGGTTCCTCGTAGGTGTCACGGACTGCAGGGCCATGGAATTCATGAGCAGAGAGGTTTACACTAGATCTGGGGACTATTGCGGGAACTCTGTCCAAACTCGTCAGTGTTCGGAGAAAATTTACCCTCCCGGGAGGAAAGTTGTAGCTTTTTGCCTGTTAGTGCGAAAATTTGTGATAGCAGCCTCGACGGGGAAGCTACGGTACTTTGGACGAAGTTCTTACAAAAGTCGTTCATTTTTTGTTCACCTGCTGCCAGTCCCGACCGCCTATGGTCGCGAGGTGCGGTCCGATCCCGGCCGTCTCTTGTGGTGAGATGCGGTCCTACCCCGGCCATCTCCAGTGGCCAGGTGCGGCCGCGACTACCGTTATGAATGACTTTTCTGGAACCGATGACTGGGACTTGCGGTCGTTCAGAATGATTCAAATCTATTCAAATCTTGGGAACTCTCAAGTCTTAAGACCGACGATTGGAACCCTGAACAGCAAGATTCGAATCCTGAAACGTGCACGAACTCCTGAAAACCCCCATTTGGGTATACAGGCAAATACAGTAAGTATAACCCGGGCTGCAATGTTGAAAGGTCAGTTAAACACACCTTGTAGATAGCGGTGCCGCATCGGGCTGAACAGCCCGAATTAAAAGTAGGAGTTTTAGTAGGAGTGGTGGGTTATATTTATTCGAATTTCGAATTAGAATTCGAATCCATATCCATGGACCGCACTATTGGAGTCGCAAAAGGCTGCGAATACTCGGCTCTAAGTGTCGGCATTGGGGTTAAGCCGCCACCAGTATTGCGATTTGTTGGGGGTAACCTGGACACACCGCCCTTAGATCACATCTTACAAGCGTATAAGTGAGAATAGCTTTATTTCATAGAGAGTTTGATGCTTTATTGTCGCTGAATATGACGAACCTGTGAAAGCAAGCATAATCGTGCATATTTCGATTATTGTATCACCGCTGCATACGAAGAGTCGGTGAAAGCAAGGAGCACTGGTGAGTGCTACCGCGCAAGTTAAGAAGACCCACGTTGTGGTCTCGCTCTATGGAGCTGGTCCCTGGTAGCAGGGCGGGCGCGGTGACAGTTGCCGCCGCCGCTGGGCCTGCCGTCGCCCCTGCCGAGGCTGCCGGGGCAGGCCTGCCGTCTGCGCGCCCTGACTGCGCCCCTGCCGAGGCTGCCGGCGCGGGCCTGCCGCCGGCACGCCCTGACTGCGCCCCTGCCGAGGGTGCCGGGGCAGGCCTGCCGCCGGCGCGCCCTGACTGCGCCCCTGCCGGGGGCAGAGCGGCCGGCCGGTTGCCCGGGGCCAAGTTCGAGTTCCACCGCCGCTCAGTCGGCCCCGACCGGTATGAGCTGCCGGGCCGGAGCGGGCCCCGGTGTTGGACCCGGCCGCCGGGCGCTATCGGCCTGGCCCCGCACGCCGAACTGGCAAAAGCACCGCACCGACTTGTCCTGGCTCGTATTTGTATGATAGCTGACACAGAGCGGGTGTCGTTCGTCGGCGAATGGTTAGTGCGGCAGCCCGCAGGCAGTGTCCGTCGAAGTGGAGCTGGCTAGTGGACAGAGTGGTGACCGTGGCCGCCGGCGGGGCGCGCACCTGCGCGCGGTCGGAGCCAGGACGGCCGGAGCCGGGACGGCCGGGACCGGGACGGCTGGAGCCGGGACGGACGGAGCTGGGACGGCCGGAGCGGGACGGCCGGAGCCGGGACGGACGGAGCTGGGACGGCCGGAGCCGGGACGGCCGCAGCCGGGACGGCCGGAGGAGCCGCAACAGCCGGAGCTGGTACGGTCGGAGCTGGTACGGTCGGAGCTGGGACGGCCGGAGCGGGGACGGCCGGAGCGGGGACGGCCGGAGCTGGGACGGCCGGAGCTGGGACGGCCGGGGCTGGGTCGGCCGGGGCTGGGACGGCCGGGGCCGGGACGGCCAGAGCTGAGACGGCCGGGACCGGAACGGCCGGAGCCGGGACGGCCGGAGCCAGGACGGCCGGAGCCGGGACGGCCAGAGCTGGGACGGCCAGAGCTGGGACGGCCAGAGCTGGGACGGCCGGGCCGGGACGGCCAGAGCCGGGACGGCCGGAGCCGGGACGGCCGGAGCTGGGACGGCCGGAGCCGGGACGGCCAGAGCTGGGACGGCCGGAGCCAGGACGGCCGGAGCTGGGACGGCCGGAGCCGGGACGGCCAGAGCTGGGACGGCCGGAGCCTGGCATGGGTTCCTGTCGGGAGGGCAGGGCCTGCTCACAATCGGCCTCGGAAGTCGCCGTGTCAGTTTTGTGCCACTACGTCATGTAAGTAGGAGAAGCTAGTGCTAATTGACAAAGACGTTCAACAATATCGTAATGTAAGCATTAGTCATTCCCCAGGTACTCTGAATGTAATTTAATGATCAAATGTACCTCTTGTGTCTAAAGACTTCTATACAAGTTTACTGGGTGTTTATAACCGTGCCGTTCCACCGTTCAGTAGAAAGTTTCCACATCTGCTCAGAGGCGGTAACGGCCCTGCCGACATGGCCCTGTCGGTGGACGAGGAGTCCGATGTTTGACCTATCACTGTCTGAACCCAGATGTATTTGACCAATCGTGATAACATGTCTGTGTAGATGTTATCCCGGTGGTGAGCGGGAGTCAGGGAACGGCAGCTGGATAGCACAAGGTGAGCATTTGTTATCTCGCGACTAAGCAGCGCCTTGACTCAAATCTGACATGTTAACCGCTGCGCGTCTAGGAAACCAGAGGAAACCAGAGTTCGACTCCCCGCGGTGCCCGCCCTTCCTGCCAGGGTGAGAGGCAGGCGACGCCATATAGCCTCAGCACTCAGTGCGTCGTAAAACCCCAATGACACACACAGATCTGACACGGTTTCTTATTCACGACTGAAAAACCAACAGCGCTTGCAGCGCTGTCATCAGCGTCTTCCCTGTGCCGCCAGATCCCGTCAGCTGTCAGCGGCGGCCCGTGCGTCGGGCAGCGGCGCCGGCGTGCGCGCCTCGACCAGCGCCTCGGCGGCCGGCGCCGTCCCGTCCGACGGCGCCGGTGTGGCGCGCGTGCGCTCCAGCGCCGCCTCGCTGGGCGGCGCGCCCGCCGCCGCCAGCTCCGGCGTCGTGAAGGTGCCCTCTTCCGGATCGGCGGCGGGAGTGCCTTCCAGTGGATCGGTGCCAAGAGTGCCATCCAGTGGATCGGCGGCGAGAGTGCCTTCCAGTGGATCAGCAGCGAGAGTGCCTTCCAGCGCATCAGCGGGAAGAGTGCCATCCAGCGACGCGGGAGTGGACAGAGTACCTTCCAGCGGCTCGGCAGCAAGAGTTCCGTCCAGTGGATCAGGGGTGGAGAGAATACCATCTGTTAGCTCTGGAGCGGTTAAAGTACCTTCCAGTGGATCAGCCGCCAGAGTGCCTTCGAGTGGATCCGGAGTGGACAAAGTTCCGTCCAGCGGTTCGGCTGCGAGAATGCCTTCTAGCGGATCAGGGGTGACTAGAGTGCCCTCCAGCGGGTCAGCAGCAGCGAGGGTCCCCTCCAGTGGCTCTGGAGTGGCCAGGGTGCCCTCAAGCGGCTCTGGAGTGGGCAGGGTGCCCTCCAGCGGCTCGGGCGTGGGCAGGGTTCCCTCCAGCGGCTCGGGAGTGGGCAGGGTTCCTTCCAGCGGCTCGGGAGTGGGTAGGGTGCCCTCCAGCGGCTCGGGCGTGGGCAGGGTTCCTTCCAGCGGCTCTGGAGTGGGCAGGGTGCCCTCAAGCGGCTCGGGAGTGGGCAGGGTGCCCTCCAGCGGATCGGGCGTGGGCAGGGTTCCCTCCAGCGGCTCGGGGGTGGGCAGGGTTCCCTCCATCGGCTCTGGAGTGGGCAGGGTGCCCTCAAGCGGCTCTGGAGTGGGCAGGGTGCCCTCCAGCGGCTCGGGAGTGGGCAGGGTGCCCTCCAGTGGCTCGGGAGTGGGCAGGGTGCCTTCCAGCGGCTCGGGAGTGGGCAGGGTGCCCTCCAGCGGCTCGGGGGTGGGCAGGGTGCCCTCCAGCGGCTCGGGAGTGGGCAAGGTCGGCTCGGCTGGCGCGGCCTCCTTGAAGCAGACGTCGAGCGGCTCCGGTCCGATGCCGGCCAGCTCGGCCACCTCGGCCGGCGCCGAGGCTGAGGCGTCCCTGCTGCCCAGTAGCGAGTCGGGCCCGGCCGCCGCCGCGCGTTCCTCCAGCGGGCGGGTGGGCGCCGCCGGCGCCGCCGGCAGCAGCGGCTCGGGCGCCGTGCGCGCCGGCTCCAGCCACGCCAGCGCCAAGGCCTCCCGTTCCGGGGACGTCGGCGCGGACAGTAAGTGCAGCCGGCCGACGACAGCCAGCGAGAGGCTATCTGCTGCTCGACTGGAGGCTTGAGCTGCGACGGGGCTCTTTTGGTCGCGGATTCCAATCACTTTCGGGTTTGGGACGTTGCTGCTTTGTAAAGGTGTTCTGTATTTGTGGTTTGGCTGCCACTTATGGGGCAGAATCCGTAATCGAGGCACGCGCCTGAACTGCGGATTGTGTGCTGTTGTTTTATCTTTTACAAACTATGTGATAGCTCGTTGCCTTCCCTACTGCACGTAGAGTTGCTGCACGTAGTTAACGTACACTGTAACCTCTCAGGCCCATTGACTTAGATGACGCGTTACGGAGCGGGATCGGGGTGGCGATAGCGTAGTGATTAACGCGTCTGCATTAACCACCGCGCGTCTGAGCAGCCAGAGGTACGGGGTTCGATACCCTGAGTTGTCCGCCCTTCCCGCCAGGGTAAGAGGCAGGCAAGGTCATGTAGCCTCAGCAGCTGAGTACGTCTGAAAGCCCCATTAACGACGGATCGCGGCACGCGTAGCTCCAGATTTCCGAGCGCAGAGGCCTGTTCTCTGCCGGCACTGGGACGACCGGTGTCGACGGGTGTGTGATCCCCGCAGTGGCCGAGTCGGAGTCGTCGGGGGCCGTCGGCTCGCCGCTGCGCGCGCCGTCTGGCCCCGGTGGCGAGTTCGCCAACCTGGGGCGCGCCTCAGCCGCACGGCCCAGCCTGGTGGCGGCGCGGCCCAGCGCCAGCGGTGGCGGCGTCCGCGTCACCGGCAGCATCGACCACCACCACTACCACCACTACGAGGACGGCGGCGAGGGCGAGGACGAGTACGAGTATGAGGACGAGTACGAGGACGAGGGTGAACTGGAGGACGACGACGAGGGCACGGAGGTACGGCGGCGCCTGTTGGAAAGCTATGGCAATGGCTGTTGGTTCTGGCTGGGGTAGGTATGAGTCACGGGCTCTGTGGTGATGGTAGTGGTGGTGGCGGCGGCCGTACATCACTGCACGATGAAGGTAGGATAAGTGGCAGTTCGCGCTGGGTATCCGTGCGTGCATAGCGTCGGCTTTGGGTGCTGGTGTGACTGTCTTACCGGGCTGTCCGAACGTCATCATGGTGACGGCGGGATGGCTTTCGCATGTCGGTTGCAGCTGTTTACCAGGTGGGAAGCAAAGCTCCACCCTGTTGCACGTGTGGCGTCGGGCACCGGCTTCATTGTCAGTTCACACCGGTGGTGGTAATCGCTTCCTCGACCGTAGACAGCCGCCCAGCGTGGGACGGGGTCGGGGCGCAACGTCTGCCGGCGCGGCGGCCGCCCGGCCGGTCCGGCGCCGCGGCGGACGGGAGGCGGTGCTGGAGGCGGGTCCTGAGGCGGGACGCGTCCCCAGATGACGGACGAGCCGCCCGCCGCCGGCGGACGCTACTACGGGGACGAGCACGAGGACGAGCAGGATGAGCAGGAGACGAGCGAGCAGACGACACAGGAGGAGGTCGGTCGGCTCGCCTGCCGCCCAGGCCCGCGTCCGCCGCCGGACGGACGCCCGTGGAAAGCTCGGTCTGCCCGCGAACTCTGCTTAGTTGATGGCAGACTTCGTGGGAGTTTATCTCTGCACAGAGGGAAAGAAACTGCCCGTCATTATGATCACCCTTTGTCCGTCCTGATAATCTGTGGCCCACTAGTCAAATATTTGTGAATTCAAATGCATCCCGCAATGTTCCTCGCCATGTCCCGATCCTGGCAGGGAAGCGGGGAGCCGTGTTGCCTTCGCTACCGCCTGTCTCTCATCCCCTGCTCGCCGGCCGCGTCTCACGATCGTCACCCTTAACCCCCGCTGTGCCGGGTGCCGGCTGCCGGTGGGACGGGCGGCGTAGCGTGCCGGGACAGGTTGGCCAGAGACCGGGCGGTGGCGGCCGACAGACGATGCAGAGCCTGACGGCCGAGGAGGACGCGGCCACCGGCAGCCTGGCTGACACCGAACACGAGGACGAGGACACCGGCCAGGAGGACCTGAGTCGGGAGGACTACCGGGGCGACGAGGACAGCCAGGAGTGCGAGTCGGACGAGGAGGAGGAGGAGGATGAGGACGACGAGGAGGAGGAGGACGCCGGGGTGGACATCAGCCGTCAGCTGAGTGAAGAGCTGCAGCAAGCGCGCGAGTCGGCTGGCGTTCTTTCGCCGGTGGCTAGCGGCGCCAAGGTGGGACGCGCCGGCGGCCAGAGGCGCGCGGCGCTCGGCCCTGCCGCGGCGGGGAGCTGAGCGGCGGCACTCGCCTGCCGCCTGACAGCCGTCCGCACATGATGTCCACCGACAGGCGGTGCCAGTATGTGCGCCGCTCCCGTGGTGTTGTGGCCAACGTCGTGGCCATGAGATTTAAATGTTGTAGCGATAGATCTTCTCGTCAGAGTTATTTATTTAGGAACGGTTATAGCATAGATTCGAGTAATGGTTCAAATGGCAAATTGCTTGGTACGACGCACGAACAAATAGAACAGTTAATTCACCGTACAAGTGCGAATGCGTTTGCTACGTTACTTGATTGATGGCTGTCCGCAGGTAATGTTGCGCATTTTAGCTTTGATGACCTTTGCCAGTCTCTCCTGGTTACTCTATGGCCGCGCATAGCAAAACCCCTCCCCAAGCTACGCTGTGTGAAGAGGAGGTCCATTCGGTCCGTAATGAAGCTAAAAATGCGAAACTAATCACGCGCGTGTTGTAGCGTAAGACGAAAAGAAGGCATTTGGTTTTGAGGTTTGGAATTAAAAAGGAAGATCTTTGCCCGGTCTGTACTCACGCCCGAGGCAATGTTCGCTGTCCAGCCTCTCTCCTCCTCACTGCTCTGCCTCAGCTTAGCTCCTCCCCCTCGCGCCTCTAAATGCAACGTAACCTACTTGACGACCCCTGGTACATCTATGGCCTTATAAGGTGTTTTGCTGCTTAACTGATCAGTTGCGGAACTGGTGCGAAGGCTTAAGCGCGGCCCGCTTTCAGAAGTGCTGTCGTCCTTACTGTGCTGTAAGGCCTTGTAACGTTATGGAATGTGCGTTTGTGTGGAGCTAAACGGGGGAGGATCGTAGACGCTTGTGGACGGCGTCCAGGGTTACAAACCTGGCCCTCTAGACTTCGTAGAACACAGAACATTCGGGCCGTTAGTATAAGTAAGAAAGGCCTTTAGCTCCTCTTTTCAGCATTATGAATTCATATTTCCCATGCTGACTTATCAGCCTCCCATAAGGTATCAAGAGGCACTGATTAAATGAATTCACTAATTATGGTGTCTTAAAGGTCGACAACTCGGCTTAAAAATTCTGAACGTATAGCACTCGGGCGCGGTCGGGTTGGTTACAATTGTTGGCCGCAGCTGACCGTTCGTACATTATCGATCCCATGTACATATCAATCCCGTTCGTACATATTGATCGATCCCATTATCGTAAGTTGTTCAGTGCATTTGCAGGGAACGTGCACATAAATGAGACGGTAGTAATAACCTGTTCTGCCGAGAAACGCGGCTATATGTCCATTCTCCTGGTTTTCCTTCGAGGAATAAGGTTATTGGTACTGTCTGATCCCCTGGTCGGATGGATCCGCGATGAAAAACGCACGTAAACGGGCACTTTATTTCTAGAAAAATTTTTGCCTCATTGACCCAGCTTAAGATTCACGGGAGGTTTCACTTGGGAGTGGTGTGGGTGGATCCGCTTCGTTGGGAATTATTTTTTGGTGCAGCCACGGCACCTGGGAGGAGGCTGTTTGTCCACAAACCTGGGAGGAGGCTGTTTGTCCTGTATCATTGGGAGGCCTGTCGCTTTTTCGCGAGGGTTCTTCGGCTGACGTTGCTGCGTTCCTGTCAGTTCATTGTGTGTGCCTGTCCTTTCATGCTGATGTGAGTATCCAACTGCTGAGGTGGTGAGCAAGTCAATCGCATGCTTAAGCAACATTTCTGCGTCGCTAGTACATCACCATGACATTGGTCCTAGGTGTTATAGCCGTCTGCTTGGTATCGGCTCGGAGAACGTGCTGTGCAGCCCTTGCTCAACTTTTCACGGTATACTAACGTACCTCCGTTAGGGAGGGATATACGTACACGATGTCGCGTGTGGGACGCTCATTTTCTTCAGCCTTTTGCGTTTTTACGTGTTTGCTACTCTATCTGTTCCTTATGCTCTTTTGTTGTGTTCCACTTTCCTGCCTTTTTGCATTAGTTGAAAGAAAATCGCTATCGTAATAATACAAATTAATTATCTTTCAATTGTAATTAATCTCATCAATATCCTTTGTGACACGACTGTTTGGTAAGTTGTGCGTGTGCCGAAATGAGGTTTCTTTAGATGCAAAGTAAATGTGAAACCAGTGCTTTTGTGTACGCAAGCAGTGATGTATGTGATGACCTCGTGACCGAAAACCTTTTCCCTCTCAATCCAGATGAGCCGTCCCAGCGCCACTAAGAGAGAAAGCTTTTTATCGAGACAGTTGGATTCAACGGTATGTGTCCCGACGTAGTGTCATGGCCAGACATAGTCCGGCTATGTATGGCGAAGGAAATTTATGAATGTGTTTCGGAATAAGTGGCATGGCCAGACGTGGCCCCGCCATGTGATTTAGAGAAAGGATGCAACTTGACTCAGTTTGAGGTTGGACTGTCCACGCCGGTGTTCCAAAGCCCGAACTGTCCAGATAGCGAATATATTCCTGTAGATAAAAATGCCACCCGTGGAGAAAATCTGTTACAAAGCTATCAAACTACAGTTTTCGCCGAGCGTGAACTGCTAGACGCGCGAGATATAAGCAGACAGCATACGCCGCAGCGGCTGCGCGACGGGGTTGCCTCGTAGTGGTAATAGGTCTTGTCAACCCCAAGCTCGAGAAGCAACTATGCTTGGCAAGGTGAGCGAATGGTTCATACTACATGGTCATACTATGTTGTATGGTCATTGGTATGGACATGGTCATAAGTCCGTATAAGTGCACGGCTCTGGTCAGATTGCCACCACCGGACCCGCACACCGAGTCGGAGTTTAAGTGTTCACCGGAATGGAGGGCCGGAATGAACACAAAAGTGTTCATTCCGGCCTATCACGGCCTTCGCACTGATCGTAATGAGTAATGACGAGAATAGACACACAGCAGGTGTAGAGACACAGCACGTGGCGCGGAGACGCCGCACGTGGCGACTCCTAAATGACTCGTGAAAAGCAAGCCCGCAATGAGCAGGGATGTCGTTTAGCAACACGAGTTGGGTAGGGTGGGCTGACCAGTGAGAAATGACCACACCTACGCTCTAAATAAGCGAGAGATGAATGTATCCATGGCTCTAGCTCACCTCTCAGATTTCGGGAGCTGGAGCTGGAATTGGGAAGGGGGGGGGGGGCTGACCCCAATGCCCCCGTCCTCCCATCCTCTGTTCTTTATGTTTACCATCGGGTGCAGTATGTGCTGCCGCCATGTTAAATGTTGTCCAGATGTGCGGGTGGTTACTGTTTTCTGCTCCATTCTCCCACCGCCCGCTCCCCCGGGTCATTTCATGCCCTGCAAGGCAATGCACTGTCCTGCCCTACCCCAAACCCAGCCCCAGCCCCAGCCCCAGGCCTAGCCATAGACTCAGCCCTAGCCGCAGCCCTAGACCTAGCCTGTCCCTAACCCTAGCCCTAGCCGCAGCCCTGGCTCTAGCCCTAGTCGCAGCCCTAGCCCTAGCCCTAGCCCTAGCCCTAGCCCTAGCCCTAGCCCTAGCCCTAGCCTAGCCCAGCCTAGCCTAGCCTAGCCTAGCCCAGCCCAGCCCAGCCCAGCCCTGCCCAGCCCTGTAGTTGTGTACTACCTAATACCTAGGCGCTGATCACATTACGTATGCGACCGACAGTGGTGTAGCCAGGGGGATTTGTGGATGCTGCTTCCGCCCCCCCCCCCCCTCTCTCTGAAGATGACATGGGTTTCCTTGGGCCGAAGGTCGCGCTACTTTTTTAAATGAGAACGCCAGCAAGGTTTTTAAAACATTAAACACTGCTCCTGCCCGTATCAAAATGGGATACCAAGGCTGGAAGGTTTCCGTATCCAAAACAGCGCTGCTACCAGGGGCGACGCAATGGGGGAGTAGAGGGGGCAGTTGCCACCCCCCCCCCCCCCACTTACTTGCTGGCAGGGGGCAATAGTATGTTTGTGGCCCCTCAAAATTTTTAGGAGACCCCTTTTCCCCAACCAAAGGTAAGGTAGCTTCCCGTGGGTAATCAAAAGGAGGTTCAAGGAGGTCCCTTTAACTGAGCCAGATAATAATAAATCGAACTTAGATCATTTCTTACACCGCGAGACCGTTTGTCTGGACCATAAGGCCACCTTTGTGTATAAAGCGCACCATACTCTAGATTAGAAGGTTCTACGCTATGCCAAGGAAGCCTTTTCGCTGGGTCGGGAGGCCCCGCTACGACCTAGGAATCCCCTGTTCTATGTTAGGGGTACCCTTTATGTTCAGGAAGCCGTACTTCCGGAGCTCACTGAAACTTGAAATGCCATGTTAGGCCGCATTTCCCTCTATATTCCCGTTTGACCCTTCCAGTCTTGGTTTGCTCCCCGCAATATCAGGGATGCAGTTACACCTATGACCAAGAAAGACAAGGCTCCCCCAAAAGCTGTTGACGTACACATGCTGCGCAAAATCGACTGACGTTTGTTTCATGGCACTCTGACTCGTTTGGCTCTGCTCCCCTTTACTGATGTCTTCAGCACTCACATGCAACAGTTAACATGCAATGCTGCTTCTGTGTTTAATATGGACGTGTTTATTATGTGCGCCAACCCCGTGTTTACAACAATAGCTGACTAGATCACATGGAAAACTATTCGAATTTGGAAGCTTTAAAGCACGTGATCCCTGGAGTGGCGTTTTTAAGTTTACAGGAATATAAACGCACCCTGAGCTATGGCTGAGGAGACTAACTGCTTTTTGTGGCCGGCTATAGTTCGCGATGTTCTTGCCGTTACGGATAGGCGGCTGGACGTGACCTTGGCCCCAGCCCCTTGTGCGGTGCCGCCTCCTCATGCCTCGTGCCAGTATCGTCCGCTGTGGGTCGGGTCGGACAAGGTCATAGTCAAGGGGATCGGTGGCTGGGATGGCCCTGAGCCTGACGTTCTCCGCACATGCCGTCCAACCTGACCTGCGCCAGCCTGGGCGCTCCCGGACCGTGACCTGTTGTGACCCCGTGACCGGACTGATTTAGCCCGGTTTGACCCTGAGCTGACCCGACCGTGACCTCTGCCGCCTCTACCTCACCTGACCCTGACTGGGCTCGTCTCTGACCTGGCCCAACGGTGACCTGACCCAGCTCCATCCCGACCCGCGCCGCACCATGACCTGACGGTGACGCCCGCTGGCCGGCAGCACTCGGGCGCATCATCCTCGATGGCGCGTGACGAGCGGCGAGACGACGCCGGCCGGCGCCGCAGCACGTGGGAGGCGGCGGTGGCGCGCGGCAGCCGGCGCGACCTGAGCGCGCCCGGCCGCCGGCCGTCGCGGTGCCGCTCCGCCAGCGAGCGCAGCACCACCAGCGAGCCGGCGATCGGCCGGCGCGGGGTGTCGCGCGTGCCGCCGCGCAACATCGAGACCATCGCCGAGGTCGGTCCAGGCAGCGGTCCGTGCCGTTGTGGTCCGTGGTCTGTCTGTGTCTGTGATTGTCGTGGTCCGTGTGGGCAGCGGTCTGTGCCGGTGTGGTCGGTCCGGGCAGCACTCTATGCCAGGGTGGTCTGTGGTCTGTCTGTGTCTGTGCAGCGGCGGAGGCTGGGCTCGGGCGCCGAGTGTTGAGCAGGACACAGTCCAGGAGGGCAAGTTACCACAAATATCGGCGACTTCGAAGACTCGCTAAACTGTTGCATAGCTGTTGCCTGATGGGACCTAGCGCGCGCCCGGGTGACCGGCTGACTGCCATATGCTCGGTGGCGGGTCAGTTTGACCTCCGAGTTTTTAAAAGCGAAGAGACTTGATGCACCAAATTCACTGGGTGGGTTGGCCTGTATGGGAACTTATCTGTGTCAACATTTGAGGTTCCTAGGTCATGACCTTCGGATGAAATAATGTTAGAGAAGGGCAAACTTCAGATTGGTGTTCAAAATGGATGCATATAAACGCTTAGGTGGTTAGGCGCCTGCGAACTCCAAACGTAGGTGCTTGCTTGAAGCAAAAGGCCATTTGGTTGGCCATCGGTTCTCATTCTAGGTGAGTGACCTGTTGGACCTTAAGGTCATGGTGGCCGGATACATAGGAGATTGTTTAATTTTGTTTAATTTGAATAAGCGTCAAACATTACGGTCGGCATCAAAGATGACGCTGAACTGGGCCATGTCAGGTCAGTGACCTACTCTGACCTGAGGAAGACTATGGATTATGCCTGCCTGTTTAACACGACTGTGCCGCGCCTTTGGGAAAGTACTCTGGAAAAATATTGGGGGTCGAATTGACCCCACCACCACCCAAGCGCGTGCTACGACTTTAACAAAGCATGTCGAAGGGCTGTAGGGGAAGGTACTGGAAGTGCCGCGGCTCTGACTAAACGCGCCGATCTGTCGTCAACCCCCGAAAAGCCGGGGAAGGAAGGACTCGGCCGAGTCTTGAGAGCCGCACTCCGCGGCCGGGAACAGATTAAACGGGGGACGGCGACGTGCGCTCGGAAGCGGGCGATAACCGGCCGCGACCCGAGTCTGTGTAACCGACGCTCCGCCGCCGCCCGGTCAGATCCGGGAAACGGGCGAGGAGCGGGCGATCGTGGAGACGACGCGGGAGGAGGCCGGCGACCAGCTGCAGAAGGAGACGGTGCGCCGCGAGGTGCGCAGGAAGGTCTGCAGCGCGCCCCACCCCCGACAGAGTGAGTGAGGCGGAGGAGGGTCTGCAGCGCGCCCCACCCCCGACAGAGTGAGTGAGGCGGAGGAGGGTCTGCGGCGCGCTCCACCCCCGACAGAGTGAGTGAGGCGGAGGAGAGTCTGCAGCGCGCCCCACCCCCGACAGAGTGAGTCAGGCGGAGGAGGGTCTGCAGCGCGCCCCACCCCCGACAGAGTGAGTCAGGCGGGGGAGGGTCTGCAGCGCGCCCCACCCCCGACAGAGGGAGTGAGGCGGAGGAGGGTCTGCAGCGCGCCCCACCCCCGACAGAGTGAGTCAGGCGGAGGAGGGTCAGGCGGAGGAAGGTCTGCAGCGCGCCCCACCCCCGACAGAGTGAGTCAGGCGGGGGAGGGTCTGCAGCGCGCCCCACCCCCGACAGAGTGAGTGAGGCGGAGGAGGGTCTGCAGCGCGCCCCACCCCCGACAGAGGGAGGGATGCGGAGGAGGGTCTGCAGCGCGCCCCACCCCCGACAGAGTGAGTGAGGCGGAGGAGGATCTGCAGCGCGCCCCACCCCCGACAGAGTGAGTGAGGCGGAGGAGGGTCTGCAGCGCGCCACACCCCCGACAGAGTGAGTCAGGCGGAGGAGGGTCTGCAGCGCGCCCCACCCCCGACAGAGTGAGTCAGGCGGAGGAAGGTCTGCAGCGCGCCCCACCCCCGACAGAGTGAGTCAGGCGGAGGAGGGTCTGCAGCGCGCCCTACCTCCGACAGAGTGAGTGAGGCGGAGGGCGGTCTGCAGCGCGCCCTACCTCCGACAGAGTGAGTGAGGCGGAGTGCCGGCCGCTGCCATGTGTTGCAGTCGGCGCCTCCACGGCGGCCGTTGCAGCCGCGCCGCCATGGCCGCCCCCCTGACCGTCCGCCGGCGTTTTTTTCACGTTTCAGTGTCGTACACCAAGCAGAAGTCGCGCCGGTCCGTGTGCAGTGATGGCGTCACCGACTGGCTCGAGTCAGGGGCCGACGACACGTACCTCAAGGTCGAGGGCAAAGGTCAGCCGAACTGCCCCCGCCGGTAGCGAATGTGTCGACGATGAGTGTCCCTTGTGGAACTTTGTAAGCCGTCAGAAGTTTCTTGTTCTTTCTGCAATTGAATGACTTTCCATGAGTGTGCGGAGCAGAATGTAGTGGCACCTTACACCGGCGCTGAACATCTCATTTGGTCTGAAATCTAAAACCTGACGCGGTCTATGTCAACCGGTGATGGTGGCCTGCGGCCGGTTGGGCGGCGGTACAGCTCATGACGCGTCGAACTGACCCGGCACGGCTGACCCGGCCGGCCGTGTCGTCCAACAGAGGCGGACGTGTTCGACTACCTGCGCCGCGAGTTCCCCTACGTGCATCTGTCGGCCGAGACCAAGCGTCGCCTGATGACGCAGTACCGGCACCAGATGAAGTACATTATGAGCCTGGTGGAGCCCGTCGAGTCGAGGAAGATCAAAATACGGGTGGGTGCCTCCGCCGCCGCTCTGCAGGCCGACGTGGTCGCCGCGGCCACCCCATAGGTGTAGTGGTGGTGGTTGCGAGTGGCTTGTGACACCTGTCGGTGGCTTGTGATAGGCGTTGGCAGGCGTCAGTAGCCCCAAATCCCAAGTTATCATCAGATACGTGTTGGTGGTTGGGAATGACTTGGGTGCGCTTCCGCTTTCGACAAAACGACCGCTTCCGTGGACCTCGCGTCGGCTCGTTTAAAAGGCTCGCCTGGTTCAATGTTAACGTGCTTTTCTTCGAGGCTTCGTTTCTGGCGTAACACCATGGAATACACTCGCCATGTGGTGACGTGTAAGTCGGTCGTCTGCACTGCGCCGGCACGGATCCTGTCTCAGTGTCGGCCCCAGGCCCTGCGGTCTGCACGTGCGCGTGCCGGGCGGTCCGGGCCGCCTGCGCGTGACAGCGCCGACTGACAGCGCGCCCGGCCGACAGCGTAAGGACGTGCTGAAGCGGCAGGCGCTGCTCACCGACATCATGCACCAGCACAAGGCGCACGACCAGCGCTTCCAGCAGATGGCCAACTGCAAACGGCGCGAGGCCAAGATCCGGTGAGCGCCAGGGCGGCGGTGGCCCGGATCGGCACGGCATAGTGCCCAGCAACTACACATATGAGCTCTGTACCGCCGTTTGATCTGATGACGGTTTTTGTCCATGGTGGATAGACGTCATTAGCCCCACCCCTCAGCTCGTTCGGTGCTCTGCCTCCGAAGACTGCGGCTGACTGGCCTCCGAGCGCCCTTCCGGTGCAAATCGTCAGCTGGCGGGCGTGCAGCGCCGCCATGGCGCCCGCCGTCAACGTTACGCCGTCAGTCTTCATGTTGCCTGGCTTGACGGCGCCGGTCCGCACCGCCGTGCCCAGCTGAGCCGCGTGCGTGCGCCGCCGGCAGGAACATGCCGCGGGACAGCAAGATCTCGTGTCTGCGGGCGCAGCGGTACGTCAGCTCGTTCCAGCAGCAGTTCCAGTCGCGCTCGGCATTCAACAAGAGCAAGGAGGAGCTGGTGAGGCGGCAGTCGGGCCGGTGCTGGAAGTGCCCGCCTCGGGAAGGGTGTGGTCGGGAACCGTCACGCCCTTCCACGAACTCCTTGAGGAGACTGGCAGATTGTGCACGGCTGAGACGATGAACTGCCTTCTGGCTATGCCGTAGAGAGCTGCTTGACGGGCAGGTGTATGCAATCCTGGCGAGTGTAGGCTGTTACGAACTTGTGGAGTAGCCTGGGTCCGTCTGTCTCGCAACTGCCCGAGCTGGTGGCCTGGGCCGTGCTGTCTGAATGCCTTTGGTGATATTTACTCCGTCCCCACTCGTCCGCAACTGTTGTGAGCCATGGTAGACGGACTGGGGTCCGGCGCTGTCGGCCGCACACGCCGTGTCTCACCTTGTCTCTCGCCGTGTTTCACGTTGTCTCCGTGTTGGCAGCTGTTACGTGCCGTGTTCGAGGAGATGCTGGAGATCCAGCGCTGCCGGTTGCGCTCCGTGCGCAAGCTGGAGAAGCAGGCCATCCAGAAGTTCTACGACGCTGACGGCTACACGAGCGACCTGAACCGCATGCATCAGTACTACGAGGCCAACTTCCGGGACCTGGCGGCGCTGCTAGCGCGCGAGCGGGCCGACCTGATGCTGGCCGAGAAGCAGCAGACGCGCCTCAACGACCGCATACGGCGCGAGTTCCGAGACTACATGGAGGCGGACGTGCGCAGCCTCAACGACAAGATTGTCAACAGTTGGCAGCCGCAGTTCAGGTGAGCTGGGCGGGGCCGGGCGGGAGGGAGGTGGTGGTACTCTCCGGGAGGTGGTGCTGTGAGTGCAGGTCGCTGGAGTGTTGTGGTGCTCGTGTCGCTGTCCGGACCGCTGAGCCGGCGCCCCCGCTCTGCCGTTTCAGGGAGCTGGACGCGGACCGGGTGCGCAGTGATCTGTACCAGGCCAACTGGAAGTTCTGCGTCACGTAACCGAGCCGGTCGCCGCCGTCGTCCGAGCCGACCCGACCCGCCGGCGGCGGCGGGCCCGGGCCGTCCGCCGGGTCGCCACCGCCGCCGCCGGCCCTGCCGTCCAAATCACCGTCCGTGTCGCTGTCGGGCGCCGCCGGCCACCGCGGGCGGTGCCCGATGTCTGTGTGGGTCCCGGGTGGGCCGCGAGATACGTGTGAACGCGTCAGGAAACGTGGGAGCTAGCTTTCGAGTCAAATGGCGCCGGGTGGTGTGTTAGGGAGACCAACTGTTTTATACCAGAGTAGTTCTACAGGGGATGCAGCCAGGCGCGCGCGTGGTTGTAGAGGATGCCCAGATGTACCGTTATTGGTTTGAAGTATTTTAATGTTTCGTTACGTACAATAAATTGTTTCCTGATGCAAGGCTGGTTTTAGCTGTACCCATCCAAACCTGTGTTGGCCTGTGCTGCAGACCTTGTCTCAGTGCAGGGAGTGGGCCGAGACGTCTTCGGGCGGGTGAGTTAGAGGAAGGCCGGGCGGTAAGGTCTCGTTTGTTACACGGTGAATATGAAAAGGTGGATCTCGCAGGTTTTTTAATTGTATTATTCTTCTGTCTACAAGAATCATCTATTTGCCTATTCAAATAACGCAAGTTGTTAAGTCTTCATATTCTTTATATTGAAATAACGTGAATGAGAATGCTTCCGGAGAGCAACCGCCTATCTAAAAAAGAAGAAAAAAAGACGCTCAGAACAGACGCGAGGGGAAATGGCTGTTTATTTGCGAGCCGATTTCAAACCCGTCGAAGCCCTGTGGTCGAGTGGTAAATGCGAATCACCCACACCGCAGGACGTGACCAACAGGCAGTGCCTGGACCAACCACTTAACGTTATAACGGCGTGCAGTTGATGACAGTATCGCGAACATCTAAGTTATGAATTGTCTAGACGACTGGTTCAATTTGGGTGTTTGGTCGAAAGTCCGTCAGCCGTCGGGCCACAGCCAGATAGATCTTACTGAAAGCAAGCGACGCATCCGTATTGAAGCCACTGCTATTTGAAATTATGGCGTTGCAGCGAGGTACGCGCTTGTTCGCAATATGACTTGAATTGTTGCGTGCAATTTCGCAACATTTTCGTTATGGCTTTTTAGGAGACTCGGGTCTTGCAAAGGGGATGGAGGTGGTCCTGGAGCTCTGTCACCCTTCGTTTTGTCGTAAATAACTCCTGCACCCTTCTGCAACTTTTTGCAATGAATTGGAAAATTCGCCTGTGCGGTCATGTATGCCTAGCGGGGGCACTAAATGTGGTTTTATGACACTATCTTGGTTTGTTAAGCGGTAAACTGGGTTTTCAATATTCTGCAGCTTTTGCAACATTTTCCAGGATCCTTTGATATGAGCTCTGGTGCCTCGGAACACCACTGAAGACAATTTCAGAACGCACAATTCCTTTGTTATGTTCATACCCCCTTAATTTGATGCTAGAAATGTTCATATGTTCAGGCAGTCTGGCCGCCTTGCAAAGAAATCTGCACTCAGTAACGTGCCACACCCCGCGATCCTTCCAAACTACGTACAAGTGTGGGGCTGGCCAATGCCGTGTAAGACATATAAGTACTTCAGTGCCCGGAATGGAGGGTGCGGTTGAGGTTAGGGACAATGATATCGAGAGGAGTCCGCGGAATGATTCTCCCCCTGCTAGACTCGTTTGAAAGGACTTGGGCTACAAACGCCCTGCCGGGTATCTCGCCTACTCACCCGTCTTCGATTTCAACATTAGATTATTTTAAATGCAATTTCAATTCGTCTATCCGTACCCTTGGCTGAGTTGCCGTTGCTTCCACTGGTCCTTATAAACTGCCAGCTTTCAGGCAGTGACATGCATTCGACCCCCCCCCCCCCCCCCGTCATCACCATACGCTGCGTTCGTTCGTCGCATCACTAATCAATTTCGGCCCCACAATTCTACCCTATCAGCCCTCTGCAGTGGCACGCAGGATCGGGGGAAAGTACTGCTGCCTAGTACACTGCCAAAGCTAGGGTTAAGGAGCCTTAACGCACGTTTGCGATGTTCACCCCTCCTCATCTGGGCACGTCGGGCTCTTCCACGCGAAGCGTTCGGGTTCATTCGGGTGAAGGGCAAAAGCGTATAACCAAAGGTTTCTCCCGCCAATACAGGAGGCTCTCATTCTTAGAGTCGCCAAGGCAGCGTCCTTGCACTTAAGGAGGGCCTGTCATTGACACAGGCTCTTCATCCGTCGTATCGCCCAGGCGTCCTGCTAGTTTCTGACGTACGTAGTATATAAAGCGCACCGTCGGTGACTATGTATGCTCATGTGCTCTCCGGACTTGGAGACGCAAGAATGCTGTTGGCTGCGCACATGGACATAGTGGCGGGATTGTTCGCGAGTGCAAGTTTCTGAAAACAGAAGCTGCTGACTGACAAGATTTTGCTTTCTCTGACTGGCGAGAAAGCCTAGTGAGTTCTACACTCATCTATCACGCCAGCAGCAAATCTGCTACGAGTGGGCATCTCTAACCTGACACCTGCCGCCTGGGATACAGTGATGCACACGGCATCACGTGCGTTTACTTGTTTCACCGGTTTGTACTGCAGCCAACACATTTCAAAGGCGTGGGCTTCCGTTTTTGCAGTCATCGCACGCCGGGAATACCCGATGGGCTGTGCCAGAGGCTGAGGTTGCGGGAGGTGCAGCTGGCACCTCTTACGTGTGGTGGGTCTGAAGCCGTCTGGAGCACGGGGACACCCCAAGGCTGAAGCACGGGAACACGCCAAGGCCGGCACCGGGCGAGCACGGCCTGTGCGAGAGGCTGCCGTGTAGTTCCCCTGATACAGACGCATCTGTACACTTGTATATTCGTCATTTGATTTAGACTCGGACCGTCCAGCTCCATCCTACTAAACACGGCGCCCTGCTAACCCTGCCGAGCAGGACGCACATCCTGGTGCTCGCTACATCGGAAAACGAAGACGGCAACGCGGTGCTCGACAAGGACAAGACTACACGGAATTTCATCACGTGCTTTAACAAACGAGCAGCGTCACAGTCTCAACAGCGGCTTAGGAGGGGATAACCTTTTACAACTTATTCTTTATCTGCATGCGGTAGGAGCGCAGCGGAAGAAGCGCAAAATCTCCTCGATACTGTCAATCGGCGCCATGATTACTCGATCAGTCCGAGCGTCACCCGATAATCGAGCAACACAAAAACGACATCTTCTTAGCACCGGCATGTTCGAGCGGTGCCCGTCCACCCGCTGCCGCAGCACGTGCCAGCGAGCGTCTCTCGACTAGATCTGAAGGAGCAAAGCCACCCCGGCGAGGATCCACTTGCTGGCCTTCTCTTTGGTCTTCAGGTTGAACGTCCAGACGAAGGTGGGACCGCGCATGCGCGTCTTGTAGACGGGACACTCGTAGATGTTCCTCGTGTCCTGTTTATCCTGGGTCATCGCCTGGTAGACAAAAGACCTCGGTCAATGTCCATTGTAAGTTCTGATAACGGTTGCAACCTGACCGCAAACAACAAGTGCTGTGAAAGCGTCCAAAAACAGGACTGTATGGAATAATCGAGAATCGCACATTTATCACCGTGCAACCCCACAGGGATTGAAATCGCGGGCATTTGAGAACCTGGCCATCCAGCATGACTATCCCTGAGACAAACATCGAGTAAATGTCACCGGTATTTCCGCACAGCGAGTGAGTGCGGTACGAGCCGCCATTCGACTGCTTAAAGCGCGCTATGCTCGCGCGGCGGTGCGTCACATACTTTGATGAAGATAACTGGCATAACAGGGTAGAGCTCCTTGAGCTTGGAGTCCATGATGGAGTTGGCGCCGGTGTCCCAGCGGGCGCCCTCCATGAACAGGCCGTGGACGTAGGCGCCCTCGCGCGGCGCCGAGCTGTGGCAGTGTGGCGGTCCACTCAGTCGGCCGCCGGCCCGGCTCGGCGCGGCCCGCACCGGCGCTGGCCCCACCGGCCGTATGAGCCGACTGGCCCCGTGGCCTGGTCGTGATGACGTCCGTAACTACAGGCACAGCTTTCCAAAAGAGTATCGGTCCGCAGCTCAGCCAAGCTAGTGAGTCAGCCCGCAAGGCCCGCCTAGGTACCGATCACGCCTGCAAAAGCTCGCCATGTTATAATGCTGATCCACCTTTAACCTTTGAGTATACATTTAATTCAATATGCACTTTTATCACCTCATTCTAATTACAGACGTATACATTACGTTGTGGATAAAATGGCGTATAACTGTCATCTAACACATAACATTGTTTTCCTTTACCAGCGATGTTACTCAGAGGGCAGGAATCAAAGTACATGCGCAATAAATTGATCCTGCACCAAATTAGATCCGAGACACTGTGATAACAATTTTCAGCTATACGTGAAAAGGAAGAGGGTGGAAATTGCATTGAAAGCGCCATGCAGTGGTGGTCGTAAATTGCGTCTTCTGCGGACATAAACTAACAAAATATGCTACTACTTTTTTCAGCTTCGACGACTGCTGCACATTTGATACGTCAGTAACTGCTGGCTGGACTTAATAAACATAAACATATTTTTATGATTGTTTTGTGTCTGTCAGCGCACTTTAGTTTTGGGATGATTTTGAGACTTACGGAATAACAAAAAATACATGATTTTTGCCAGATTTTTTTAGCCGAAAAGCTCGCGACGTCTGACCCATAACAAAGCCAAAATCAAAAGTCAGAAATTGGCAGGTAGGCGAGCTGAAAAACTGCGTCAATGGATGACAAGAAAGCGTTTCTGTAGTTGCGTCTCTGCGTTCTGAAAACCTGTGGTCCACAACCAACAGATATCACCTGGCTCAGACTCATGCTTTGTACGCGTAGCTTTTGATAGAAGTCGCAGCTAAAGAAAATGTTCGGCCTCATCATGGATGACCTCCGAGGCACAAATCGCCAGCCGTCAGTCAGCGCCCCAACACCCGGCCGGACACGTCGCAGACCAGAGAGCTGGCAGGCAGTCGGAGCCGACGGCTTACGAGAAGTCCTCCTTGTTTTTCTTGGTGACGTCACACTGCAGGCACATCCGGTCGAGCGGCCACTCATTCTTGCGGGCCGTGCTCTGCATGATGGCCGTGAGGAACGACTGAGGGTTGAAGAAGCCGGCCAGCCACACGGACGCCGGCAGCTGCCGAGACGTGGAGACACGGCACGGTCAGGCGGGAGCCGAGACATGGTCAGACGGGAGCCGAGACACGGTCAGACGGGAGCCGAGACACGGTCAGACGGGAGTTGAGACACGGTCAGACAGGAGCCGAGACACGGTCAGGCGGGAGCCGAAACACGGTCAGACGGGAGCTGAGACACGGTCAGGCGGGAGCCGAGACACGGTCAGGCGGGAGCCGAAACACGGTCAGACGGGAGCTGAGACACGGTCAGGCGGGAGCCGAGACACGGTCAGGCGAGAACCGAGACACAGTCAGACAGGAACCGAGACACGGTCAGGCGGGAACCGAGACACGGCCAAGCGGGAGCCGAGACACGGCCAGACGGGAGCAGAGACACGGCGAGACGGGAGCCGAGAAACGGTCAGACAGGAGCCGAGACACGGCCAGACGGGGGCCGAGACACAGTCAGACGGGAGCTGAGACACGGTCAGACGGGAGCCGAGACAAGCGAGCCGTTCCTCCTGACCGCATGCATATATGGATTACCCCAGTCACCCAACCGTCGGTACAAAAACACTGATGTGGGGCTCACATACCTCCGTGGCGTTGTACAGACGGGCACACAGCACGCATTGCAATAGCAATCGCACCACTGGCAGTGGGCGCCGCTGCCGGTTGATAAAGATGAGGCGATAAAGCGACTGGGTTCTACACTTCAGGGGGGGGGGGGGGTCAAGTCTCCAGCTGCTGGAAACTCACCGCGGTTTAATATGAAAAGCTCCAGTATGACGCCTGGACACCGGAGCACAGAGCACGGTTTGTGCGCGCGTGGCTGTGAAGGGCCATTTCGTGAAAGCGCCACGCGAAACCTCCACCCCTGTGTACCGCGCCCCGGGCGAGCCGCACCTGGAAGTCGGAGGTCCAGCTCTCCAGCTCGCGCACGCGCAGCAGCAGGTCCGAGTACCAGACGGTGAGGCCCAGCATGGAGGCGTACGCCCGCTTGGTCCACGAGGCCGGCACGGCGTCCATGAACAGCGAGTTGCCCAGGTCCTCCATCTCGGCCGTGATCGTCAGCTCGCCCTGTGGCAGCGCCCAGCCCGCTCAGTCCGGCGGTCAGGGCGGCGCCGAACGGGAGACAGCAGACTCCTCCCGGCACGGCCGCGGGGACGTAGAGGCACACTGAGCGCGCCTGGAGACGCACAAACGCCGCCGCAGGCAAGTGCAGTTGGCTCGGTGAGCATGGCAGAAGCGGGTATTGGCCGGAAGCGGAATCGAGACTGTTTTCCAATGCGCGTTAACCCCGAAGGAACTGGGCGCAAAATGACCATTGCAGTCGACGCGCCCGAAAACACCAATAAATAATAACAACTGCGAAGGAACCGTCAGTACGCATCGGAAATATCATGATCTGGATCTACGGACCCACTCACACAACAGTACATGTTACGGGGTAAGTCCGCCGCGGCTGTCTAGGCGGACGGTCGAGGGTCCCACGCCCGGCACATCCCGGCGCGTGCCTACCTTCAGACCCAGGTCCAGCTCCTTCAGCGACCTCCGGATCTCACCCGTCAGCATGTTCATGCGCTCGCACTCCTGAAACGGCCGCCGTCGCTGACTCAGCACGCGCACCCCAGCACACATAGACCACTGCTGGGTTACGAGTTGGTTACTACGAGCTGAGTTGGTTGCTCGGTAGGTGTCAGCACCGTCGACCACCGCGACAAATCCATCCTCCGAGCAGCGGCGCACGACGGTACTGTCGTCCAAATGTAAGCCCCATGTGTTGATTTGTGGGCATTTTGCGTTTTTTATGTCATCTGATTCGTCTACTTATGCTGAATTCGGTTATTTAAACCATCAGTTGAAATTTTTCCAAACCGTCATCCCTTTTTCAGCTAAAAGTTTGTGAAAATTTCCACTACCGGTTTGAATATCACAATTCAGCGCGAGAAGACGAATCAACTGACACAAAAAACGCAAAATGGCCAGAAGTGAACATACGGGGTTCTACCTTTGGACGACAGAGTGGCGAGGATGCCGGTAGTGTAGTGGTTACCGCGTCTGCGTTAACCACTGCGCGTCTGGGAAACCAGAGGTACGGGGTTCGATTCCCCGCGGTGGCCGCCCTTCCTGCCGGGGTGAGAGGCAGGCGACGCCATATAGCCTCAGCAGATGAGTGCGTCGTAAAAGCCCCAATGACACACACACACACACACACACAGAGTGGCCATCATTTGGCGGAGCTGCGCGTGGCCAGGTCCGACAGCACCGTACCTGGAACGCCACCACCACATACGGCGTGCGCTCCTCCACCTTGCCCATGATCTCTGACATGTTGAATTCGTCCGGCAGCTTGTCCACGATGTCGTCCAGGATCTGCTTGACCTGGTGACCGGACGTCGAGGTCAGGACGGAGGCGCCGGGCCGCGCAAGGCAAGGCGGGGGCTGGAGCTCACCCGCAGTGGTACGCGGACGTTACACGGAATGGGCAAACATTAAAACGAATTACGGTTATCACATACACACGGCACCTTAACAGTATACGGCAACTATCGAAGCATCAACGCATCCAAGAGCACTTCCGAACAGGTCGCGCTCGCCGTATCCGGCCAGGCGCCACTCAGCTCCCTTCCCCCGAATCAGGGAGTCCCATCCCCCGAGTCACTGACTCACCTTCTCCTCTCGGGTGGTGGTGACGCCACCGCCTCCGCCCGAGTCGCGCGGCTGCAGCTCGAACACGATGCGGAACAGGTTGTCGGAGGTGGCCGTCAGAAACCCTGGCGGAGACGAGAGCGAGGCGCCAGGGCCGTCAGCCGTGGCTGCCGCAGGGCAGCGCTCGCCGCACTGGCGGCCAGCGCTGCCCGCACCGGCTTTTCACAGTGTGAGTGAGGAGTGTGCGTGTGAGTCAGCTTGAGCACAGGACGCAGAAGTAGGACGGCCGAGAGAGCCGTCCGTAGGGCGGCCGCAGCTCTGCACTTGCTGGTATTGCACCGCTGGAAGGATTGTCGTCTTGCGCGTCGCGGGCTCACGTCCGACGGTGGAAACTATCACACTGCACGCATCTCCCCAGCGTGTGAATATCAAAACGCAAACCCGGCAACCCGCCGAATCGCGTCATGAGTCTGGAGCTCTGGCGACCGGACATGTGTCTCGGCCTGCCGGTGCGGGGCAAGCAGCCACCCAGCCAGCCACGGGGCCGATCCTGCGGCCCCTGCCGGCGCCACTCACCGATCTCAGCGTTGGGATGGAGGCCGTACAGGTAGGGCGACTCTGGCGGCAGCATCTCGTCCACGTACGCGTGGTAGCCCTTGTAGTCGGAGTTGGGCGGGCTGGCGAAGCCCGGCGCGAAGAACAGGTCGCCCTCCAGCTGAGGACCGGCGGCGGCGCGGTCAGCAACGCGCCGGCCGGGAACACGGCCTCAGCCAGAGCGGGCCGAGCAGTGCTGCGCCGGTCAGCGGCGCGTCAGCCGGGAGCACCGCCTCCCCGGAGCGGGCAGACCAGTGCTGCGCTGGTCAGCAACGCGCTGGCCAGGAGCACAGTCTCCCCGGAGCGGGCAAACCAGTGCTGCGCTGGTCAGCAACGCACTGGCCAGGAGCACAGCCTCCCCGGAGCGGGCAGACCAGTGCTGCGCTGGTCAGCAACGCACTGGCCAGGAGCACAGCCTCCCCGGAGCGGGCAGACCAGTGCTGCGCTGGTCAGCAGTGCTGCTGACACCTCGGCACAACACGGTATCACCCGAGACGCCGCGACACATACGCCACCTCCTCTGCTAAAATGCATTAGAGTGGGGGTCAAGTTCAGCCCCCAGGGTTTTTCCAGACTAATTTACGAAAGGCGCGGTGCAGTCGAGCCAACATTGTGTAGCTGCAGGCAGTTGAAAAGCGGATCTTTGATATATAAATTAGATGCACCTTGCAATATCGCTGACGTATGACCGGTCAGTTAGGCCATAGCTGTCAGCGAAGGCGATTTCTAGTGAATAGTTCGATCTGGTACGACAACGGAGTGCTATGCACAGCCATGCATCTCTAATAGTTTTGTAGACAAGTAGAACACTATATTTAGGATAACGGAAAATTTCATTGACCTTGGATGAGGTATGAAGGTTAGCCGAGGTGAAAACCAGCCTGCCTTTTTTGGAGCGCGCTTTTTTGGTTAGTTTCTGATGCTTATTTCGAATTTCCCCATAACAGAGACCGCAGCAGACATCATCCATGGATTTCTTGACGGACAGAGTAGGTCGTTGACCTAAACGAACCCAGACCAACATTTTGTGCTCAGGAATATACCGCTTATCGTAATCCTTGGCGCTTATTCAAATTCGAAAATAAAAAACGATTGCGTAAGTTTTAAGTACCCATCAGCTTAAGGCCAACAAGGCCACTGACCTGAAATAAACACCACTGACATTTTGCTTAGAAAAGGTATCCAGATTTCAGGCGGTTGCGCGAGGATGTCTGGGAGCACTTGTAAAAAAATCTGGATTTTCACATTGTTGGACCTAATCTGACCTAGAATTCATCGTCCAGAATCCCTAAGTTCCAACACTAGTAATTTCCACTTCTCATTCCAGAGGGTGAAGTGATCACTCTCTCGCGATTTCGTGGCTTTCTGCAGCCCACGTGCCTGCATAAACACCCAACAAACCCGCTGCCCCGAGCCCGGCGTACGCCACTCCGGCGCAGACGCCTCAGCAGCGAGCGGCCGCCGGCCTGCCGGCATCGGGGTGACGTCTCCAGTGTCACGCCGCCCCGCCGAACCAGCGCTCCGACCACACCGCCGCCGGCGGCCGCTGGAGACGCGGCGCGGCCGCCGGCGCGCACCCACCTGGTCCGGGTGCATGTAAACCTCGAGGTAGGTGCGGCAGAGCCGGCGGTCCCAGTCGTCGGTGATATGGCCGCCGTACATGATCTCGCCGAACAGGTAGCGCAGGTCCTCCCACGGTACCTTGCTGTTGGCCTCCAGGTAGTTGAAGAGCACGTTGACGCTGATGGTCAGGTCGCCTGCGGCGGGCCGGGGGGGCGCGTCAGACGCAGACCACGACTGCCGCTGTACCGGCCATCGCCATACGTACCATCCCGTCATAAAGGCGTTGCAATGCCGTTGAGCTGATACAAAAGGTAATGGTGCGACCGAGCTGATGTAGAAAAGAAGTTGTACTAACATAAATTAATTGTCGCGCAGACAAGCGGATACCATCGTGAAAACGCCTAGACATCGTTAGAATGGTTCGGCCAGTTTCCCCTCATGGTTGTCACCGGCTCGCACCATATTCCATACCAAATGAAGCAAAGTGATTGATCAGGTGAGCCGTTTTGGTAGCACCGGCACATACCGTGTACGGTAGCAGTGACCGTGGCGGTGTGAAATGGCCACGACTCCGTCGTCGGGAGCTGACACTCCCAGCTGACCCTCCCCCCTCGCCGTCATCCCACGGACAGCCCACCCTGCCGCTCCGGCCGTACCGACGTTGAAGGGGTAGGGCCGGTTCCAGCCCTGCGGCCCGAACTTCCTACGCTCAGCCACCACCGCGTGGAAGTAGCAGAGCGAGAACAGGATCGACTTGAACTCGGCCTCCTTGGTGCACATCTCCAGCGTGTCCTGCAGCGGAGTGCGGCACGGTTAATGGCCCTGCATGGCGCCACCGGTTCGGTGAATATCGGCACTCGCATCGGTGAAAGCTGCTACTAGCATCGGTGAATGTCGGCACTCGCATTGTTGAAAGTCGGCACTCGCATCGGTGAGTGTCGGCACTCGCATCGTTGAAAGTCGGCACTCGCATCGGTGAAAGTCGGTTCTCGCATCGGCAAAAGATGCAGCGGCGGCCAACATCGCGTCACAATGATTCACTTTACGGCAGTAATCTCATTTAAAGTCATAACCACGGTGGCGCTACCACTATTAGCTCCTGAAACCGTGTAATGTGCGGCGATGTATTCTTCAAAGGCGCATCGAGCAGCACAACTCCAGCGTCCGGCTTTTCCGACGGAAGACGGGCTGCGCTGACCTGCGTGAAGTTGTCCAGCGCCTTGTGCAGGTTTGCGAACATCCCCGTAGGAGGCTCGTTCGTTATCTTAATCGCCGACTCGAGGATTCCCTGCGAGGAGCGAGTTGTCACACTTCGGTGGTGGAAAGAGCACGTCAGCTGAGTTCTCTCCGCATAATTCCAGACTCCCCCGCCCCCCCCCCCCTTCCCCTGACGGTGAGTCGAGCCAAGGCGAAGTCGTCCAGCACACGAAGTACCGCTTCAAAAGCACATCCAAAATGCTAGCATATCAAATGCTACTTGCTGATCGTTGTCGTGAATTAGAGAAAAGAGTAATGTGCATCAAGAACTCAATAAATGACGTGGCCGCTTAGCTCATCAAACTGGGTTTGGTCACCGCGGCGTACTCCAAGAGGCCAAAACACAATCTTCAGCACAAAATCCCTCGCTAAATAAATGCTCTGTCGCCCTGGACTGTTAGACTGTGCCGCGTTACTACCAAGTAATGCGGGTTGGCCGCGGTGAGGTTCCGAACCGCAGAGGCAGCGGCGCGCCAGCTGGTCTTCGCCTGCGGCGCGAGCCGTGGCCACCAGCACTGGCCAGGTACCCGACTCACCTGCGGTATGATGTGCGCGTCCGGCGTGGGCGCCGGCTCTGCCGACATGAACACGCGGTACTTCTTGTGCCCCGACTGGCTGTTGGTCTCCAGCCGCTTCTCCAGTCGCGGCAGCCAGTTCTTCACCAGGTGGATGTTCTGAGGGGACGACGGGCGACGGTCACACGTTCCCCGCCTTTCCAACATCGGCACGGTGAGCGGCAATAACAGGTGTGGTCTCCCACCCGGCGGGGCACCAGCATGGCAGCTAAGCACGGTGATGTCTCAGGCTTTACTGAAAATCAATGCTCGGGCTCATCAGACGTGCAAAATCCACCTGACACACTAGCAGGTCCATCTGGCGTATGGGTCACGAGAATGCCTCGAGGTGATTTCCTAGTTGGATTTGACATCAGAGGGCTCATGTGTCGTGGCACCCATTATGAAAGAGGAAATATCATCAACGTAGACATTTTCGAGGTCACAAAGATTCGTGCCACGGAACTGAAACACAAAATCCGCCCGTCCGTAGGAAAATGTAACCTCGTGACCCTAGCCAAAAGTCATCGTTTAACCTTCGTATCATGTCCGTTCTCTACTTTGTATTCAGCAAAATGAGACACTTCGCGTGCTGTCTTTCCTTGCAAGGCAAAACAAGTTTCCGCAGGTACAAGTGTCTAAACAGCATTCCCATGGCCCAAAACATGGTCCTCCTCACTTCTCTCGAAGTCGTCAAATCGACACGTTAGTCTACCGTCATCTTTTGCATTGGCCATCGTTCAGATTTATTTGCAGCTGCGTACCATGGGCTATTTGACGCGTTGAGTCCACCTAGCAGAATACCCGCTCTATCCGACACACGGGTCACGATATGGATACATCCTTTAGCTATTTGCAGAGCTTATGTGACGTTGATATACATTTGACGTCCTAGCGCCAACAAAAACACAGGAAAAACTACTCCGCATTAAATTTTCGACTGTAAAACATATGAAATACTAGCACCAAGTGATAATGCAAATGCATGTAAATTAACCCAACAGGCCAGAACTAAGGGTCACCACATTTTGACATAGATTGACCAGTGGCAAAAACGTACAAATACAAACCACATAAGGTTTACCCAAGGCCCGTCGATGACCGATGGACATCTGTAAAAATGGTGACAACTTCACCTCTTCTTAGGTGTTTTAAGCCTGGTCGCTGTTTTGTCTGAATCCTCCGAACAACTCGCCCATCTGCACAGGACAGCTGATGCACGGTCATTGGTCACCTGCCCTGGTTCAGGCGGAGCAAACCGGCTGGTGTTTTTGAGTGTCTGAAGTTATCTTGACTGTAGCGAATGGCGCAGCGAGCTTCTCAGCCTCAACTGCGACTTCCGATTATTTGATGATAAAGAACCAGATACTGACAGTCAATTTCTGTACGGAATTCGTCCATGGTCCCCTGAGAAAATGTGACCCGTAGCAGTACCGGTTCCTCTCTCGAGCTACGGCTCGCCTCACGGTCCTCTCAATGCCGTCACAGGCTGTTCTGCCGCGAGACGTACCAATAAATTCAACTCATCGACCGTTCCAAAATATGTGTAATGGTAAGCGAGGTCAAAATGCACTCGAGCGTGTGTGTGTGTGTGTGTGTGTGTGTGTGTGTGTGTGTGTGTGTGTGTGTGTGTGTGTGTGTGTGTGTGTGTGTGTGTGTGTGTGTGTGTGTGTGTGTGTGTGTGTGTGTGTGTGTGTGTGTGTGTGTGCGTGCGTGCGTGCGTGCGTGCGTGCGTGCGTGCGTGCGTGCGTGCGTGCGTGCGTGCGTGCATGTGTGTGTGTGTGTGTGTGTGCGTGCGTGCGTGCGTGCGTGCGTGCGTGTGTGCGTGCGTGCGTGCGTGCGTGCGTGCGTGCGTGCGTGCGTGCGTGCGTGCGTGCGTGTGTGTGTGTGTGTGGGTGGGGGGGGGGAGCTTAAGGCTCCCCGGAGGATTTTCCACAAGAATTTCCACACGGCATGGTGTGGTCGCACCAAGCGTCGTACAGCTGTAAACAACTGAATAATTGATCCCTTGATATAACAAATAAATGCACCTTGTAAGTTCACTGACTTTGAGAAGGTTCAAGCCTGGCCATTGTTGTTAGCGATGCCAATGCCCAAGGAATCTTTCAATATGATGCGACAACGGCGTGCAGGACAAAGCCATAAAGCTTTGTGTCGGTTTCTTAAACTAGGTAATTGCAGTAAAAACTACGACAAATCCCATTGACCTGGGTCGGGCAGGATGGTCCTATCAGGGTCAGAAGTAAAATATCTTGATTACCGAACACCTTACCTTATGGAGTTTTGGACGTTCATTTCGAAATTCTGGATCACAAGGACACAAACAGGCTAATCTAGTTTTTTTAAATCATGGAGGTCATGGAGGTCATTTACCTAAAACAACTCCGATCAACCATATATTTTGAAGAGTATGCTCAGTAACGTAGTACTTATCGCCAAATGTACATAAATGCAATGCCCATGGTTTCTGGTCACCTATACTTTCCTAAGGTCAAATAAGGTCAGTGGCCTAGCATAGACACCAGTGAAACTTTGCTTGTGGAAAGCATCTAGGTTAAATATGGTTGTGTGAGGAGGTCTGAGACCGAGGCTTGGAGGGCTGAAGAGGTCTGGGTATCAAACTGGCCTGTCACTTGGGCGCATCGCCAGGTAATTATTGGCCAGAGAATATGTGCGTTGACAATATTCTTGTCATTATTATTGGTGTTACGGTGTCTAGAACATACTAATGTCAACCCCGCTATAAAAACACCTCGATGCTTGTCTTGTAACCCATAGGTTGGAAGGAACTGATACTATGCCAGACGGCTTCTACGCACCAGATAGCCGCTGGCACCAATATTCAGTCCCAGCTGTGACAAGACCGTGCCGGTGGTGCTGCGCTGGGTGGGAGGTTACACCAACACACGTCCAGATACTGCCAAGACCAGTATCTATCACGCACTTGCTGTGATGCGCAGCACAGGCCGGCAGGTCGGCAGTCGCGTCTCCCTCCCTTCGAGGCTACCGCGCCTGTCGTGCGTAACGCTGGCGAGCACGCACGGCACGACGCCACAAACCGGCGCCGCTTCTGAATACAACTGTACGGCGCCATACAGCGTCCCCTGCGCCCTAGCCCGGCGGCGGCCAGCGCGCGCCGCCTGGCTTTGGCGTGGCTGGGGCCGCTTCAGAATACAACTGTACGGCGCCATACGGCATCCCCTGCGCCCCAGCCAGACGGCGGCCGGCGCGCGCCGCCTGGCTTAGGCGCGGCCGGCGCCACCCACCTGCAAGATGACCCAGTGGCCGTGCTTGGCGGCCACCTCCAGCGCGTTCTCGGCCACCACCTCCTGGCCCTGGCCCAGCGACACGCTGTGGAAGTTCTTGTGGTCGAACGTGAAGCGCAGCTTGCGGCCCAGCTTCTCCACATCCTGCGATGGCGGCCAGAGTCAGCGACAGACGCGGACACGCCGTGCCCTCCGGTCCGCGAACGGCTCAGACAGGCGATGTTCAGCAAGATATGACACAAAGTATCTACCCCTCTCTCGGAAACGACTGTAACCGGAACGTCACGGGGCAATACAGTTCATCCGTGTGTTTAACCACAGCGGGCGTCAGAAATAAATAGCCATGACTATCCCAAAAAGCTAGCTACAAATTTTGGGCATTCAGTCCGGTTCAGATGAGCACATTTCATGTAAGTGCATGCTCTGGCGTACTTTCAATGGGTCCACGCCAGGTGATAAGATGAAGAAGATGGGCGTGGACGGACCCGACTCTTCGAACGACTTCGAGAACTCCACACTTCGGCCCTCGATGTACTTAAATCCAAGCCTTTCTTCGATGAAAGCTCTGTAATCAAAGACGTGCCACACGAACGGTCACCACCATCGCTACGAAGCGCCGCAAAAATGCGCAGGGGCATTTTTGACCTCTAGCTAGCACACCGCTAGCGTAGTGATTCAGCTACGCATCTGAAAAAACAGGCGTGCAGGGCCTGATTCTCCGTAGTGTCCGCTCCTTCGGCCACAGTGAAGGGCGCTCGACGTAATATAAACTCAGCGGCCTGTTACGCCACATAGCCCCAATAACACGCATACACATACATACATAACGGCGCGTATCGCCGTCCCAATTATATAGCGCACAGGCTAACGGCGCGCGTATCGCCGTCCCAATTATACGCTCATGCAAGGATATAAAAGACAGCGGACACCACGCTTGACTTATTCATCATGCACCTGGCAACTAACATTTCAAAACCCAATGGGCAGGTTTTGATCGTCGACACTTACGGTACGAGATGGATAACACGATTTTCTTCCAGCTCGCCGTTTGACAATACCACCTGAGCGGCTTGTCGCAGAGGCGGCCGTCTCAGCACTGGTGCCGGACCTCCGGTTGTGTGCTCCTCCCCTCCCCCGCGGCCGTGGCCACCACTCACCGGACGGCGTAGGTCATGCGGTCCGGCCGCAGGGCGCGCATCATGCACAGTCGCTGCAGCGCCGACTTGTTCTTCCACTCCTGCGGGAACTTCTCCTTCTCCGGACACTCCGACTCGCAGAACTTCTTCCAGCGCTTGGCCGAGCCCTCGATGTCGCGGTCCAGGTTCCTGCGGCGGCGCCGGGCGCGGCCCGTTACAACGGACGGGCGCCGCATCGGCAGTAAGCTGGCCAACATTTTCCGTGACGTCTCTTGAGCCAAAACGCACACAACAGGCGCAGGTGTCGTGCATGATAAACCCTATACAGAGAGTGGCTGTGCACAAAGAATGCATTGTTTCTAGGCCTACAAACCATATCGGAAGCCAGTGAGCGAGAAACGGCGGTGACGGTGACTGCTTACCCTGCATGATGCGCACTGCGCACATCCCAGCCCAGCCCGCAGCACGGTCAAACCAGACCGCCCCAGCAGTGAGCTATCGGCACGTGAGAGACACCAGGCGCAGCGACTCACTTGAACTCCTCCAGGGAGCTGAGGGACTTGATGGCGCCCCAGTATGTGTTGGTGAGGAAGTCCACCGGGGACGTGACGTTCGGGGTGATTGGGAAGCGCAGCAGGAAGTCCAGCTCGTAGTAATGAATCTCCTTGCTCTCCAACAGTATCTGCACCAGCAGTGGATCACTCAAAAGCAGCCCGCAAGCAGCGCAGTTGGCGAACTCTCAGTCTGAGGTGCGGATGTCTTTGAGATAAGCCCAACGCAGCAGCAAACTAGCTAGTCTGTCACTAACACATCATCAACTGAGTTTCTCCGTCTCCTACTCTGCGCCGATCAAGTGCCATTGTGACGGTAGGATATCAATGCACGCCTTCAGCGCTGCCGACTGAGAATGTTAGAACACTGAGCGTTCGCAATCACCGACTGAACCAGACGGATAACATGAGCAGGCTCAATCGATTTACGCGCCCGCCTCAGCCGTTGACGGGGTCACTCGCCTGGAACGCCATCTGAGCGGTGAAGATGAGCTTGTCGCATTCGAACAGACCACGTGTGGTGTACATGAAGACCGAGTAGGTGACGCTGTCAATCAGGTTCTCCACGCGGTCCTTCACCTCCTCCGCCGGCTCCGCCTTGCTCATGGCCTTGTGGAACACCACGCTGAACGCCTGCCGCGGGAGAGGTGGGCTCCGTGAGGACGCGGCGGCGTCCACACTTGAGGCGGCCACCCATCCCACTCCAAGACAGGGCCGCGACGTCTCAGACAGCAGACACCGCTCCGACGCGGTGCTGTCTGACAGCGCAACCGAGCAGCTCACTCCAAACGATACCAGCCAGGGCCGACCGAACGCCCAAATCGCATCATTAAGAGATCAACACCCGTTTGTTCCTCACAGGCTGAGTCGGCACCAAGCCAACGTGACCATCGCTGTGCTGCCGAACAGGTTCCTGGTGAGCCAATCCGCCCAGAGAGCCGACTTACGAGCACCCGCGAGACGCTGCGCGAGAAGCGTCACCGCGTCCACACATTCCACCTGGCAGATGATGCCGGTGTACGGCGGACGGATCGGCACGGCCAGTCCCAGACAGCGGCGCGGCGCCGGCGGTAGCGTGGGCTAGCCGGTCGACGCCGGCCACGACCACGAGGCTCCATCTGTCGCCATCCGCGAGCCACTCTCGCCGTCACCAGCTGCCGTCACGACACGCCCCAGAGGAGGCGTGAGTGATGGAGCCGGCTGGGCTCGCGCCGGCCACCGGCCACCGGCACCGCACGCCTGGCTAACGCCGCAGGCCGGCACCAGCGTCTGCTGCGCGACACGAGCGTCGCTCGGGCACGGACCGGCACCGGGGGTCCGCCACACCACTGGCGGGCAGGGCCGACACCGGCGACGGCCCTGCACCGGGGCCAGCCAGCTCCGCAGCACCGGAGCCAGCTCGGCGCCCACCTTGAGCGAGAACTGGTAGATGGGGTTGATCTTGTGCAGGTCGTTGAGGATGAAATAGAGCAGTGAGGCGCGCGCGGCGGCCGGCCGGTACAGCTCGCGGGCCTCGTCGATCTGGATGGACGTCTCGCGGCCCTCGATCACCTGCGGCAGCGCCGGCGACGTCACCTCCCGTCACCGCTGACTGCACCGGCCGACACGCCGCTCCACAGCCCAGTCGGCCACCGCACCACGCCGCTCGGCCGGCGCCCTGGCCCTGGTCTACCGGCCACCCGCTCCGGCTACAGCATCAGCCGCACTATTTATTCATATAGCAGCCAAAAGGCGTTCGACCTTAATATTAAAGGGTTGGACCTACTAACAGACCATATAATTTTATTTTCCTGAAGTAAGGGTGGCATTTTGCATTACAAAAACAGCTTTCCAACCGACCAAACCACTGGAAATATCACCACCACATCCCTTGCATTCAGTCGTAACGCAGTGACTGAGACGCTGCATCAGAGCTCGGGCGATAAAACTCCTGGTAAACAAGACAGGCGCGAAATTAACGTGGGGAGTAAGCCACATCTTTCTACGCATCAACTCGCTTTTCTATTCGTAGACGCAATCCATTTCAACTGTTCAACAAACTTAAAAAAGGCTTTGCAAGTCAAGTGACGCCAACTGCTCGCGCAACGCCCGGTTTGAGCTACGTCAAACCTTCTTAATACGCAAAGCAGGCAGTAAAAAGGCACTGTTGGGCAAAAATGTGACACAGTCCCACGTCTGCGGCACTATTTGTAATGCCCTTAAGAAGCAGCACCTCTTCTCTCACGCCAAGAAATCTCGCCGTGTCTGGACTGACCTTGTCTTGGACCTCAGCAGCTGTGGCCTTGGTATACTCGAGATTCTCCACCAGCTCTGTGTCTCCCAGGAAGTTGCCGCCGGCAGAAGACAGACGCGACAGCAGATTATCCTCCAACTTCTTCAGCAGAATCTTGAATTCGTTCTGCTGCTTCGTTAGGTTGTACTGCACGCAGAGTGGAGAGGATTCGATTATAAAGTTGATATAAGTAAGGCCAATTATGCATAAGTCAAGTTTATACTAATTCCCATACATTCTAAGCCTTAAAGTGGCTTCAATTTTGAAATCACCTAGGGTTCTCAGCAAATATGGTGAAAGCCTTGTAGCATTTGGCAGCGCACAGCATTTCGCTGCAGTGAAGCTTTACGGAAATCCGCCGTGCGCACAAACTATCGATGGAGCGAGTGCGCAGCGCCAAAAAAAGTTTCAGCATTCCAGAATTTCGTGGGGACGCCCTGTTCTGAGCTTTTGACGAATCATGGTTAGACAGGCATATTCAACGTGCCCGTCTCATTATTTGTCAATCGAAGTTTCGTTTTTCTTCCATAAGTTCAAAATAAATCAGTAAGGCATTAATAAGATAGCGGAGTTAGCCGCCAATACATCTGCAACTTTCTTATATTCCGCTCAAGCTGGCAACGCATCTGAAGTCAACGTAAGTCTGAGCAGGCATTAAAGATAACATAGGGCTCACCAATATTTTTATTTTGACCACGCATAACCATTTGCCAACGCTATGAGCTAGACCATCTTACAGAAAACAATAGTTATGTTATCTTCTTAGACTAGTTATGGACTTGTAAATCGATCACAGCAGAATTTTCAACTCAGATAATTGAACTACGGCACGAAGCGAAGCTAAATATCACTTTCTCTTCTTACGGAAGTGACGCCACACCCGTCCCACATTCCTTGGTTTCGCACGAATGATCATAGAACATTTTTATGACGATGAACATGATGACCGCGGCACACAGCGCACACACTAATGTCCGCATTATCTTATTCACCAGCAAAGTATGTGATCAGTGATGATTCTTGCAGCCCCCGAAAGACCAGAAATCAAGTACACCACTTGCCAGCACTCCGATACGTTGCTTGGGACCGGAGAACGGATCTTTCCCAACAAATGGTTTGTCTCGTATCGTTCCAGACACGCACGCCACCGGCCCGGCCGCGGCCGCGTAACGTCTAGGGTATACCAGTGTACGTAACCTCTGCTCTTCGAGCTTGGATCACCGGGCCTTCACCACCTCGGCCATCAGTCGGCGTCCCGGAGCGAGCGTGACCTTACCTTCTGCTCCTCGAGGTCGGGCCTCGGGCATTCACCACCTCGGCCAGCAGCTGGTGTCCCGGAGCGAGCGTGACCTTACCTTCTGCTCCTCGAGGTCGGGCCGCTCGGCCTTCACTACCTCGGCCAGCAGGTGGTGTCCCGGAGCGAGCGTGGCCTTACCTTCTGCTCCTCGGGGTCGGGCCGCTCGGCCTTCACCGCCTCGGCCAGCAGCTAGTATCCCGGGGTGGGCGTGACCTTACCTTCTGCTCCTCGAGGTCGGGCCGCTCGGCCTTCACCACCTCGGCCATCAGCTGGTGTCCGGGAGCGAGCGTGACCTTACCTTCTGTTCCTCGAGGTCGGGCCGCTCGGCCTTCACCACCTCGGCCAGCAGCTGGTGTCCGGGAGCGAGCGTGACCTTACCTTCTGCTCCTCGAGGTCGGGCCGCTCGGCTTTCACCATCTCGGCCATCAGCCGGCGTCCCGGAGCGAGCGTGACCTTACCTTCTGCTCCTCGAGGTCGGGCCGCTCGGCCTTCACCACCTCGGCCAGCAGCTGGTCCTCCAGGCCGTCCTTGGTGACGGTGAAGTTGATGAGCGTGGTCTGCGCCTGCATCTCGGGCTTGTAGTGCGGGTTGGCGAGCTTGGTGTGCAGGATCAGCCGGAACTCCGGGTTGTACTCCACCTCCTTGTCGCCCAGCTTGATGGCGCTAGCGGACAGTGCGCACGTAAGTCTGCGGCGCCGCACCACGTCAGCAGTAGCACACATGGACCCGGGTCCGTGGCATGTCACTACACGGATAAACCGAGTTTGTAGTTGTTGAGAACTGGCGTCCAAATCGTGTAGTCCGCTTAGACCCAGCATGGCACCAATGAAATATATCGTTGAGAGTTGTCAGCACTACGGAAGGCTATGACCACGTCAAGCAAGCTCGCTTCTCCTTGGCTAGCGCAGCTTGGCCAGGCCATTAAGACACTCTGCCTGCTCCTGCTGAAACTCCAACCTATCACTGGACCAGATCCGGGCACCTGGCCGGCCGGCGTCAGGTTCGTCTGCTCTTACAGACGCGTGATGCACGTCACCCCGCAGCCCTGCATCCGGCCCAGCGACGGCCGCGTTCCTATCGGTCATCGGTCGCATCCACAGCAGAGAATCGAACCTACGCTTCCCCCCGGCAGCCGGCCGCTCCGCCACCGGCGTTGGCCGGGGCGGCCGGGGCGGCCGACGTACCTGCCCTTGCGGATGAGGTTGCGCGCCAGCAGCGGGTCGAGCACGGGATCGACCGACTCGCCGATGTTCTCCACCAGCACGACGGAGCCGGCGCTGATGGCCTGCTCCACCACGTCCATGTAGCCGCGCTGGCCCAGCCGAATCACCTTCAGCTCGGCGCCGTACCTGGTCTTGATCCACTTGATGCCTTGCAGCTGGCGGAGCGGGCGGCGCGCGTGACGGCCGCGTCGTGCTCGCGTTAACGCCCTCGAGCACAGTTCGTTCGAAACGGCGATAGTACAGCACGACTTAAGACAGCACGATGACCGCGCATGAGCCTGTACCTACACAACACCACAAAACAACGCCGTGATATTCGACGTCTGCGCATGCGCCGAGCCCACCGCACTGACAGCGAGTGGCACTGGTTTCGTGTGGCTCCTCGCCCACGCGTGCCATCTACACTGGCTGGCTCGTGGAGAGCCGGTGGACGGGTTCAGCGCGTCGGCGGCCGCACCTGAGGATCAATCATGAGCGGCCAGCGCTCCGACTTGGTGAGGATGGTGGCGTTCTCCGCCGACATGCGGTCGTTGGGCAGACCCTCGTTGTTCCAGGTGGCGATCTGCGCCTCGTCCGTCAGCAGCGAGAGCGGGTCCAGCTCGGGCGTGGTCGGCACCTGGCGGCCGGCGGCCGGGCGTGACACGGGCGCGGCGGCGGCGGCGGCGGCGCAGTCGTGCGCGCACGGACCTGGCGCACGCGGCGGCGAACACAGTAGCTCACGCGCGGACCTGGCGCACGCGGCGGCGGCGGCACATTGGTGCGCACGGACCTTGCACACGCGGTGTTGGCTGAACAGTTGCGTGCGCACGGACCTGGCACACGCGGTGTTGGCTGAACAGTTGCGTGCGCACGGACCTGGCGCACGCGACGTCACCGCCGAGCTCGGACAGACCCAGCGCGCGCGGCTCTGACACCAGACGGCAGCGCCGCTGAAGCCATGATGCGCACTGACATCGCCCCGGACAAGACAGGACATTCAAACAGGGGACAGAGGCAGCGACTTTGCAAGTCCGTATATCGACATCGATCTTATCATGCAGCGGATGTGTTATCGTTCTTGTGCATTACCAACAAAAAAAATCCATCCACGCCGAGATTCTGTCCTTTTGACCACACACAGGTATAAACAGCGGGCCGTTCACTCTCGCAGTTGATCGAGGGCGACACCACTCGCGGTGTCGCCCCCGATTAACACCGCTGCTCCGGCGTCACCACTCGCGACGACGCACGACACCGCCGCCGCCGACAACAGCCGGCCAGTGGCTGCGTCATATGGTGGTACTCGTCCGCCGGGCTGGGTTACAACGCGCCACCACTGGAGCGCGACACTGCCGGCGCGCTGTCTACGTACAGCCGCGTCGCAACCCCAATTCTGTATGCGTGAGCGTACATCCTCGTAACATGTGTGAAACACGTCCTGATTGCTACTCCTCGGGAGCGATCGCTTACCTCCAGCTTGGTGATCTGCGGGAACCACTGTTTGTCGAGCAGCTCCGTCCTGTACTGCTTGGTGAAGCAGCCCACGTACGAGATGAAGGCGGTGACCAGCAGCACGTCCCCCGGTATGGTGGTCTCCTGCTCTTTGTACCTGTCACGGCGACCGCAAAATGGCAGCTCTCCATCTCACGTGTCGGACGCTTATTACATAAAATGTGGCTGCCGAAAGCCATGGCTTTCACTCCGTCGCATGCTCGCTGGTCGGAGCAGGCGAGCCTGAGCATAACCCCAGGAATGGTTATGCGTAGCAAACATCAAGTTTGAGTCACGCATGTTGAAAACAAGACCGCCACTAAACGGACAAGTCCGACCTAAACGCAAACGACGAAATCTCAAACACCTGATCAATCCACACGCAACGCCTGTACAGACACATTTTCATTTCACGGGGCAGTTTGGCCGATCGGGCTCCGAGACAGCCGCCTATAACTCCCCGCCCCTGAGCTGGCGGCCCGACCGGCCGGCAGCAGCAGCAGCCACAGCAGCAGCCGCAGCAGCTGCAGCAGCATCAACGGCGGCGGCGGCGGGTGCAAACCTGGCGACACTCTCTCCCCAGCGGACGTTCTCGGAGGCCAGACCGCCCACCAGCCGGTTGGCCAGGTCGATGACGTAAGCCGTGGCGTCCGCCTCCTTCTGGCACTTGACCTTGGCCGCCGTGGCCTCCTCGAAGTCGGCCGTCAGCTTTCCCAGCGTCTCCTCCAGTACCTGGCCGGGCGCGTGGGCGCGTCAGTTGGACCCGCTCACTTTGAGGGGCGGGGGGGGGGGGGTAAGACGGGCACTGTCACTATCAGCTGGGAGAGCGGCCCCCACAGCTCCCGTCGCTCCGGGTCCCGTCACATTTGCCGGGTCGGTTCGAGGGTAGAGCCAGCCTTAAGCCAGCAGGGGCAGGTGACGGGCTTTCGTCACACAGATATATTTGCAAATATGGCAGGGAAATGGGAGACAGCCAGATGTTGACAGATAATGCACGTTATTTAACACAGGGACCACGGCAATGCAGACCATCCCAACCCGCTTCTCAGAACCGACAGCCAGCTGTGCACGGGGCCCACACAGGAGTCAACAACTGCAGTGCTGCGAGGACGACCGTCCGCCATGACCGGGCCGACGTAACACAAGTCCACTCCAGTCCTCTAAGCAAGCCGCTGGTCCGTATCGAGCCCTGTTCCCAGGCCCCGACCGGTGGGCGTTGACCGCCCCGTCGGGCCCCGCCGCCACATTACTGAGTGATCCCGGCGGACGCCTGTGAGACCGGCTTCCCGCCGTGCAGCGGAGCACCGCGGCACAGTCTACCTCCGCCGGCCGCCTGGTAGACGCGGGAGCCTGAACGCCGAGTAGGACCGCAGCACCAGCCGATGCCAGTCCACATCCCTAGCACGGCAGACCCCCGCACGCGCCGCGCCAGCTCTCCCACCCACTAGCAGAAGACTCTGCCACATGCGACAGACGCCACACGCCGCAGAACACCACAGCGTGGCCGCGGCACCGGTAATCCGGGTGCTGATCCACAGCAGGATCCGGATCCACAGCACCCACCCACGGCTCGCGCCAGCCACTCACCACGACGCGCTCCTTGATCTCGGCCAGCTTGTCCTGGGCGGCGGCCAGCTCGGCGTTGGCCGCCTCCAGCGCCAGGCGCTTGGGCTCCACCTCGCAGTACACCTCGTAGAACTTGACGATGTTCAGCACCCAGGCGCACAGACCTGCGGCGTCGGCCGGCCAGCGGCTCCGTTAAGGCGAGCGCGAAGCCAGCGCTCCGTAGCAGACTGCTTCGGCAAACAATCGATCGTGAAGGCCGTCGAGTGGTGGGCGGAACAACACTGGATACAGACACAGCTCTCTGGTCTTTTAATCAACGAATGCATGGCGCACGGCAAGGGCCCACCGCTCGTCTCGGCGACGGCTGGGCTCTGTCGGCGCGCGTCACCGCCCCGGTCCCGTGTAACCTCCTGCCTGACCTGCCGCCGCCAGCGACTTGGAGCGGATAAACTCGGCGTTGAACTGCGGGTCGGCCAGGTACGGCTTGATGGCCTTGAGGCAATCCGGGTGGATGTGCTCCTTGTCGTAGTTGCGCAGCTCGTCCAGGAAGCCGTCCACCTTAGCCATCATCACCTGCCGCGGCGCGTCGGCGGCGGGCGTCAGATGACACAGCGCGCACACAGCAGGCTCACGCTCCACCAACACAACACACGAGCACGCGCCAACTATTGCCAGGACGTGCAGCGGTGAAGCCAGCCTGCTCAGCCCCCCCCCCCCCCCCTTCTCCCCGGCACCACGAGCGGGAAGCACCGCACATCTGACCCTGAAGAGCAGACCTTCCAGGAGCTGTCCGAACATGTCACCGGAGTCCGTCCCTCGTGCCTCGGCACCCCACGCCGGGACAGCGCCCGGCCGACCGGCCGCCCGGCTCGGAGCGTCACGCCGTACCTTGCACGCCTTCCAGGAGCGGTCGCGGGCCACCTTGCCGCCCGGCGCGAGCAGCACCATGACCGCGGCTGTGACGTTCACCACGGCCGGCGGCGGCGTGCCGAACGACTTCAGCTCAGTCAGGTTGTTCTGCGGCACACACGCTGTGCGTCGGCTGCGGTCACGCAACACAGCCACACGCGCATGCGCACACACGCACACACACGCACATACACACGAACACACACACACACACATACACATACACGCACGCACGCACGCACGCACGCACGCACGCACGCACGCACGCACACACACACACACACACACACACACACACACACACACACACACACACACACACACACACACACACACACACACACACACACACACACACACACACACACACACACACACACATACTGCTGCAATCAGGCAGCATTCTTTACCTTCAGGAAACAGTAAAAATATTAAGGACATGTGTTTATAAACAATTGAGCTTAAAACATCTCTTCGGTAAATCCTACATCACAAGTGCGAGAAAAAGCTCCACCACAGTTGAGACGCCTTCTCAGGGCCGCTGCAACACCGTTTTGGCGTGGTGGTGGCAAACGAGCCGCCGTGCCGTCCCGCTCGCTCCGTCCCCCAACGCGTCCGGAGCGGTACCCACTCCCGCCCACCTTGTTGAGCGTGTCGAGGGCGTCCTTGGCGGCGATGAGCGCCGGCTGAGCCTTGGCCAGGTCCGCCTCGCATTCGCGCTGCTTCTTACCCACCTCCACGGTGATGACGCCCACCTTCTTCTCCTCGGAGTCGGCTGGCGACAGGCCCCGGCGAAGGTCAGGCGGTCGGCACCGCCGACGGTCAGAACATGAGTCGACGGTCAGGACATGTGCCGAGGGTCAGGACATGTGCCGACGGTCAGACGGGTATGAACCGACAGTCAAATGGACACGAGCCAACAGTCAGACGGAAATGAGCCAACAGTCAGGACATGTGCTGATGGTCAAACGGACACGTACCAAAGGTAAGACGGACATGAGCTGACGTTTAGGACACGTGCCGACGGTCAGGACATGTGCTGACGGTCAGGCGGACATGTGCCGACTGCAAAATGGACGTATACCGACGGCTAGGACATGAGCCGACGGTCAGGATATGTGGCGACGGTCAGACGGACATGAGCCAACAGACAGGACATGGCCCGACGGTCAGAATATGTGGCGGCGGTCAGAACATGTGCCGCCGGTCAGACGGACATGAGCCGACGGTTAGACGGACATGAGTCGATGGTCAGGACATAAGCCAACGGTCAGGATATGTGCCGGCGGTCAGAACATGTGCTGCCGGTCAGACGGACATGAGCCGACGGTCAGATAGACATGTGCCGACGGTCAGGACATAGGCAAACGGTCAGGATATGTGCCGACGGTCAGACAGACACGTGCAGTCGATCACACGGACATGAGCCGACGGTTAGACGGACATGTGCCGGCGGTCAGACGGACATGAGCCGACGGTTAGACGGACATGAGCCGACGGTCAGAACATGTGCCGGCGGTCAGACGGGCATGAGGCGACGGTCAGACGGACATGTGCCGGCGGTCGGGACATGTGCCGGCGGTCAGACGGACATGTGCCGGCGGTCGGGACATGTGCCGGCGGTCAGACGGACATGTGCCGGCGGTCAGACGGACATGTGCCGACGGTCAGGACATGTGCCGACAGTCGGACGGACATGTGCCGAGGGTCAGAACATGTGCCGAGGGTCAGGACATGTGCCGATGGTCAGGATATGTACCGATGGTCAAACAGACATGTGCCGGCGGTCGGGACATATGCCGACGGTCAAACAGACATATGCCGATGGCTTGCTGGACGTGACTCATGCAAGCCGCAATATTGGAGATGACACGCTGCTGGACAGCGTCCACAACTAAGCCAGCGACACAGCCCAGCCCCGACGGTTACCTATGTTCTTCTCTCTGGTGACCGTCTCCGTCTCCTTGCCGACGATCTGAATCAACCTGTCCGCGTCCTCGTTCTTTATCTTCAGCTCCACCTCCTGCGACGCCAGCTTGGCCTTCAGATCGTCCACCTGGCGGTCGACAGCCGCATTAGCACCCTCAGATCATAAAACCACGGACCAGCACAGGCTGGGAGAGATTCCGGACAGCACGAGTCCGACAGCTCAGCGATGACTGGTCGATGCCAGTCAGCAGAGTGCAGGGTCCGTCACGGCCGAAGGAAGAAGACAACAGTTGTATTCATATTGACATTCAAGATAAAGTTAATGATAATTTACGTCTTAAATGTTTGCACCTAGTGGGATGCCCATCTCTAACCACCATGTTCCAGTTCTCTCCAGAGATATACATGGCTGCTGATCGTCTAAGGATGGCTGCTGCACCGCTTCCGATCTCCGCGCTCCTGAGATAAAGACTAGAAATGGTACATTTGTCTCCCCCTAGCCGGAGAAATCATGGACCTATGTCTAAGGTACAATTGCCGTCACACCCGTGCCAAATGAGAGCCATCAGTTCGGATGTAAGACCTCTACGCTATTCCGAGAACTTGGTCCCACGTCGTCACTACAGCGCACCAGCGGCCCCTTCGCATGCCGCAACATAACAACCACAGAATCCTTTCGGCCACACAGAAGTACGCGGTACTGGGGTTCCGCGCCGAGGGTGGGACAGCACGCACCTGGGAGCTGGTGTTCCTCAGTTTCTCCAGCCCATTCTCCAGACGATTAATCTTGGACGTCAGGTCCTCCACGTTAAACCGCAGCAGTTTACTGTAGAGGGCGATCTGCTCCAGGAAGGACTTGGGCGTCGTGTAGTTGTAGCGTTTGTCGTTAGCGAGGTACACCTTGGACATCTCGTTGACCGAAACGTGCACGAAAGACATGAACTGTGCAGACTTCGCAGTCAAGGGCTCCTGAAAACGAACAGAAGATCAGTGAAAACACCGTCATGCAGGTTTGCTATAATTGGATATAATTATTGGTAAAAGTGGCAGGGAACGGAGTGAGCATAAGCTTCCTATTTGTGACGCGTAAGTCTTCGATTTCTTGGCATTGGCCGTGTGAACAGCATATGCATACATATGTTCATGTTCATGTTCATAGATTCCGTAACTTTCCACAAGATCTGGTGGCTTTTTCAAAGTTACACGTAATCATTGATAATTAACATACATAAAATACATGATTACATAAAAATTCACACAATTAACACATATACATGCATGCACATTATATATAAATATATAGCTAGTTATATAGTTGTATGTGTATATAGACATATAATGCATAGAATTGTATATATATATATATATATATATATATACATTTATGCACACATATATATATATATAGATATATAGATATAGATATATATATATATATATATATATACATTTATGCACACATATATAGATATAGATATAGATAGATATATATATATATATATATATATATATATATATATATATATATATATAAGTGGCAACGACACGGGGCTAGCAACACGCTGTGATTGCTGTCCTAGACGGCTCGACGCGGTCGGCCTTACCGGCAACTCTCGGACTTCACTGAGGAAACGCTGCGACACCGACACCAGCGCCTCTTCCGGCCACTCGTGGAACCAGTCAATGTTCGTGCAGTTGATCAGTGCCGGGAACTTGCGAGCTCTATGAATGGATGACATTGCTGTATCTGTCTTGGTACCCAGGCGCACAACGCAATTGAATGGAGAACATCGCCGGTAATTACTTCACATGTGAGTGCAGAAATTAAATAATATGTCTAACTCAAAACATTATCACAAACACTAAGCATAAAACGAAAGAAGTTTTTGATCAAGCACATCACAATCATCTAAAGCGCACATGCACCCGTTCAGAAGGCCAACTCTCGCATGGACAACTAAGCCCAGCACCGGATAGTTATATGATTGCGTGTCTCTCGAAATACATGACAACGGGGGACAAGTGAACAAGACCAGCATTGCTACCGCGAACACCCGAACCAACACGTTGGGCTCCGCGACTGTCTAACCGCTTCCAACGGCCAGGTTTGTTCCCAGTGTCATACCGGACTCGGAGCGTCGTGCCGACCGGGGAGAAGCAGAGCACAACTTTCAGCGTGCGGCGCACTTTGTCGATGAAGAAGCGCCAGCAGTTGTCGCGCGTGTCCTGCATTCCCGCTGCCTTGACCTGAGTAAACACGGAGACGCAGCCGGCGGTCAGAAGGTGGGCACTGGTAGAGCGGGAATAATCGACATGTTGGTGTTTAGTCGCTTCAACCCGCTTCATCGGCATGCAGGACCTGGCTTAATCATTAGCTAGCCTGCATCGTCTTCAAGCATGCTGTTTGGAGCCCGACTGAGGGACAGTCTGCCTTTCTCGGCATTCACATCACGACAAGCCACTCACTCTGAACCTGGTTCCACTCTGAACCCAGTCTGGAGGCTCGCAAGCGAGTGAACGCCCCGAGAGCGATGGTGTGTCGTAACAACCACCGATGCGCCGCGTCACGTGCCCATACCGACACGTGCTGACCCTACCGACTCCTCCGCGTCACATGCCATGTTACATGTCGCCTTGACATGGCCAGACTGATGTACCGCATGAAGGCATGTTGTCATGACTGCCACCGAACCGTGTCGTAAAACGTCGCTACGACCGTCATGCCGCAAGGCATGTAGCCATGATCACCGTTGTTCACGACTCATAACGTGACGTGCTGCTGTGACCACCAATATGTCATAGCGCAACGACAGCCTGCGTGCCGTGTCGCGGCAGCAGTTGCCACGACAGCCGTGGTGGTGTGACACAGCCCGTTCCTACGCAACAACCACAGCAGCGCCGTGTCAAAACACTCGGGCTTGTCATGGCCACGTCACTGTGAACCACGCCATTCAACTGCGTCCTGGCACCAGAGCCGCTCAGACCAGCTCACACGCCCGGACGCCCGGACTGACGCCCGGACGCCCGGACTGACCGCCGGTGGTGACGTCACCGCTCACGTCAGGCCGCCTCCCCCGATAGCAGCGGCGCCACTACCGACTGGCGACGGCTGAAGGCGGCGTCCGCCGTCGCTGCCAACGTCCGCCCGAACCCCCGCCGTCGGAGCCGGCCGCGCCGCCGTCCGCGCCGCACCTCGTTCCTGACGGCGGCGATGATGTTCTCCACCTCGTCGTCGGGGAAGAGGTCGGGGATCTCGCCGCTGGCCAGCAGGTCGTTGATGAGCACCAGGAACTTCTCCTCGGCCACCTGGCTGTCCGTCATCAGGAACACCATGCCGACGTTCTTCAGGCCCGACTTCTGATAGAGCGCCGCCAGGTCAGCCTGCGGCGCGACACGGCTACGTCAGCCGATGTCGGCGGTGTGGTCTGACTCAGCACGAGCCGCCTCCGCCCGCCGCGTGAGAGGTGCCGCCCTGTGCTCAGCACGATCCGCCTCCGCCCGTCACGACAGAGGTACCGCCCTGTGCTAAGCGAGAGACGTCTCCGCCCACGGCGTCAGAGGTACCGCCCTGAGCTCAGCACGAGCCGCCTCCGTCCGCCGTGTCAAAGGTACCGCCCTAGTGCCTACCGTCCTAAGGCCGAAGTCATAGGACCTACAATTTTCGATTGCCCGATCAGGGATTGACCCAGTTAATAAGCTTTCCTTGCAGGATGGCGTGGAAGTGACGCTGGTGCTTTCAGATCTTCGGCCAGGGCAAAAGCCGCAGCGCAAACTTTTCGCGTGGAAGGCGAGTAAATGGCGGCACTTCACTGGAAACAACGCATTTCTCAGCAGCTGCGAAAAACTGCATGTTGATCCTTGGGTTCAGTACATCCGGCCGTACACGCCAGCATGGACCGAAAAGACCTTCGCAGAGACAACGTGTACGTTGCCAGCCTCACGTGCAGTGCCCACCGCGCGGCGGCCTGCCCCAGCCGTGCCGCCAGCCGCCGGGCCGGCGGCGGCTCCCACCGGCCGACCGACCGGCGCCGCCCACCTTCAGGTCGGGGATGCCGTAGCCCTTCTTGAGCGTGACCTGGAACACCTCGAGGCCGGAGATGAAGGCCGCCAGCCTGGACAGCGACTGCTTGCCGCTGCCGCCCACGCCCACCAGCAGGGCGTTGCCGCGCGGCGACTCCAGGATCCGGTTGATGCTGCGGTGGAGGCAGCCCGCGCCGTCAGCCGGCATCGCACAACGCGGCATGACGCACAGTCGGCATCTTTGCAGTTTTCGTGTTACTGCGTATCAAATCAAACTGCAGCCTGCTTTAGCAAAAGTGTTATGAATCCTGACAAAGTCGCACCGGCCATCAGCCGGCACTAGTGCGACCCGGTGACCCCCGGTGACCTCCGGTGACCCCTCACCGACAGACGTGCATCATGGCGTCCTCGAACAGCACCAGGTTCATGGCGGCGTTGATCTCGTTGTAGGAGTCCATGGCCTCCTTCAGCAGGCGTGACAGGTCCGGCCAGCCGCCGATCTGTGGGCGGGGCGCGGGCGTCAGCGGCGCCAGAGAACACCACCGATTCAGCGGCCTCTGAGGACGGACTCTGCGGATCACCCGAATCATTGGACTCATAGAGAGCCTCAATCTGAAGAAAATGTCCGCCCACTACAGCAGTTATCGCAGCGACTTGCTACGCAAAGTGCTTGAAACAGTAAGCAGTTCGAGCGTCTAGTGGTGCCTTGAACGAATTTCACACACACCTGGTTGTACTTCGGATCTCCGATTCCCTTGGCGAAGTGGCACCAAATGTTGGGTTTCTGCATCACCACTGCGTCGTCCATCTCCTAAGTGCACACACATGTATGGGATGAGGACAGCGTAAAACTGACATTCAGTTCCAACAGTAAATCACCATAAAAATCAAGCGTGACATCATGTGCTAATCGGGTCCAGTCTCTACTGGTATGTTCCGTGAGATAAGCGCTCTCGTCCTGGAAAGTACCATATGACCGTTCCCATAACACGAAGAGTGTAGACCAGAATACATGGTGTAAAGACAGTTTAATGCACTTAGCGATATCTAACCTGTTCATAAACACGCAGTCAAGTGACTACAAAGACGATGAAAATGCGTTAATCTCATCGAAGTCGTCACTCAGCGTGAGGTGGGCGTCTCAACCTCGGTGCATAAAGCATCAGAATACTTGCGAGGCGCAAATATTCTGAAAGCGTGAGCAGTGGTGTATCCGCACAATAATACACATTCCATTTATCCCTTCGTGGAGCTGAACGCACGCATCATGCTTCAAACCATGCCGTCAAGGCAAGCTTCTTTCTCCTTTTACCATAACTGGCTGCAAACCACGCACCATCAGTCATTGAAGAGTTAATTTAACACGGTGTTATGACCAAGCACGTGAAGAAGCAGATTCATATCATACGCACCCCTGACAACACCCTCACGAGTATGTACAAGACGTACCTCTGCACGATAGCCGTCATGCATGTCTACCTTGTAGTTGTTAACAAGCGCTTTGTAACGCTGTCATATTCATCATTATCATTACCTAGACTAAAACACTATCAACACTATGCGTCGTACCCTAGGCTATTATCCACTGACGCCTGCCGCCCCTCCCATGCCAAAAAAGCTTCGGTTCACAGTGGTCGAACATATTTCGGCCTAGCTTTGAGCCGTTCGGTAACCCAAGCGTCTTTGAAACTGGATGAGGTTTTTTACCCTTTTCACCTTTTAGACAATACATGATTGGAAAATGTACGTTTTTCAAACGTATATCTTCAGAACTTCGGGCAGAGCGTCTTCCACATTCTCCGGCACATACCATACACATCCACATGCACGCGCCCGCAAGCACACGAACGCACATACACACACGCACGCGCCTGCCCACATGCACACATCATCTCCCGGGTACGGGCTCACAAGCGTGTCAGTGGGTCCAAGCGTGCGGAACTGCACTCAAAGCCGGGACATGCGTCGTGCGATCCCCCGTCAAACGCGCGGCGAGCCGCTGGCGCTGGCGCTGGCGCCGGCGACCGGGCCGGCCGGCCGGCGCGGCTACTTGCAGTGGCGGTCGCCGCGGGCCGTGGGGAGCGCGGGGAGGGCGGCAGAAGCAGCTCGGTGCCGTCCGGCGGCCCGCCCGGCTCGGTCAGCCGTGCAAGCTGCAGGGGCAGCGGCAGAGGCGGCTACAGCGAGGCGGCGCCGCGTCCCACACGGGCGCCGCCCGACGCCGGGCGCAGCGGGCCGGCTCAGCGGGCGGCCCGCCCCGGCAGACAAACGGCCACAGGTACACGCGGGCGGTCTGTATCGGCACCAGCCGAGCATGTCCACATTCATACCGGGCCGGTCCTCGGCAGCTCTGCTGGGGTACATCCACATCCACACGCGGAGCTGTGCCAACATTTAGCGGTACACATTCACACGTTTATCTGCGTTTTGTTTATGACAGCTTATCTATACGGCAGGTTGGCAGAAATCGTCTCGGAGAGCGGGACGCACTGACGTTTCGGTTGTCAGTTGGGCCACTCGACGCATTAGCATAAGCACATGCGCGTTTTGACCGGGAGGTGAGGGGGTGGACAAGCATGTCCTGTGCACTTCTCAAGTAACTGTTTACTGTAGAGTTGCACGCTTTCATCCAACAAGGGTTCATCAAAGGTTGTCTTAACCCGCTGACACTTTCGGCGACAACTCAAACTGTGGCCGGCACCTTCAAAGTTGCCGTGGTGTCAGCATTGACACAAGCACGGAAAGGTATGGGAGACGGAGTGGGGTGAGAGGGGGACGATGGCAGTAGTTCAGCCCGTGTCTCTCGGGGGCCGCGGCCAAACACGCGCTGACCGTTGGGGCCAGTCGTGTCGTGCAGGCTCTGCGACAACCAGACATTTGCCATTTAACACAGCACGGCGCGGACGGCTGTGCAGAAGCCGCGGTCGCGGACATACAGCCATCTTAGCGGCGGCGTTTACAGCCGACGCTGGCGGCTAGTCTAGTCTGGTTTAGATGGGGGCAGTTAAGTCTAAGTTAGAGTGTATGTTTGACATTTGACATTTAACGCAGCACAGCGCGGACGGCTGTGCAGAAGCCGCGGATGTGGGGAGCCATCTTAGCGGCGTCTTTTACAGCCGGTGCTGGCGGCTACTCTAGTCTGGTTTACATGGGAGCAGTTAATCTTTAGTTAGTGCCCGTCGAGCCCTATCTCACGAGATGGTCTCCGGCTGAATCCTGAAACGATGCAGACGGACGTGATGGAGAACCCGCCGTTCAACACGAGACCTTGACGGACACCATGACATCAGCTTCGATCACCGCCGTCGCGCGCCTCATAGACGCAACAGCGGAGTGTAAGATCCTGCAAGCACTACGCGCGCCAAGCGGGCACTGCGGTGCGGAGCGGCCGGCTCAGACCGCGACCGGCTACGACCGTGGAGACATCGTACGAGAGAGAAAAGACATGACCGGTTGAAAGTTACCCCTGTTTACCTTCAATGCAGCCAGAGGAAAAAGGAAGACATGGCCTAGGCGTCGCTAAAAAACATACATTCGACAGGCTGGACTATAGCGCATATATATACATATATATATATATATATATATATATATATATATATGCTTATATATTATCGTAGCCTACAATTTTCTGCTAGGATAGGCTCGGTTGATGATCCCTTAAGTCACATCTCTCACTGAAAAGCATTTAAGACCTATGTCTTAGCCTAGTACTCCCAAGCATCACGAACATGGCCCTTGGTAATCATTGGTAGCACATGCGAGGAAGGAGAGATCAAGATCGACTACAGATACACAGCCACCTGTGCTGATAGATACCGCAGCAGCAACACTGTTGGCTCTGACGGCATGCCCCAGCGCATGGTGCAGACGTTCAAACACGAGCACCATGATCATCGGGAGCAGGCACCAGTCGCCAAGACCGCTCAATATCAATATAATCGGAAAAGGGTACGTGACAAAACCTACGCATTCGCCGACGACAAGGTACACTGACATGAAAATAACGAAAGTGGGTCAACCTACTGCACAGTCGAATCACGGAAGTCAACGCCACCCTGTGGTACGATTCCCGCAGGCTCAGCATAAGGCCTGATCGCTCTCCCGTCGGGTGCTCGACCACGGCAGACCGTACCTCGAAGCCTTTCTTGACCATGTCGACGAGGATCTTGCCAAAGGAGGTGCCGTCCTCCTCGTCGACCAGCTTGTCGCCGTAGACCCGGTCCGCCTCGTGCAGCCAGACCCGCACCAGGTCGATCGGCATCTTGATCGAGTCTTTGTCGCAGAACAGCAGACCCTATCGCGCGGCACAACATAGCTATGGCATAGCAGCAGATCTGTCACGCGGCACAACATAGCTATGGTATAATAGCAGACCCGTCACGCGGCACAACATAGCTATGGCATAGCAGCAGATCCGTCACGCGGCACAACATAGCTACTGTATAAAAGCAGACCCGTCACGCGGCACAATATAGCTATGATACAATAGCAGACCCGTCACGCGGCACAACATAACTATGACATAGCAGCAGATCTGTCAAGCGACTCAACATGGCTGTGGCATAATAGCGGATCTGTCACGCGGCACAACATAACTATGGTATAATAGCGGACCCGTCACGCCGCACAACATAGCTATGGCATAACAGCAGACCCGTCACGCGGCATAACATAGCTATGGCATAACAGCAGACCCGTCACGCGGCATAACATAGCCATGGCATAGCAGCAGACCCGTCACGCGGCATAACATAGCTATGGCATAACAGCAGACCCGTCACGCGGCATAACATAGCTATGGCATAACAGCAGACCCGTCACGCGGCATAACATAGCCATGGCAGAACAACAGACCCGTCACGCGGCACAGCAAAGCTACCCACGACCAACTGCAGACCCCGTCACGCGATTCCACCGCACACAGACCCTGTCACTCGGCTCAGCACAATCTGCGGCAGTCGGCCGGTCCCGCCACCCTCACTACAGCCACTCGAAGGTGACACGGACTGCGCCCACCAGGGTACCGCGGCCTCTCCTGACCGGTGGGATGCGCTGCAGTGCGCTGGTTCCAAGTAAAGCGCCAACCTCGCTGATGGCGTTACATGACGACTTAGTTTGCGTTTTACAAAGTTTGTCGTGAAGGGATGAACGATGTGCCCCAGCGACTATTTTTTAAATACCAGCCAAATTACGACTGTTCCCAAACGGTGCAAAGCGGGCCCTCATAGAAGTTATTCAAATGAAGGGACCATGACCTTTTGCCGAATAATTATGAAAGTGACAAAGGACAAGTCAAGGAAATTATAAAACCACAGCAACAGGACTGCGGCACCCGCCCGCCCGGCGGGACACGGTCGGGCGTTTGTCGCGAGCCCTGTCCGGTAAGACCCCCCACCTGGAAGATGTTGCTCAGGTCGCGCAGGTTGAAGACGTAGTGGAACTTGATGGCGGTGGGCAGGAAGGTCTGCGACACCTTCTGGTGCAGGGCGAACGCCGACTGCACGATGCCGGGGGACGTCTTGACCAGCGGGTGCGGGAACTTGTTCAGCGGGTTACTCAGATGCTGGTGCAGAATTGAATTGTAGATGGTGTGCAGCGACTCGGCTCCGGGGAAGCTGAAAATTGAAACACAGGCATGGTCATTTGTACTCCTGATGGTGACCACGCCGGATAGTCCATTTGAAATCACCACGCACAAGCTCGATAGGCTTGAAGCAAGACTGCTGGCCTCCCCTCCAATCACCGGGTTGCAGCGCATCTCGTTGTCCTGGCTTCTTGTGCAGAGAATGCTGAGTGCTTAGGATGTACCAGCAATTCCAACACAGTGCAATGCAACCAAGTAAATGCAACGCAACAGCGTTATACTGCACAACAGGATTATCCTGCAATGCAATACGTCCAGAACAATCAACCCAATTGCAAGCCAATTAATGCGCTTTATAAGGAAACAGGTTAAATGCATGGCGTTCACTGGCTCGATAAAGCACCATCCAATCGTCGTGCCGGTCATAACCTGCCCATCAGCTGCAGCAGCAAGTCGTCAGTTGTGTGCTGCTTTGAACATTGGATTGTCATATCTCAAGTGCAGTTCGGAACGACAAAATCATAGAAATGAATGTCAACGAAACGAAAACGACGAGACAAATGAAACACGAGGGCAACAAAACGATAGCAAACGAAGCTCGAGCGGTCTTTTCCGTTCACTGTGTTTTGTTGCCGGTGTCTTTATGCCCTGCAGGCTTCGCCTAGCCTATTTTATACCACCAGTTGAGCCTGGCGTGCTAGACTGAACAGTCTCCTGCCGCATATCCTTAGCCCGGCCGCACCCTTGCCCATGTTTCTCACATCATATTCACATTCATGTTCCCGGCATGTCCACGTCATCACTACCGCCGTTTTGAGAGCCATGCGTTGACGCTCCGGCTAATCAACGCAACACGGCACAACACAACATGGCACAGCACAAAACGGCTGCAGTCGCTGCAGGCTGCCGCGGACGCCGGCCGGGCCCGTCCGTCCAAGCCCGCCTGGGGCCGCGCCGGCGTCCGCCAGCAGACCCACCTGGTGGCGAACACGGCGAAGTGACGCTGCAGGCGCGGGTTGATGGTGAAGCTGCCAGCCGTCGGGTTCATCGACGCCACGTACTGCACGTTGTGGATCTCCTTGAGCGACAGCTTGGTGCGGTCGTACCAGTGGTTGTAGTCGAGGTGCTGGCGCAGCATGGTGTGTGGCTGCACCGTGTCGTACAGGTCCACCTGGGGCGACCGGGCTCAGGTCAGCCGCCGGACGACCGGGCTCAGGTCAGCCGCCGGCCGACCGGGCTCAGGTCAGCCGCCGGCCGACCGGGCTCAGGTCAGCCGCCGGACGGCCGAGCTCAGGTCAGCCGCCGGACGACCGGGCTCAGATCAGCCGCCGGACGACCGAGCCCAGGTCAGTCGCCGGACGACCGAGCTCAGGTCAGCCGCCGGACGACCGAGCTCAGGTCAGTCGCCGGCCGATCAAGGCCAGGTCAGCCGCCGGACGACCGAGCTCGGGTCAGTCGCCGGCCGAGCGTCGCACCTCAGCGGCAGCGGTGGCGGCGGAGACGTGCGCACGAGAACGTCATCAGATGCGGGCTGCACTCTGGTAACAGCGGCGCCCGAACTAGACGGCAAACACCGCTCACACGCACGCAGTCGAAATATAAGCATGCGCCTGCCAAGAAAGCGATGGTCCTCCGTCGTGTTGGTTGCGTTCAACGTCGGCCCCCGTGTGGGCGTGCTTGTGTGGTAAGGAGGGGGGGGGGGGGGGGGGGGGGGGGGGGGGCGGAAAGCAAGAGTGTCAGCTTGACTGGGGTTACTTGTTTTGCAGCTGGATGTTCGGAAGACGCGTGATGGAGGCGCGCTGTGCCACTTACCGGCAGCAGCCGCGGTAGTAAGCGGTCGGTCAGCATCGCCTTACCTCGGGCATGTTCATGTCATCCACGAAGTATACCATCTTCTTGCTGCCGGGAGGGCCGTAGTTGCGGCCGGCCTTCTTCTCCAGCGGCCTCTCCAGCACACGCTGCAGCATCTCTGCAACAGGCCAGCGGTCAACGGGCATACTCGGGCCACGCAACGACGCTGGAATGTATGGTCTCACCTGATCTCAATCAGTCAGTCGTTGCTGATAAGTGACTTGCTCTAGACCTGCTTTCCATTGCACTCTCAGTTGTGCATGAAAAGACCAGCATGAACGCCCGACACAAATTTGGGCTATAGAAGCTGTAAAAATGGAAACAAACAGCTCTCGGCTGGTAAGCCAAGCTTCTCAGGCAAACTCTGCGGCGTTTATTAGCAAGTCCCTGGACAAGTGTGCCGGAGCTTGCGCGTGCTCTCGGTCCGCGGAGCCCCCTCGCCGGGCGCGCGGGCGGCCTTTCCCCGCGGCCCCGCCAGCTGGGCACTGACCGGACGTGGTGTAGAAGTTGAAGGGCACCCTGGTCACCATGTAGTCCTCCGAGAGCTGGCCCAGCTTGTCGTTGATGAGCACCGTCTTGCCGGAGCCGGGCGGCCCGACCAGCATGACTGGGTGCCGGTTCTCCATGAGCTTGTCCATGAAGAAGCGCAGCCGGGTGGTCTCTGGCGTCGGTACTTGCACCGCCTGCCGGGCCAGGCGGCGTCAGCCGGCACACCGGCACCAGCCGCACCACGCAACTCCACAACGGCGTGCCCATACTAGCAGCCGTTCCAGCAGCCGCTGTCGCTGGGCTCCAAACAGCGGCTCTGCACAACCTGCTCCACGTCGGCCGTCCGCGTTTTGTCGGCGCGCACTATCTTTATCCCGGGAACGGACGGAATCCCGGGAACGGAATTCATTTCTGTCCCGTGCGTATCTCCCTACAGTCGAAGTCAGAAGCCCCCCAGACGACAAGCTTTTGAACCTCTCACCTGCAGGGGCATGTCCGGGTCGAGCTCGAAGGACGGCACGTTGGAGGACCAGGGCACGAACTTCTGCGAGTCCTTGTCGATGTAGTAGTCGAACACGGTGCCCTGAGCAGGGAACTTGACCGACTTGAACTCGTTGACCCACCAGCGGGAGAACTCCACACGGTAGTCGGTCATCTGAGGCCCGAGCCGGGCCCAGTCAGCCCGAGCTGGGCACAGTCAGCCCAATCCGGGCACGGTCAGCCCGAGCCGGGCACAGTCAGCCCGAGCCGGACACAGTCGATCAGAGCCGGGCAGTCCGCCCGAGCCGGGCACAGTCAGCCCGATCCGGGCACGGCCAGCCCGAGCCGGGCACAGTCAGCCCGAGCCGAGCACAGTCAGCCCGAGCCGGGCACAGTCAGTCCGAGCCGGGCACAGTCAGCCCGAGCCGGGCACAGTCAGCCCGAGTCGGGCACAGTCAGCCAGAGCCGGGCACAGCCAGCCTGAGCCGGGCACAGCCAGCCCGAGCTGGGCACAGTCAGTGCTGATGTCCGGCGGCGGCACGTTCGCTGCTTGATAACTACAGCAACATCGGACACAGATCCAACGCGTAACTCGGACGTACTTCATGAATGTCCGCTACTTTATCGCCAGTCAAGCAGATTGACAGAACTCCCTTCCATCCGTACCCACCAACCGTAACTCACGGCATACTACGGTGTCTAACCCAGAACGTGATCACATTAGCTGACTTCTAGTCATATAACTGCAAATTTATCACCCAACCCAATGCGGAATGCCCCATTTCAACCGCACCCATATCGCATGTGATCATCTGACCATCGTCGTCAGCGGTGGACGCCCCACCTGGTCCTGGAACATGCTGGCGCCGAAGGCGGACACGCAGCAGAAGCAGAAGTACAGCTCGTACAGCTCCTTAGGGGAGTCGGGCGGCACGGCGTCTGGGGTCAGCATGCAGTCTGCCCACACAGAAAACAGCTATATAAGCAACGGTTGCCAATGTGTGTCGCTGGAATGTTTGTAGTGGGGGGATAAAACTCCACGCTAAAGATTAGTACAAGTAAGTTATAGCATTTCCAATGACGCGACTTTATGTCGGATACGTTAAAAGAAGGAAGATGAAAACCTTGGTAAGCTGGCATTATACGCAACGTAACTATACACCCGGAACATCTTAGCACACTGAGCCGACAACAGCTGCACTTTTTACATTAAAGGTTTACAGCGCAACATGTTTGAGAACCTCTAGAGGTATGTCGAAGTTAATTATGGCGATATTTCCATTAGCCTTTTTCATGCCGTTCTATCTTAGCATGGACATTTTTCCAAGCCCCTAGCTGTGAGGTCTTTGCGGATAGAGATAAAACAAAACTCCGCTCACTAAAGCAGCCACTGACGGTCGCACGCGCCCAAAAAATCATCGGAAGCACTGCCGCCGACCGGCACTGACCGAGGAGATTACAGAGCATCTGGATCTGGGAGATCTCTGCGATGGGCGTGATCTTCTTGAGCCGGGTGCGCATGACCTCCAGACAGCCGGGCACGTACTTGTCGAACAGGATCATCAGATTGGCTTTCTCCGACTGGATCTCGCGCGTCTCAATCCAGCTGTTCACGAACCTGGCCAGCCCGACGGCGCGCTGTCACGACGGCTGAGCCATTCACTGGCGTGTCGCTTGTCGCCTGCGTCACTGACGTGAGCCTCATTAATGAACACGTCATTACTGAACTGTACCAGGTCTACACACAGTATGACTAATCACCAAGCCTTACATGCACGGAGCACACACTTTTTCATTGTCCCACGATCCCCCCTGAACGGCATTCCCGGACCCTATCAGAAAGATGTGTCCATCCCCTCTCTACACTGCCGCGCCCGAGTCGCCAGCCGGGGGCCGGCCGGGCTCGTGCGCCGGCGGCCGGCGGGCCGGCTCACGCACGGGTTCCAGCCGAGGTCCTGCGGGTTCAGGTAGAGGATGCCGGCGCGCGACACGGTGGCCGGCGTGGCGTGCTTCAGCGTGGCGATCTCGAACAGCAGCCGCATGCTGGGCGTCAGCGCGATTCGCTCGTTGGAAGCCAGCGTCAGCACCTGCGCGCGCGCCGCGGCACGGCGTCAGCGCGCGCCTCTGTACGTGCCCGCTGGCGCGCCCGCCTCACCAGAACCGTGTGGCGGATACGCATGAGATTTACCCGCACGTTCGTGAGTGGCCAAGTCGGGCAAGGTGGATAGTACCATTCGAAATGGGAGACACTTGGGCGAGTTTATTTGCGAGCCTTCAGGCAAGTCCTTCCGTACAATTATGAGCCCATTGCCAGCATTGACTATCGAGTGAACACCGAGAACAAGGGAGAGCACTTTGACAAGTGCCAGAACTCCCGACGTCATCTCCGTCAGCGCCACAAACACCAGCCGACACCCGCCCGCAGCCGCGGCGAGCCCGCAGCCGCGGCGGGCCCACCGCCCACCTTGTTGTCGTCCATGACCGTGTTGAGCGACTCGATCCACATGGGGTCGATGTCGCCGTCGAGCACGATCCAGCGCGGCCCGTCCGTGGTCAGGTTGGCCATGTCTCGCATCAGCGTCGACAGCAGGCCTGCGCCGCAGCGACCGCGGCGGCACATTAGCCGTTATCGCGAGCAAAAGCGCCGCGGGCGGGGGCGGCCACTGGCTCCGGCGTATAAGGAAACGGCCGCGGTGCTCTCGTGACACGTGGAAACTTCGTTTCACTGCTGACGCGCTAGCACAACCACCAATAATGCAGCCGTTGAGCCGCCCACCATGCTCCATGCTAACGCAAAACCGTCCGCGGGCAACACTGGCTGTGGGCTTCAGAACGGGGAAGACGTAACAACAATAAGCGTTGGACCACTCCACCACACCTGTAACCCCTAGGCAGGAAGCAAATACATAGGACATTCCCTGCCTCGGTGTAAAGAACCTTGAGATGTCCAAGCCTTGCCCGGTGTATGTAGAGCACCCGTGGCATCAGACGTGGGCGAACGGTGACAGGGGCCGCGCCGGGACAGCGTCGGTGCATGGCCACCGCTTCCCGCCGCTGGCACCGCCCACTCACCGTCCTTCCACTCCCGCGTCGACGGGTTGATGATGCCGAACAGTTCGTCGTTGGTGACAGCCTTGGGGTTCAGGTCATTGAAGTAGGGCCTGTGCTTCAAGTTCTGGTGCGTCCTGAACAGGGTCTTCCACACCTGCGTCTTGCCGGTGCCGGCGTTGCCGATGATGAACACGGAGTGTCGCACGTCCAGCAACTCCTGAAGCTGGACCACCTGCAGCACCGGATCAGAGCTCAAAAACGGTACAGGGCTAAAACAAGTTGGTGAAGTATGTCTTGCAACAAAATATTTCGTCAAGGTTTACCATGAGCAAGGAATGCACGTGCCGCTGCAACACAAATGTCGCCACAAAGGGTGACACTGTTTCCTCTCTGGTGCCGTGGAAAAAACGAATGACACTGCCACGACTTTCGGTATAGTTAGCGATCCACTTACCGAGCAGGTACTGTAAAGACAACATGCTGGCAGGCCCATTCAGGCCACTTGATCATTATGCCACTTTTGACGGCTTGCAAGGCAGGTATTACGACACAATTTTATGACAAAAACCTTTCGGTGGCAGCATGCATCAACTTCCAAGACAAAATCTGCATGTAATTGGGTATACAATAAAAGAAAAGCCTTCCAGAAAAGAGTAACTATGAATTGGTCAATAACGTTCTCGGGAGGCAACCATATTAATACGCAGCGATGACCTTATTCAGTCTGATGTCGGTTCGAAACAACTTGTTTTGCACTGAACGCGATTCAAAGCCAGCTAACACTTTTCTGCACAGAAAAGTGTCGTTTTGTGTTCGTGCAGTGATCATTTGACCGTTTGGTCCCGATTTTTGGCCTTACTAGGCAATACACGACCAAAGGGTGCCTTTCACACACAACCTCAGCAGGTTAAAATAGCTCACGCTTGAGAGGGATGCCCTTTGATGCGGCGATTTCCACCACAATCCTTGTAACAAAGTAAGTACACAACCGAGGGAGAGAAGGGGCAAACAACATAACATATATTCGTTGAATCGAAGCAGCGTAATGATCCGCCCTCACGCGGCAGCCCAACAAAGCAAACCGAAGTAAACAGGGAGAGGGGAAGGAGGAATGAGATGAGGAGGGGAAAGAGAGAGGGCGAGAGAGAGGGGAGAGAGAGAGAGAGAGAGAGAGAGAGAGAGAGAGAGAGAGAGAGAGAGAGAGAGAGAGAGAGAGAGAGAGAGAGAGAGAGAGAGAGAGAGAGGAGAGAGAGAGAGAGAGAGAGAGAGAGAGAGAGAGAGAGAGAGAGAGAGAGAGAGAGAGAGAGAGAGAGAGAGAGAGAGAGAGAGAGAGAGAGAGAGAGAGAGAGAGAGAGAGAGAGAGAGAGAGAGAGAGAGAGAGAGAGAGAGAGAGAGAGAGAGAGAGAGAGAGAGAGAGAGAGAGAGAGAGAGAGAGAGAGAGAGAGAGAGAGAGAGAGAGAGAGAGAGAGAGAGAGGGAGAGAGAGAGAGAGAGAGAGAGAGAAAGAGAGAGAGAGAGAGAGAGGAGAGAGAGAGAGAGAGAGAGAGAGAGAAGAGAGAGAGAGAGAGAGAGAGAGAGAGAGAGAGAGAGAGAGAGAGAGAGAGAGAGAGGAGAGAGAGAGAGAGAGAGAGAGAGAGAGAGAGAGAGAGAGAGAGAGAGAGAGAGAGAGAGAGAGAGAGAGAGAGAGAGAGAGAGAGGAGAGAGAGAGAGAGAGAGAGAGAGAGAGAGAGAGAGAGAGAGAGAGAGAGAGAGAGAGAGAGAGAGAGAGAGAGAGAGAGAGAGAGAGAGAGAGAGAGAGAGAGAGAGAGAGAGAGAGAGAGAGAGAGAGAGAGAGAGAGAGAGAGAGAGAGAGAGAGAGAGAGAGAGAGAGAGAGAGAGAGAGAGAGAGAGAGAGAGAGAGAGAGAGAGAGAGAGAGAGAGAGAGAGAGAGAGAGAGAGAGAGAGAGAGAGAGAGAGAGAGAGACCAGGAGGCCACGTCGACTCACCTTCAGCGTGAAGCCGTCCTCCGGCTGCAGCTTCAGGTCGACACACGCCTTCTTGATCGACTTCTCAAAGTCCATGTCACGCTTCCTGGGCACGTCCAGCGCCGGGAACAGGTCGAAGATGAGCCCCATGAACACGGGCACGTCGTCGGTCACGATCTTCGGCACGTTGAAGTCGCGCAGGGCCCGCATCAGCACTTGGTCCTCGGGCCGCCCTCGATCGCTCCGCTATCGGCAGCAGACACGCGGCGCGTACAGTACCGGCCGGGACCGGCCGGCTCGGGGCATGAATGGCCGCTTATTGCGCCAGTCTACAGCGCGCGGGGTGGGTTCGTGTCGAACGGTTATTTCATAGAGGGTGCGGCAAGAGAGGAGTTCTTGCTCCTGGCCAGCCTAGCCTCGTGGGGTGTCTATCGATCACGCGTAGAGTTTGGTAAAAATCGTTCAGGAGGAAGGAAAGACGCACTTGTGAGAAGCCTCAGGCTTTTGGCTTCTTTCAGTGGTTTGGCGAGTGCTAGGAGGGTCCTGATCTTCATTTGGGATGGCCCGGAGCGAAGCAAGCATTGGTGGGAAGGCCCCGTCCAATTTTTTATTTATTAAAAAATGCAAGTCTTTCCGGGTCCCAGGCACTTGTATGTACTCAAAGTGTGCAGGCGATGATGCATTCGCACGACATTTACAGCAAATTCACGTCCAGCTAAGTGACCACTCGTCAATATAAAATGCAATCATCTAACGATTAATAGCCCAATAAATGGGACGTTGTCGGAACCAACGCGGTCGCCATGCTGTCACCAAGCCGGCGTGAGCCGCTGCGCCACAGCCGCCGGACGCCGGACGCCGCGCTCCGGCAGTCAGGCCGGCGGACCCACCTTCAGCGACCCCGCCACCACCAGCACGGACTTGACGGCGCGCAGGCCCCAGTCGTAGTGGTCCTGCTTGGACAGCAGCTCCTTGCACAGCGTGTAGAGGGTGATGAACTTGCGGGCCAGCAGGCGCGAGTCGACGAAGCCCTCGGACACCAGCATGATCTCGCAGATGAGCTCGATGTCCGGCACCACCATGGCGCACGGCCTGGGGCAGCACGGCAGGAGCGTGAGGCGGCGGCGCTACCCAGCGGCCGGCGGCGCTGCGTCACCTTCCTGCTCACCACTAGCAAGGGCAGTCATGGGCCCGCTACATATGCAACGGGCACCTCAGAGCATTATGAGCAGAGTTTCCTTCAGTACAGTGTAGCTAAATATGTGCAACATGTAAAATGTTCAGATTATTTTATGTGTAGTATACTTTAAGGGGCTCAGTCTAACCATTTCTTGCCCGATAGTTATTTAACCAGTGCCCTCTGGTAACTTAAATATATATTATGTCCAGCGCAAGAAATCCCAGCTCGTAATGCCGAGAAGAAAGAAAATAGCAACTCAAGGCCTTACCTGCTTATATCGCTTTAGAACGATCATAACCATGCACAACCCCTCATGCTAATGTCTTGGTTAATCGCCGATTTAATCTCACTCAACAATGTCGCCAGGTGAAACGAGCCACGACATCAACAAGCCCTGGATGCGGCTCACAGCAACATTAGGCCAGAACACGGTTTCGTTTACACCACCAGCGCACACAACATGCACATAACGCCGCTGGTCCAGTGACACCCCCACACCGCGGCAGTGAACCCCATCGTCCCATCATCACCACACAGGTGACACGGCAGCCGCGGCGCGGCTCGCGCCGGGCGCCCGGCGCACCTGAACAAGGCCTTGAGATTCTCGGGCAGCTCGGTGCGGCCGGCGTAGCCCGGGTTCATGGTGATGAAGATGCCCACACTCGGAATGCATCGGATCTCTTCGCCGAGGAAGTTGAATCTGTCCTTCTTGTCCCGAATGGCGTCCTGCGGCGGCGACAAAACATTGTGCACGTCGATCGCCTTCAGCCGGGCCCGTCCAGTGGAATAATGTTGCACCCTTGGTAGACGGCTCATACAAACGAACATCCATGTTCAAATCGGCATTGAAATCCTTTTTGGCCAACAAACACACAAAGTTGAATGCCCTTCACATGCTAGGTGATGCTCCAATAGCCTGTAGTTAGCACAATCCCAGTCCCAATGTGTTGTCGTATGTCGGATATAGCTTTTGAGCATGAATGGGACAGTATGAGATCAACTAGATATCGCGGGGTTCTAGCAGTGGCAATGAAGCCAAAGATCTTTCTGCTCTTTTTCCAACAGTATGAACACGGGATATCCAATTCACTCCATCGTAACACATTTTTTCCCGAACGCACTTGACGAGTCACCAGTTTCTTCCGTACTTGCTGTACCGCGGCTCGCAATGTTTATTTGTCCGAGCGGCGGCCGAGACCGCACACGTACCTGGACGGACCTGACCTCCACGGCCGAGGCGGCACACGTACCTGAACGGACCTGACCTCCACGGCCGAGACCGCATACGTACCTGGACGGACCTGACCTCCACGGCCGAGGCGGCACACGTACCTGAACGGACCTGACCTCCACGGCCGAGACGGCACACGTACCTGGACGGACCTGACCTCCACGGCCGAGACGGCACACGTACCTGGACGGACCTGACCTCCACGGCCGAGACCGCACATGTACCTGGACGGACCTGACCTCCACGGCCGAGACCGCATACGTACCTGGACGGACCTGACCTCCACGGCCGAGACCGCACATGTACCTGGACGGACCTGACCTCCACGGCCGAGACCGCATACGTACCTGAACGGACCTGACCTCCACGGCCGAGACCGCACATGTACCTGGACGGACCTGACCTCCACGGCCGAGACCGCACACGTACCTGGACGGACCTGACCTCCACGGCCGAGACCGCATACGTACCTGGACGGACCTGACCTCCACGGCCGAGACCGCATACGTACCTGGACGGACTTGACCTGCACGGCCACCACGGACAGCACCTCCACCGAGATGCGGTTGAACTCGTCGAAGCAGCCCCAGGCGCCGGTCTGCGCCAGACCCTTGTAGATGTTGCCGCACGACTGCAACGACAGCGCGGGGCGGCTTCGCGCTGAGCCGCACTGGACAACGGGCACGACCACCGGCCGGGGCAACAGCTGGCGGGCTCGTGCTCGAGCACAGACTAATCACACGGGCACGCAGTGGTAGGCAACGATTGAGGCCGACTGAGAGAAGGCTCGGCTGGGTGCACTACCACCGCACCGCTGCCGGCACGACACTGGGCGCCAGCCATCAACTGGCAACTGACACCAAGCACCAGCCGGGTGAACTTCAACGAGAACACTTCCAATGGCGACCAACGCAGCAGCGCCACGACGCCATGTGTGTCCCAGCCAGAGGCTAGGCTCAGCCGGGCCAGCTCTGACTCCTGCGCCGTCGGACGCCACGCTCTGCCGGCTGGCACGCCACCTCACCTTGTAGTCCATCTGCTCGGAGCAGTTGAACACGTACACCATGATGCCGAGCGCCTTGCCCAGGTCCTTGGTGGTCTCCGTCTTGCCGGTACCGGCCGGGCCGGCGGGAGCGCCGCCCATGATCAGGTGGAGCGACTGTGGCCGCGTGCACGCATGAACGCGGGCGCGTGGGTGACCAGTCGCGGACTGGTAGTCAAAGTCACTGACGGCCAATGTTCACAAAACGGGGGACAGTCTGGTAACAACAGGTCGCGACAAAACTGGCCTGGCACACCGCAGTACGCTACATTCGAACTACATAAACAGCACATAATTCAAAAGGCAATCTGAAATCCGTCATGCTTTTTCCTTCAAAATTTTGAAGGGAATGTTCTACATTTGAGCATTCTGAAGTAAGTATCATGTATGATGAAATAAACTCACTTAAACTATTTGTACACTCAAATGCTCTTGAAAACATAAGTTATTTATTCAGGGAATATGTTTCGCAAAACGTCATTTTTGCCACTGAGAAGGTCGCTGGTGTAAAATGACCTCGCTCAGCCTTTTGCCTTGAGAAATTTGCAGCCTGGTGTAGTTCTTAACGCTGAATTCAGATCCAAACATCAAGATAAACTCGAAAGTCTTAGTCAATTTAACCTTACGAAGATCAGATAGTCAGTGGCTTGATACACCACCGGCGGGCTTCCTAAAGAAATACCAGGGACAAAGCTGACTTCGTGAGGAGGTTTGGGAGCAATTCGGACACCGATCTCGACCTTGACCCTACTTAACCTAATTTGATCCGAACGTCGCAACCTAATAACCTCTAAATTTCACCAAAAAATGAGATGACGAATGGCAATACCTACCCCGTGGTTTTAGGTCTATCTTTTGCAGTGCCTACCGACGTCCACCTGACTCCCACCCCACCCGATCGCGTGGCACTCAGCCGGCCAGCCGAGCTCGTGCTGCTGCAGCGCCAAGCACCCTTGACCGCCGTGTCCGTGGGTCGTGCGGGGCGTCACCAAAACCCGTGCCGAACGGTCACACCATCCACTACACTCGCAACACAACCTCAGCATCCGACGGACGCGCACAGGACGCCACCCCGCCGCGGCGGCTCGACCGAGCTGCGTGAGCCCCGTCCCGGTGGCCGCGCCGCCCGCCTGACCTGCGTGAGCGTGATGTAGCAGCGGTCCGTCAGTGGCGTGATCACCAGCCGCGGCGTGTTGCCCAGGTACTCGTGACTGTAGCGGATCTGGGCGTCGCAGATGTTGGCGAAGCAGTCCTTGGCCTCGTCATCCCACCTGTCCGCACGATCACCACTGAGGCACTGAAGCGGCGGCGCCAGTGGGCTCGGCTCGTTCGGCTGGGGGTGGCGGTCGACGGCAGCGGCTGCCTCTGGACACTGTCTCAGCAGCGAACGACCTGCACAGTGTCCGAGACGACACGACACCCACCTGGCGGCTGCGACCAACGCCGGCGCTCGGTGATGGAGACCATGCTGATTTCGTCTTTACGACGCTGAGATTGCCCGGTCACTTCTCGTTCACAAAGAAACGTCTCGGCTCAGCCGGTGCGGCACGTTAAGATCCCTTCAGTACCAGTAGTAAAACAGCGCAAACACCGCACACCATCACACCGCGCCTCACGCGGCACGGCCCCAGCTGACGCCGCGACCGTGCGGGCCCCGTCACAGCGTCAGAGCCGGCCGGGGCGGGCGGCGCCGCCTCCAGCCCGCCGACCCGGGAGCGGGCGGCGCCGCCTCCAGCCCGCTAACCAGGGAGCGAACGGCGCCGCCTCCAGCGCGCTGACCCGGGAGCGCGCGGCGTCGCCTCCAGCCCGCTTACCCGTGGGCGGACGGCGCCGCCTCCAGCCCGCTGACCCGAGGGCGGGCGACGCAGCCTCCAGCCCACTGACCTGTGCCTCAGCTGCGCCTGCCAGCTGAACGCCTGGCTGCTCTCCACCTTGGTGGTGATCAGCTTGCCGACCACGTCCCTGTCGGGCAGCGAGACCGGCACAGTCACGGCGCTGCGTCGCCGTGCGCCGGCTCCCCACGGCCGGTGGTGCTACTGAGGGCGTGACGCCCTGCACTGTGGCCGGGGAGAGGGCGAACTTGGCAGCAGGCGGAGTGCACGTCTATTGCCGGAAGCTGAATCATGTGACTGTACAGTGTCTGTGTGTATGCGGTGTGTTGAGAAGGCTGGCCGGCCGTCCCCCTGGGATGCATTTAATGCGGGGACATCCAACAAACCACAACGATCACGGAATCCAACGTCCACCTTGTGGCCACTAAACCGACGTGAACACATCAAGCAAGAGCCGCGATCGAATGCATGTCACGGGTCGGGACATTTCGCCCATCGCCTGCGCCATTTTGGCGTGCTGGCGGCGCGTCCTCCTGACCCGGACGCCGGGCGGCAACGCACCGGGAGTGCACGTCGATGGTGCAGATGGTGGTGATCTTCTGACGCTCCTGCTTCGTCAGGTCTCCGACCAGCAGCGTGATCAGGGCGTTCAGCTGGCTCACCTGAGATAGGCACCGAACGTGAAGCTGCGCGCGCAAGTTTAGCGGGCGGCTCGGTGATTCTCGCTGAGTGAATCACGCGTCGTGACCGATCGGACCCTTACACGAGATTACCTAGGTCGTTTACCCAGCGCAATCGCACCCAGACATGTGCTCACATTGGTGTCTCGAGCCGCTGCGGACAGCTCGGACCATGTAAGACGACTGTCGTAAGACTACAGTCGTTCGACGCCCCCTTGCCCAGCTCGTCAGTATCGCGGCGGAGTGACCAGGCTAGACCGCAACCTCGCCTACCGGCACCTTTCGGTATGCGCGGCTCGCAAACTCTGTTCAAGTCACTCAAGCGTATGTTGCAGCTTCTTGAGCAGCTTCAGTTCACGCTATAGCCGATGCAGAGCCATTGTTTCCAGCGATGCAGCAAGCCATCTCCGACGCTAAAGAACGAATGATAGCCTGGGCTTGATGAGGCGGCCCCAAGTGACACGCAGGGCCGGAGCTGAGCCTGAGGACGCAAAACCCCGAGGCGGGCGTCTGTGCCACCCACCTGTTTCTTATTATAGTCCTTGAGCGCGTTCTCATAGCCCTCCTCCAGTCGGCCGAAGCTGATGTTGACCTCGGTAGTCCACCATATCTGGGTGCCGGCTAGCGAAACCTGCGGGGCGCGTTACACTCTCAAACGGCTGGAGTGAATCGTCCACTAGCATGCAGTGAAGACACCATACTAGACGCGCAAATGGACCTGGGCCACGACGTGGGAGCACCACGCATCGAACGAGCCCGATGACAATGAAAGCAAGGCGATCCAACATGAAAGCAGCCCGAACTTTGGTTACTCTTCTGATCATAGCGTAGACCGTGCAGACATCTACCTGCCAAAACTCAATGTCTACAACTTGGCACAACCTAGTCGTTCACATATGCCTCACCCTTCTGAACCTGGACACGGCGGTTGATCGACTTCTTTCGCCATGAACACAACCCAGCCAGCGCCCGTCCCGTCCCCGTCCTCGTCCCCGTCCCCGTCCCCGTTCCCGCTCCCGTCCCCCCCCCCCCCCCCGTCCCTGTCCCGTCCCCGTTCCGCCACCGTCACCGTTGCTGGTTCTTGGCTAGTACTGTCCTCTGCGCTAGGTGACCCGGGCCGTGACCGGAGGGCCAGCAGAGTCGGTGGTCAGGCTGTAATGCTGCAGGTGGGCACTAATGCATCGTACCTTGTGAGATGTTAAGTTCCTGCTACGAGAGCTACCCACCGGAGGGAGTGAAGACGATACAATCGCCGCCGTACCCGTACCCCACCCTCTCGTACCTGTACCCATATCCGTAGCCGTACCCGTACCCGTACCCGCACCCGTACCCGTACCCGTACCCGTACCCGTACCCGTACCCGCACCCGTACCCGTACCCGTACCCGTCAACATACCCTTACCTGTACCCGTACCCGTCACCGTACCTGTACTCATACCCGTCACCGTACCTGTACTCGTACCCGTCACCGCACCTCTCCCCGGTCCCGTCACCAACCGAGTCATCAGTCGCACCGCGCACCTGAGCCGGGTAGTCGAACAGCCATTGTTCACGCGGCTTGTCCTCGTACGTGACGACGGCCTCGGTCATGTAGTGCCGCACCGTGCACCGCATCCGCTCCAGCAGCTTGTTCAGCCACTGCTCCACCTGGTTGGCACCAGCGGCGAGCGCCTCCGGTCAGCTGACAGCGGCACGGATCGGTGCCGCCCGTGACACGCTCGCCAGTCATCATGTGGACCACCCCCCCCCCCCCGCAGCTCGGCGGGTTGGCCTAATTCTAATCAAGTGATGGTGGACTATGACATGATGATGCCAACGATTGGCACCGCTGAAGACATCGCTTTCTGGCTACACGTAGCGCTGCAGCACTGTGAAAACGAAACGAAACGGGCAATACAATAATCAGAAAGTAAGTTGGCATGGCCAATCCATCTGCCACGCTCCAAGACGGTCCAGACGACCGGCCCGGGCCGATCTGAACCGATCCCAGCTCCTGTTGCGGGTGACTGCGGCCGGGCGCGTGCCGCGGCCGCGAGCCGGGCTGGCGGCTGCCGGCGAGACTGGCGCAGCTCCTCCGCGGCGGTGTCCGCCCGCGCGTACCGGTCCGACGCAGTCGATGTCCTCGTCGAAGTCGACGTACTCGCCGTCCTTGGCGAACATGCCGACGGCCACCGTGCCCCCCTCTTCCTTGAACTTCAGCTTGGCCATCGAATCGAACAGCTTGGTCAGATGTCTGCGCGAGAGACAGGCATCACAACACGGTACAGCAGCGCGCACTGATTGTGTTCGCTTGTGTTGGTCGTCACCTAACGGCCTACATCCTCCATTGCAGCAACTGACCAGAAGGCAAGTGTGTCAGGGCGCCAGTGCTGCTGCATTCACTACTTTACTGGTAATTTTGAATCGATCTGCTTAAAGTTACAAGTGGTCATCAAGCTTCAGCACAGTGATGTCAGCATCTCAAATGACTTCAAATATGATTAGAAACGCGCCATTTTCGTATTCATTCCCCGTTCTCACGCGTGACAAGTAGCCCAAAAGTTGGTTTGATGTGCCTTACTTGGCCACCAGCTCCGGCTGGTTTCCGTTGCTGAGGATATCCAGCAGATCAGCGGAGGAAACGAAGTAGAATCTGTGAAACCACATCCAGAAGGCAACAGATAAATACATTTCCCACGCCGTCCTTACGCTGCAGTACCACCATTACAACGCCTCTAAACGCTTGCATTTGGAAAGCCTTCGAAAGAGCACTGCCTTTTTGTGGCAAGCGGTGACTGAGTCAAGACTAGGATTCCGTTATAATGCACCATGGCCCTTTTCAGCTCAAACCCTCACAATAAGGTGCATTCATTGTTAGCTTTATCTGCTTCCACTGAGCCTGAACCGTACGTCAGTTTTGCAGGCCCACCAAAGCTTCCACAAGATGCCTCTCTGGCACCTGCGTACCCTCTCCCACTTCTCCACTTGTACTCGAGCCGAATATTGAAGGGAGCTCGTCCGCGGTGTCATCCCAGCCCGCTCCCAGACTCGGCATATCACGTGGTCCTCACACCGGTATCCCCCCCCCCCTCTCCCCCGCCCTTGCAGGCCCTCCTGCGGGTGTGACCGTGTCCACCGACCTGGGGAAGGCGAGTCGCTTGGTCTCCAGGTACTCGGCCAGCGCCTTCTCGCAGAGCGTCAGCTGGCCCTGCAGCTCGTCCAGCCGCTCGTACAGGCCGTCCTGGTTGGTGGCGCCCACCACGTTGGACGTGACGTTGATGTCCGTCACCAGAACCTGCGACAGCGGACGGCGGCTCGTCACCGCTCCAGCACCGCGCAACACACTGGCAAACGCCACCAGAGAATTACGTCCGTAAAAGTGAGGCATGGCTCGTCTTGCGTCCCGTAGACCATTCCAGTACTGTCAACCAATACAAATATCCGAGACAGAGGAGCAATCGGTATGCAGCGGTACACTTTACATAACGCCCGTGCGGCGTGACCACTTGCAGACGGCGTGCTCAAATCCCCCCCCCCCCCCCATAACGCAGGCACTCGAGACAGCCCCTTGATGCGGAGGCGGGAGCACCGTATCATGACACAGAATGTTCTGCTTGAAAATGATGGTTCAGCAGCATCATACTGTGAACCACACGAGGCGCGGGCCGGCTTGCGGTGACCGGCTTACAAGTGATTGGAGTGCGTGGTGGGGCAGCCTGGTACCATTAGAAACATTTATTGGTCACATTATCGATTACATGTAATCTCAGAACTATTTCTGGGCCGTTTACTGACCCTCTATCGAACAAATAAAACAAAGGGGAGTTTGTCAGGTCCGTTTTTTACTGACACAGTACAGGCTAGGTCACTTGAGCTCCAGTGCACACATGCTTGGGTGGCGGCAGCACCGGCCGCTAAGCTGGGCCATTCAAAAGGCCGGACAGTACCACGATACCTTAAACTTGGCGTCGATCTCGTCGAACCGCTTCGAGTCTTCGGGCAGCTGCTGGCGGATGTCCTCCGAGCCGATGAAGATGCTCTCTAGATGGCTCCACGTCCGCTGAACCTCGAACCAGATGGTGATCACCTGTGGCCAGTAACCATGCCAGTCCGGTGGGAACGCACACACGGGACGTTGCCGAGCTCCAGACATACGCCGACACTCCGTGACGCTCAGTGTCGCATGGCCGCTGTGCAGTGGGACTGGTCTAGACCAGTTAATGACACTGGTTTAGACCAGTCAATGACATTGGTTTAGACCAGCCAATGACGCCGGCTTAGACCAGTCAATGACGCTGGTCTAGACCAGTCAATTACATTTGCCTAGGTCAGTCAATGCCACCGGTTTAGACCAGTCAATGGCGCTGGTCTAGACCAGTCAATGGCATTTGCCTAGGCCAGTCAATGGCATTTGCCTAGGCCAGTGAACGGCACTGGTCTAGACCAGTCAATGGCACTGGTTTAAACCAATGACATTGGTCTAAACCAGTCAATGACATTTGTCCAGACCAGTCAATGGCGCTGGTCTAGACCAGTCAATGACATCAGTACAGGCTAGTCAGCGCCTCACCTGGTCTGCCATGCTCAACTTCTTCTGCCAGGTCGACACCTCCTCCAAGAAGAAGCTGATGTACTTCGATGTCATCAGATTCTGCAGCTGGACCTGTTCACGAAAGCACATTTCTCACAACCTGAGTTTGAGTACTAAATTGTTGTCATGCCGACGGTGCACTGCCCGTCACAAAGACTGACGGCAGTCGAAAATCGAAAGTCATAAAATCTGTCGGTACATCAAATTGGCCAGCCCAGTGACAGTGCAAGGATCAGCACGACGCCCGGAGGAGGGGGGGGGGGGGGGCTAAAACAGCAGTAACGCAATTGTCCTGTCACCGATCCCAAAACAAGAATCCAGCGTGTGGGTGGCGCCTTTAAATCCTTCCAAGAGCCATTTGACTTCGTTCTCTGGATCTGGGTCAGTGGTGCCAGGGTCACTGACGAGGCCACCTGGTGTATTCCTTAACCGCCGACAGGCGACGGGCTCATATCACCACACTGCATCCCCTGAGGAACTCGCCTAGTTATCCTGCGGCCCCCGAGGGACTCACATGGTTACTCTGCGGCACTGAGGGACTCACCTGGTCACCCTCCGCCCCTGTGCAGCTCACCTGGTCACCCTGCGGCCCCTGTGCAGCTCGCCTGGTCACCCTCCGGCTCCTGTGCAGCTCACCTGCTCACCCTCCGCCCCTGTGCAGCTCACCTGCTCACCCTCCGCCCCTGTGCAGCTCACCTGCTCACCCTCCGCCCCTGTGCAGCTCACCTGCTCACCCTCCGCCCCTGTGCAGCTCACCTGGTCACCCTCCGGCCCCTGTGCAGTTCACCTGGTTACCCTGCGTCTCCCGTGCAGCTCACTTGGTTATCCTCGAGCGTCTCGATGAGCTCCTCGGAGGCGCGCAGCAGCTGCAGGCCAGTCCTGTCGTGCTTGTCGTGCTCGAACTCCATGGTGGTCCAGGTGGCGTCCAGCTCCTGACCGGGCCGTCACGCACGCACGTCACCACGAACACAGCGCAGCAGCAGCAGCACACCGCCCGCCGTTACCGTCACGGGCTATGAACGAGCTCTGGAGCTGGTGACGTGCGCGTGCTGAGCATAGCACGGCCGTGGGGAGGCTTGCCCCGTTGAGCGTGATTTCCTTCCCCACATGTGTGTTAAAGTTCGCAACGGGTCCCGTCATTCATCCAACGCAAACGTCAAGTCCAAACCGCCCGCGCCTCCTGTCGGCGCCGCGTTTTCACATGGCGTCACGTGTCGGTGTAATTCAAGGCTTTGAAACCACGTCAAGCTGCTGCTCTGGCACAACGCCGCGCATTTCGCTTGGGCACACAGCTCCATGGCTTCGACACTGGCGGGGAAGCGGTGCGGTGAAAACTGCGTCAACGCGACAGTTAAGGTGCGCCACCAATAACGAAGCAACATGATCGCCCACTCCGACCCAACCACGAGGGGTCACACGGGGCTGAACATCGATTTAATGTCATTGCACCCATCCCCGTCGTTCCGTGCACCGTCCCCTGCGAGAGCGGCATAATCGTACGCACCTTCAACACCTTCTCCATGGACATCTCCTTGACGGCCTTGTCGACGATGTTCTTGACCTCGTCCTCGAACTCGTGCAGGTTGAGCGCCAGCAGGTCGGCCAGGGTGGTGTTCTCGTCCATGACGAACTTCACCTGGTGTTCGGCGGGTGTCAGTGTCACAAGCGGGCGTCCGCGGCGGCGGCCGCGCGCGAGACGCCAGCACACCGGGGCAGGCGGAGGGGACCCCAGCGGGTTGTTGGACTCTACACGGACACGGCGGTGTTTAGTCTGGGTGGTCGTGCTGAGCATTTAGCGGTTCGACACAACGGGCACACAGTGGACTCACAGATTACGCTGAAGAGCAGTTTATACGGTACATCGGCACTTTTATCATATGTTCATGCCAACCATGTATGAAGAAGTTTTGACTATAACAGGTGCCATGCGCATGCCAAACTGTGTAACTTTCTATATACATATATGCGTACTTAAAATGTTTCAGCTCAAAACTTCAGAACTTCAAACAAAAAACTAAATTCGTCAAGGACTTTTAAAATGCTGATGCAGCGCTCTTTCAAGCGAACAGCAAACGAATGAAACCGGACCAATGTCAACGCTACAGCATGACCAAAACTAGATCAGGTGACCCGCAATATTGCGTGGATGCAGCTTGGGTGTTCCAAATATTGTTTTTATTGAATGCATTTCAAGTGACATTAGCTCCCCGTTATCATCCGCATGGTCATGTCCGCACCTCCGTCCAATCACGCTGGACAAAATCACTACGATTTTCATCGAGTAAGCATAAAAGTACACACAGACGAGGTACTACAAATGTTTTACGATCAAGCATAATATTATTTTATTGCCTAAATGCAGATGCGCTACATTCGTTTTACAAACTTGGAATCGCTTTCCATTAAGCTCAAACATCCCATGCCCAAAAAGCTTTCCGGCAATTAGCACACAACTTGGTAACAAACTCCAGGATGGGATAATCGAGCGTTCCATAGCCCGTCCTCGATGCATTTAGAACCCGTCTCTCGGTCTCGGCGGCAATAACGATTGGGCCGTGGTGATAGATAGCTGAGGACCGTGTTACGGGTTACTATTGACAGCGAGCGTAAAGGTTCACCCAGTCGAGTGCATGCATACCGTACAAGTCAGGTAAAAACGGTGCAGCCGAGGGTTGGTTTTGGCTTGGTTTGTTTTGGTTCCGAGCTCTTTCGGCCAGCATTCGCCCTTCTAGTGCTGTAGGATGGGGGACGGAAGAGAGAGTGATGGGCAGCACCGCAGCCATCATGGGAGACCTCCGCTCCGAGCCTTAGCCCGCACAAAGACCCCTCTTCGGGGCTTGTGCGGGCGCTGCGACAGGGATTCCGCCGGAGCGGTCCCTGGCCAGCTCACAGCCGACGGCCACAGGTCGGCCCGCAGAGGCGTGGTGTTGCGAGAGGAGTCGTCAGGAAGCGACGAGTGATGAGAGGCCACAGGTCGACCCGCAGAGGCGTGGTGTAGCGAGAGGAGTCGTGAGGAAGCGACGAGTGAGGAGAGGACATAGGTTGGTCCCCAGACGCGTGATATAGCGAGAGGAGTCGTGAGGAAGCGATCAGTGAGGAGAGACGGACACCGAGGCTCGATCACGTCCGTCCATGATCATCCCCGAGTCCAGAAGTTGACCATGCACAAGCCTAATCGATATCGGAAACAGTTCATGAGCTCAGCGCTGTTGACGATATGTAACGGTGGTCGAAGTCCCATCGACCGCACGCTGACCATGACCGTCGCGGTGACGTCAGCCGCCGCAGAAGCGTTCTGTACAGGGCGCCGCCGGGCGGGGCGCGGCGTCGGGTTCACCTGGTCCGGGAGGGCCCAAGCGAGGCGGCCGTCGGCGCGCCGGCGGCGGCGCCGGCCGCGGCACGCCACCTGTCGCAGCGGCCCGTCAGACGCATGCAGAAGCCGGCCGGCGGCGGAGCGCGCCGGCCGCCCGCCGGCCCACTTACGTCGTCGCCACCGGCCGCGAGGCGGCTGAGCGCTAGCGCCACCGACGAGAGGGCGGCCGTGTCCGGCGGCGGCGGCGGCGCGGCCTGCTCGGCGCGCCGGCCGCGCCGCGCCAGCGCCCGCAGACGCTGCGTCGCCGGCTGGCCCGACATGGTGCCGGAGTCGGCCGGGCCCGGCTGAGCGGGGCCGGAAGGCCGTCAGCACGGAGGCGGCGCCTGCAGCGTGTCGGCTGCCGCACAGCACGGCACGGCACGGCATGGCACGGCACGGCGTAGACGGACCAGGACCGGTCCGAGCTTGAGCACATCGTCGCAATGATCCGCTAGTTCAGTCGGGGTTTCAACATGTCGGTAATGACTGCTGACCCCACGTAACTTTGTCCTAGCATTTTCTGTCGATATTTGGGTGCAACCTCGAGCCTCGGTCCTTGACCTGACCCTTCCAGGATAAGACTGATGCGCCAACGCCAGTTGCAGATCGGATCCTGCCAGTGCAACGGGCGTCGAAGGGGGGGGGGGGGAGGGGAGCGAAACGGGCGGCGGCCGTGGCCCTCCAACTGAGCACCCTAACCGGCCTCCCCTCAGTCTCACCACCACGGAAGCTGCACTCAGTACGAAAACGGTCAGTTTAGCAGGCCTAAGGCACCATGAACACTATACTCGAACTGTGATCTCCCACTTAAGAATGACCTCCCCGGCATAAAGGGAGTCAAAACAGGTATATACCGTGACTCTAGTAAGCTGCTCACGGTCATTATCGTGGCGATTCGACGCACGGAAAGCCAGAACGATCATGGCAACAAAAAACAACAACATAGTTTCTGTGAATGTAACGTTAAGGGATTTGTTCCAGTGGATTGGGACCGAAGTATGCATTTCAGCGTACAGAAATAATCTAGTCGAGCAAATATGCGTCTGCTGACAGCCTTTCCATACCTAGGTCAATGGTTTGTGCGGTCAGCTGCTTCTCATCGTTATCATGTCATAAACGAAACGTGAATGCATACCGTGAAGCTGGTCGCTATTCAGATGCCCTAATTGTCTCCCGCCCCATTAAAACAACAGTGTAAAACAAAAGCACAGCCAAACTGCACACAGCACAAAGTGTGCACAAACAGCGCCAGGCCAGCACACCACACATGCGCCACGAGCGGTCCAAGCCCAAACCACAGCGCTCCCCGGACCGACGGCAGCCACATCAGCCCACCACGCCACCACCACACCGGCCGACAAGTACGCGGGAGGAGCAGGCAGCACAGATGCAGTGAGAGTCCGGTTACGTCGGCCTTACCAAAAACATGCGCCGCATGAAGTTACGTCGCTGTGGTACACAGTTCAAGGCATTATTGGTTATTCTTCGGCCCGTCGCCCGTGGCACGCATCCAGGAAGCATTAGTTACGCACATATATGCCCAGCGCGTGTCTACATACATGTCAAGCCCATGTGGGCTCATCTCCTCGCACTGCTGCATGCTTTCAGTGATACGCCATCCGACGTTCATTGCTATCATTTTGGGGTCCTGAACTTCGCGAAGTAACACATCTTTGGATCTGCGCTCACCGTCCAAACCAGAAAGGTCCGCATCTCAGTGATGGATAAACTCAGTGACAAAACGATAAGCTATTACACAGGTGCCCAACCCATCATCATTCCCCGTTAAGTGCTTCCTACCCAGCAATGTGGCCAACCACGCTAGCTGATCGAGACAATGCCTACTCTAAATGCGGAAGGGGCGATCAACAGCCGTCAGGGACGCAGCAACGTAACAGGAGGTGCTGCCCAGGCCAGTGAGCTGTACTGCACTGGACTGGTCCACAGGGGCAACCAATCATGGCGGGGGTCAACGTTTTCACTGACCATTAATTGGCACACGTTGTTGCAAACGGTGAAATGATGTAAAATCGTACTGCATTCAAAATTAAAGTATATATGCACGGTTAAGATGTCATTACCTAAAAGTGGCATTGGTCAGAATATAGAAATAACAGTTTGCCTACCTGGGCCCTCCATCTGAGGTTTAAACTTGGCGACAAATAGGGAGAGCCCGCGCCATTGTGGAACACGACGGCACACAAATCCAGTGGCAAACAGCCCACCGGGATGTCGTCCAACACCGCCCAAATTAGGTTGACCCCGCCGTTGCCACGGTGTGTCACAGTCGCCGTGGATGACCGGCCGGGCCTCGGCAACCGCCGTCCCCTCACCTTGGTGGCCACCATCAGCTGCTTCCAGTGCCGGGTGCGGATGGCCGGGTTCTGCAGCTCGGACACGGCCTTCAGCGACGTCAGCATGTTCTTCACCGTCGCCTCCAGCTGGGTGTACGTGTCCCACGCCCGCACCTCCTTGTCCATGCCTTTCGCGGAGTGGGCGGTTAGTGAAGGCCCCTGGCCGTGTCGGCGGGTGCTGATCGCCGCCGGTACGCCGCGCGGGGCGGCGCGCACCGGCGCAGGCCGGGCTCCTCTCTCCCTCCCTCCTCCCCCCCCCCCTCAGCCAGCAGAGCTTACCGCTGGCGGCACGGCGCAGGTCTGTCCGTGTTAACGGCGTGATCATGCTGGCCATGATGCGGCTTCACCGGCATACGTTCAGTGAATGCATAGTTTTTTAACTGGTCGGCGCACTGCGACATCTCGCAGACGCAACGCGTTTACAGCACACTTTCAAATGCATCTTTGACAGCCGCAACACGCGCTCGTGAACAAAAATGAAATGCACCACCAGTCGCTTTTGTGCACCTAAAGCAACGATCTAAGTACAAATGCCATCGGTCATTCGATTACATCAAATGGACCGAACGACGCCGCTTCAGTTCAGCAGCGCCCAGGAAACGAACATCCGCCAGACCGCTTACCGCACCCACCACAACCCCTCATGACCTATGTTAAACAGCCGCTCAGGTGGCAGCGAGGTGGCCTTATTTCCAGCGCTCCCACGCCAAGCAGATGAGCTAAGGTGACGAGACTGCATTCAGAATGCGTCAAATTACACTCCCGGGTGTAATTTGAATACACCAGCTTCGATGCGGATCATCAAGGATGCCTACCGCTTCTCACGCATACGCTGCGTCGCGACGCGCACCACACACGATGCATGCGACTCGCGCTGCATGAGATGCACACGACTCGCACCGCATACTCAATACTGTACGCCTATTTAGTGGGAAATATACCGAAACAAGCGATCACTACTTAGGCACGTTTGATATTTTGTGGATGCGAGTGACAGCAATAGACGGTTAGAGTTCTAGGGGAAGGTTCTAGGTTCTAGGGAGAGTTCTAGGCCTAGAGTTCTCTAGGTAAGTTTAAGGGGAAAAGGATCGACAGCTGACATTTTGCGTCATCCTGCCAGAACCCAACCTTTACCAGGAACCCGGTGACAACTAGCTGCGATTTAGCTCAGTTGTACCGCAGTCTCTGCTGTCTACAGGACGTTGCTAGTTATTTGCTGGCTGCTGTCTTTACGACGGGCTCACAGCTGGTGAAGTTATCTCTCTAGGATGACGTTAAGTCGGCGCCGGTCAGCGGCTCGGGAGCTCATGTTTTATTATTTTAAGCCTGACTACATCTGTCCGTACTATTATCATAAGCCTGACTACATCTGTCCGTACTATTATCTTACGCCTGACTACCTCTGTCCGTACTATTATCTTAAGTCTGACTACATCTGTTCGCAAGTAGCTTCCTTACCAAGACCTCCGCGCGTTTCGATTAAAGAATCGGCAAAGTCTGCAAAGCGTCGTTTTGATAAAGTTCCACAGCTCCACTAGAGCAACACGACGGGCTTCAGCATTGACACACACCCATATGTACACATTGTGAGGAGGCGAGTGCCACAAGCGTTCGGGTGGCGGTGGGGGCTCCAATGCAGGCAAACCAGCCCCGAGGCACTAAAACGGAGGCAGTGACCAAGTAGTGGCAGTGTGGGAGACAAGCCGATTGACCGTGTGGCATTCAGTGGAGTGATTTTGTACACTGCACAGTGTACCGCTTATGTATGTACAGACTGACGGCTGTTCGTGATCACTCGGGTCTATGGGGTCCGCATACGACCGCAGCTCAAAAGAACTCATACCGATCCCACGTGCTCCGAAACCACGGTGGAAGCAACTCTCCTCGCTGATTCATACCAACCCCCACCACAACCTATGTTACATCACACACACACACACACACACGCTCACCCCACCCTGCCAGCGATCTATACTTCAGTATACAATGCTCACTCATTCGTGCCGTCAAAGGTGCATGAGACAGGCCCGCGAGCTAAGCCAAATACTTCCGTGGTTCTCAAAAGTTGGCATTCCGCGTGCCTTTGTCAGACGGGGGCGATACGTACCCATCTCTGGATCGGCGAAAGCGAAGGCGAGAGCGTTATAGATTGCTTTGCGAACACCAGTAAAGGTTCAGAAGCGATAGTTCTCCTTTAGCGCATGCAGAGCTTCGTGAGAAAGGTCGCTTTACGAGATGTTTTAGAGGCGAAAACAAAACAGTGAATGAAAAGCATTACCTGACAGAAAACACATGGCTGCAGGAAAGTAGCGAGTAGTACGCGTCGAACAAACTGTATGTCAACTTACAGCATTTTCAAAACAAGTGAGAAGAGATGTCATGAGTGTGGTACCCAGCGAGTGTTACATACCTCTGACGTCCTTTGAGAACTTCTTGCACTCGATGTCCATGTTCTCAACGTTGATGTCCTTCCAAGGCGTCTTTTTCCAGTCATCGATACAGGCGAGGACAATGTTCACTTGATCCCACAGATGCTGTGAACGTACAGGGGTCGCCGCGGCTCTAACAACACTACAGTACGTTACTCTCACGCTATCAAACGAGGGGGCAAGACGTGCCTAGACAGTGACGTCATCACAGCTAACAGGGAGATGAACTGGGGTCACATCCATGTCAAAAGAAACTCTACGGAAGGAGCTGTCCGTATGTATCAGAGCACTGACTAGACACGCATTACTCATTATTCAATTGCACACACACTACGCACGGCTCGGCAAGCAGTTCTCCCCAGTTTTCAAGAAAAAATTGTCCGAATGGGATGGTGTTAAACACGGCAACTGAATGCCACGTTGTCTTTCATTACACTTCAGCACATATCCAGAATGCCGAACATCCCACCACGACCCCGGCCTGGCCCGCCTGACACTGGGCCGGCTCCTCTCCAGGCGCATATGCGCGGCGAAGACAACATCGGCGCAGTACCTTGGCGAGCCGGACTTCCTTGCGGCACATCTTGAGCTGCTTGAAGTCGGGCATCTGGACCTCGAACAGGGCGGCAGACGCGGTGATCTTGGCGAGCTCCGCCTCCATGGCGTTGATCACCAGGTGCGTGTTGTCCAGAATCTCGTACGGGGTCGTGCAGTCGTAGCTGCGGCGCCAAGCACAGCCAGTTCCCACCCACGCACGAGCGACGCTTGGCAAGCAATCACATGCACTGCTTGTCGCTACGGTATGACAACGTGCGCTCTCTGAGGCCCGAACTCTGGAAAGCACGCACTGCTTGTCGCTGCAGTATGACAACGCGCGCTCTCTGAGGCCCGAACTTTGGAAAGCACGCACTGCTTGTCGCTGCAGTATGACAACGCATGCTCTTTGAGGCCCAAACTCTGGAAAGCACGCACTGACTGTCGCTACAGTACGACAACGTACGCTCTCTGAGGCCCAAACTCTGGAAAGTAGGCACGCGAGCCGAACTGAACGGACGCACCACCGAAAATACCGGACAATCCAGCGCATTGCGCGACAATTCACGGCACATGAAGGAGCTGTACCTCTCCGACGCCTCAGCACCAGCTGACTGTGGTTATGTCAGCGAGCCACCGTCACGGCGAACACGAGGGACCCCGCGCGCACCGCGTCCGTGCCCCGTCCACCACCGCGCGTCGATGGCGTTGTGCCCCCGCTCACGCGCATGCGTGCGCCAACACCCGAGCACCGACATGCCAGCCAGCTCATTAAGCGCCCACCATTTCACTGCCGTAAGCAAACCTGAATGGCGGATGGCGACGGCCGGGGACCTAGGCGTCACACCGAACTCCGTCACCCACGAGCGTCGTCCCCACCCCAGTGACGCGCCGGCGGCGCCCGGGGACGCGTCGCGCCGGCTGACCTGAACACGAGCAGCTTGCGGAACGTCTCGCGGTAGTCGTGCTGCTTCAGCTCGAAGTTGGAGATGCTTCGACGCACGTTGGCCACCTCGTTGGCCTGCAGCGGCGCCACCTGCTGCTTGGCCTGGATGCTCAGCTTCACCGTGTTCTTCCACTTCTCCGGCAGCTCCTGACGCGTGAGACGGCCGGGCCGTGTTACACCGGGGCTGACATCATCGCCGCAGAGACAGTCTCACCCTACAGTTATAGGCAGGGGGCATGGAACGGTATAGTAAAGGGGAGGGGGAGGGGCGGGGGGGGGGGGGGCAGAAGGCATGGAGCCGATGAAGCTTTGCGGGTACACTATCGTTCAGCTTCGGCGATTTTCTTGCCAAAACACCGGACGCCGAGCCTCCTATACGAAACAATATCTGGACTGAATGACACCCTTGGACCTCCACGGCCACAAACCGCCCAATAGTTCTAAGGGGAGCTTTGCAAAAGAGGAACCTTGAGCACCCATGCTCTTTTATCGTGGGCTTTAACGTGCCATGGTGGAAAACGATATGGTGGTGGGGATGAGTCGCCATCCGGGACCCCCAGATCATCGGTCGGACCGCCGGCGTCCAGTCCTGGTGGCGTCCTCGCCATGGAAACTTCCGCGACCTGAGCGTAGGTCCCACAGCCAAACTTCCGCTTAGTTCCACGTGCTCTCGGAATCGACTCCGGAGTTCAGTGAATTTCAATTAAGAAGCGCCTTCGCTTCCTCACGGTCTGATTCACGCAAAATGGTCCCGATGCTCACGCGCCCTTAAACGCCAAACCACGGCATGGTCATCATTCACGCCAAACGGCGCCTCGTTGCCGTAAGTCTGAGTATATGCGCTCTGTGTCAGCATGAATATCGCTTCCGCTGAGGCGGAATGCAGCATAAGTCCGCAGACAGCAGCGCTTCGCAGGCTAGATATCGCTTCGCAATCTCCATGCCATGGCATCCCTCAAACAACGAACTGGATCGAAAACACATATAAACAAAAAGCTCGTTTTCTTTGCCACCTGGCGAGGGAAATGGACTCGGCTCTTATCGTGAAATGGAACGGTGCCATCATACTGAAACGCAATGAAAGAAGAGCCGGGCCGACATTTGGTAAGCACGGCCGCAGCGCACCTGCAGCTGAAGATGGATCTCCTCAGACATCTCGACGTCGTACGTCTTCAGCAGCTCAATGGTCTGCTTCAGCGGCTCGAACATGTTGTCGGTGACGTCTTGCCGCTCCTTGACGGCCAGCAGGTGGGCCATCATGGTGACCAGGCCCTGGTAGTCACCCTCCTGCACTTGATTCACCAGCCCCGCGTCTTTCGCGTGGATGAAGTCTGCCAGGTCCTGCAGGCTGTGCAGGAGCAGTGTGGCACAGTGTCAGGTGCAGAGGTCATGGGAAGAAACACGGCTGTTGGGCCGGATGACATTAAAACCAACGAAGCGCACCATCGCGGGTGTGACCTTACGTCGTTCACCGTTCTGCTCGGAGCCTCAGCTGCGGCAGTGTTCAGACAAAGTGACTGACGCTGCTGGTCGGATTGATGACCGGACTGCCCGGGCTGATGGGACTCAGCCAACACCGACTGCGGAAACAGTGTGGCAAACCAACACCACACCCGACATCAGTTCACCCCAGCCGACCCATCCACGTCAGCGCGCCTCCAGACGGGCAGGGCTAGCCGAGTTACCTGTTAGTGACGTGGTCGATCAGGTACTGCTTGAAGAGCAGACTCCAGCGCTTGATGGTGTTGAGCAGCGCCGCCTTGAACGGCTTGCAGTCGAGCCGGAACCAGGTGTCGAACGTGACCACGGGCTTCACCCGCTCCATCTCGACGTACAGCTTCTCGTAGCTGTCGATCTGCTCCTTGTACTGGTCGAGCGTCGGCGGCGACTCGGGAATGCCGTCCTCGCCGAACTGCTCGATCTCCTCGGGCGTGATCTGGTGGCCGTACCTGGAGACCGCCAGCCCGGCCGCACCCAGGTCACGAGACGACCGGCCACCCCGCCGCTGGCCGGTACAGCCCAGCCACGGCCCAGTGTCTTTTGGCGTCCTTTGGCGCTGCTTTTCTACGCGGCTCGCTTCACTGTCACAACAAGTTTCGGCGAATTGCAGAGTGCACCAAACCACTGAAGAGTGACAACATTTTGACCTGATGAAAAGGCAGAGCTCGACAATACTTCACAAAATGAAAGTGGCGCTGAGCTGCGCCAATAAATATACTACTATCCGGTGTGACTTGAAAGGAAGCCAAGAGTTCTACAGGTGTATCCCTATCGATGTTCTAACCGACAAACTTGACTGAACCCATTTATTACCGCGTGTTTCGATAACAGCGGTGCCGGCAGGGCCTGACCTGGACCGAATTGGACACCCGCACTAACCTGAGGAACTGGGCCATAAATTCGTTGCGGTCGTCCGTCCACAGGTAGCTGTGCTGGTCCAGCGAAGACCTGTACTCTTGAGCCTGGCGGCGGACGCACACAGTGACTCACGGTGGTGGGATCAGGCAGCAGCAGCGGTGGCCTACGGTGGCGGGCTCAGGCGGCAGCAGCAGCGGTACAAGGTGATGGGATCGGGCTCCAGCGGCGGTGGTACACGGTGGTGGGATCGGGCGCCAGCAGCGGTGGTACACGGTGGCGGGATCAGGCGGTAGCAACAATGGTACAAGGTGGTGGGATCAGGCAGCAGTAGCGGTGGTACACGGTGGTGTTATCAGGCGGCAGCAGCAGCGGTACACGGTGGTGGGATCGGGCTCCAGCAGCAATGGTACAAGGTGGTGGGATCAGGCAGCAGCAGCGGTGGTACACGGTGGCGGGCTCAGACGGCAGCAGCAGCGGTACATGGTGGTGGGATCGGGCTCCAGCGGCGGTGGTGCACGGTGGTGGGATCAGATGGTAGCAACAATGGTACAAGGTGGTGGGATCAGGCAGCAGCAGCGGTGGTACACGGTGGTGGGATCGGGCGCCAGCAGCGGTGGTACACGGTGGTGTGATCAGGCGGCAGCAGCAGCGGTACACGGTGGTGGGATCGGGCTCCAGCAGCAATGGTACAAGGTGGTGGGATCAGGCAGCAGCAGCGGTGGTACACGGTGGCGGGCTCAGACGGCAGCAGCAGCGGTACATGATGGTGGGATCGGGCTCCAGCAGCGGTGGTGCACGGTGGTGGGATCAGACGGTAGCAACAATGGTACAAGGTGGTGGGATCAGGCAGCAGCAGCGGTGGTACACGGTGGTGGGATCGAGCAGCAGCAGCAATGGTAAGCGGTGGTGGGATCGAGCGGCGCCAGGGCAGCAGCAGCAGTGGTTCTGGTCATCAAGGACTCCATAATAAACCAACACAGCACGAGTCCGTCCAACCACTGAGACGCGGGCAGATTTTGGCGAGCGATGGCGACGTAATCTATAAGCATATACACACATTTTGGGAACAGGGTTCCGCAACTAGCTTCCCGCCTCTGAAACGACGCAGACCGGAGGAGGGGAAAGACCGAGCAGGAGCCGACACCGCGCTTGCTCTCACCTGGCTGATGACGGAGTGGATGTTGTTCATCAGAGCGTTGCGCATCAGGCTCAGCTGTTCCGTCTCGTCCAGCTCCTCCAGGTACGACTTCTGGTGCACCTTCCTCGACAGCTTCTTCATCAGGGTGGACATGTTGAATATGTCGGACACAACACCCTCCGTGATGTCCAGAAAGCCGCCTTCCTCCTGGCAAAGTGTGCCGGGTCAGTGGTTGCACCGCGAGCTGATCGCGAGGCGTTCGCCGATGTTTCCTTGAAGCACGCGGTTACGCACCGCCACGAAAGCACCGGTCAGGCCCCCAAGTTCAAAGAGAACGCCATGACTGCGCGTTAACAGCAAAAACGTGTTTTTTTCTGTTTCCGTTGTTTGTCTGGGGTTCCGCGCATTCCAACGGAGCCACAAACGCTGTGCCGCATGACACTAATGTTGGCGGGTCAGTCTAAGCCTCTCAGGACAGCAAGGCGAAAGGCTTATCATCCGGCTCTCACTCGGAAGTCTAGCGAGGGCTTGAGAACAGCACGTCCGGCTCTCACCTGGAAGTTGAGCGAGGAATTGTACAGCACGTCCAGCTCTCACCTGGTAGTCGAGAGAAGGCTTGAGAAGAGCACATCCGGCTCTCACCTGGTAGTCGAGCGAGGCTTTGCACAGCGCATCCGGCCTCACCTGATAGTCGAGCGAGGGCTTGAACAGCACGTCCGGCTCGATGAGCTCGAGACGCGCCTCCATCAGCGGCTGGGTGTTGACGCGCGGGTCGGTGTTGTCCAGCAGGTAGCCGAGGCTGCACTGCACCACCCTCACGAACTCCTGCACCACGATGCCTGGCGGAGCGGAGCGCAGTCGCGGCGGCTCGACAGCGCTTCGCGGCGGCTCGACGCCGCAGCGTACATACACAACACAGATTCTCACCCCCTCTCTCCGACTCTCACCGTGCGCAGTGCACACTCACCGTCTACAAAGTGCACGTAGTGGCGCCAGGCGCGCGACTTCCCGTCTGCCTTCAGGTGTATCTTGTTCTCCCGCACCAGGCGATGGATCTTTTCGCCCGACTTCGTGATGGCCGCGTACCTGGGGACATTGCAGTGATCACTTGCCACCAGCTGGAGAGGAGATGGTCGACGGCGGTAGCTCAGGTAGGGGGGGAGGGGGAGGGGACGCAAAGAGGGTCCGAAGGGTCGCATTAAGGGTTCCAGTCCTGCGGACCGGGCCCTTAAATGCCAGTCAGAGGGCCCTTTGCGCCGATTTCGGGCCCCTGAGCCGATGAACAGGCACCACCAGCACCGGACAGCCGGCTCCGTGTCGGTCTGGACCGGAGGGCCCATTTCCGAAGGAGGGACAAGGCCGGGGCCCCCGATTTACGTTGGTCACGGCCGTTAAGTCAATGAGCCCCCCCCCCCCCCCCCCCCAACACTTTTTGTCGGCCACGGGCCTGCAGCGCCCGACAGGAGATTTTGTGTTGGCAAGGGGCCGGAGACAAACAGTGTTCGAGGGAGCTCGAAGATAGGGCCCGAAGTGCTCTTCGGACCGCCGATCAGGGCCCAATTGGAAGTTGAAGGGACCAAAAGGCCCCTCGGGGGCCCGATCAAGGGCCAGTCGATCAGGGGTCGATTAGAAGGCTGCGGGGCCCAAGGGCCTAAAGGACTACATGTAGGCCACATTATGGGCCAGGATCCCGACTCGTTCGGCCATGACCTCAAATGTCAGAGTGCCTCTTACACTGATTGAAAATCCCTGAGATAGGGGGGGGGGGGCTACCATCATCTGCGACGGGGAGATAATTTTCTTCGCGCGAGTTCCAGATGCATTGACGGTACTGATGCACTGCGAACAGACTCACAGACCCCCACAAACGTTAATAGATACGGTACCTAGCATATCCATGAGCCACCAATGTCAGTTCATCCCCGGTATCTTAAGCAGTTCTTTTAGTTGCGTAGCTTAGCTCTTCCCTCGGCCATCTGCAAGTTTTCTTACGAGACAACATATCTACAACATACAACAGACCCCCACAAACGTTGATAGATACGGTACCTAGCGTGTCAATGAGCTATCAATGTCGGTATTCCCTGGTACCTTTAAAAGTTATTTTAGTTGCGTGACGCAGCCCTTCACCCGGTCATCCGCAAGTGTCCTTACTCAACCACGGCCGTTGCAATACATGTGCTGTATGCGCTGTCAATGGCAGTATCCGTGAAGTTTAAAATCGACATAGTGTTCTTGAACTCCAGATTCCGGAAGTATGTTCAGCAGTGTCGTCGTGAAAACTGTGCTAGTAGCGACAGCGGGAGAGGAGGGGGGAGGCTAAAACCCCAAGAGCCCCCCCCCCTCGCCTGCGCCACTGTTTCTCCGTGATCTTATTTGTTCGGAACTTTGCTTGATATGCAAACCCTAGACTTTCGACCTCTAACCATCCCTATCAGCCGGCTCAGAGGACGAGAACGGCCGCTGTGTGACCATGGTCAGTCGGCGTGCCCCCGAGGATTTCACGTCATATCTGCAAAGAGGAATCAACACAGAGACTGCAGCAAGTCAGCCGGCCGTTCTGCTCTTTCAAAACCCTCTGAGGTAAGGAGGTACAAATTAGATACCTTGTGCGAATATCTAAGTGCATAGCACAAATGTTGCAAAAGTCCAAACGTCGCGGAAACGGTGCTTCATTACCAGGTACGCGGGCAAAGTTTGTCTTGATGGGGAGGGAAAATGCCAAATTTTTCCGAGCTCGTGCGAAGTAGGACCGAATTTGTGTGAAATCGCTGTGTCTGGTGTAAGACTGTTAGCTTGGGGGAAGCGGCATGCCCCCCCCCCCCCCCCCCCCCCCCCCCCCCCCCCGCCTCACTGGCCTGTACATCGCCATTATCGCACCAAAGTGTTTTAGCTTTCAGCTGTGCAAAGAGAAAACTACAGAACTTCCAACTTAATCACATGACACTTGCGTCACTATCAGCCTCAGACCTCAAGCAGCGCAGCAGCAGAGCCTCAAATCCATCGCCAGTGCACGCCTAATACGACTCGGCGTCGGATAACATACGTTTTCTTCAGCTTCTCTTCCTTTTCCTCCAGATTTAGCAGCGTGTTGGTCCGATCCTCCTTTCTCTCAAATAGAGGCTTAGAGGCAAACACCAACAGCATATCTGGAAAGTCGGAAACGTGCGTCCAGGCGCTATCATACATTCTGATTACAGCCATTGATCGAAACGCAACGAAAACATGTCGTCGCTTTACCCTTCCTGCAACAAGAGCTGCGACTACGTTTACAAATCTTGATGACAATGAGTCTGGTCAAAATATAATAAGCAAGCCCTATAGGCTGCTGACATGATGGTATGACTGACCCGAAGGAAAAAGCTTTTTCATTTGACCCTAGTTGCATAATAAAACGACCACCAGGTCAGTTACCAGAGGGCGCTGAAGTCAGCCAAAAGTGGAGGGCAAGTGAAGGAACTCCGCGTGATCTGTTACGTCATCAGCATCTCAACAAAGGTAAAGCACGTAGTCAAAGTAACTGATCCTAACAAACACCCACCCCTTATAATCTGGATGTTCTTCTGAGACTTGGAAACGCGTTCAGAGAGATCCATCACAAGGTCACGAGTTCCCTTGATGTACTCCCAAGCATCTGGAAAATGAGTCATCTGATCAGCGCACACATCGAGGCGGCTCATACCCAGGGAGTCGTTTAGATGAATCGGAATTTCAAACTCATAACTTGGCCGTCAACACAGGAGGGTTTTGTGTGACGCGCGTTTTGATTGGATTTAAGGTGTTGGAATGAGCTGCCTTCTGCCCTTCGCATGAATCTGCAACGGTCGGTGACGGGGACGCCTCCTAGCTGATCCAAGAATCACCAAAACTGCAGACACGAGTTGCAATGACCGCGCTGAGCCTGCAGAAACCGCAGCACATCACTCACAGGCCATGTCGCCCCACACATCAAATCTCGAACGGCAACCGAGAGCGAGGACGTAGGCTAGGGTGTACACGGGCGACAAAACGTAACTACGACCTGATCTCAACACCAGGCTACCGAGATTAACGAAGCCTCATTGAAATCGCAGTTGCTTCCAAAATGCGTGAGTCAGAGCCACAACAACCATGGAGGCAGCTAGCTACGCGATCGGAGCGCAATTTCCATCGTTTGCCCGACCAGGACTGGTCCAGCACAGATCGGTTTCAGCTCTTGCTAGTCGCTGGTCGATCTCCTTCATCTGGCTCTCGATCAGCTTGAACTCCACGGGCTGGGTGTTTTGACGAAGGCCATTGTAACTGTGGAGCAGAGACCGGGTTATCCTAAAGCGCACGAAACTGCGGGCTGTTACAGCTGTTCAGCGGAGACTAGACTTGTTACGCCATAGATGCAGTTGTTAAGCAGACCACTGAGCGCGACCAGAGCCCAGACTGGATGTCATGTATGAGTAAGAGTCGCAAGGTTCGTGACCAGTGCACCAAAAACTGACATCTTACGGCCACACCAAGCCAACATGGCGACCCCCACCGAGCGGCCTGTACAGGTCACTTAGCTGAGGAACGGCAGCTGTTACAGCCGAGCCGCTCCCGGTGGCGGCGGCATCACTCACGAGGTGCAGATGAGCTCCAGGTTGGAGGTATACTGGCGGTACATCTCCGAGTTGTCGTCCATCTGGCCGGCGTCGCCGGGTACGTCGTCGCGGTTCAGCTGCCGTAGGTACTTGACCTCCCTCAGGATGCTCACCAGCTGCCCGGCAGCGCGGCGTCGGCGCGTCACGTGACGCAACGTTGGCACACTCACGGTCGCCACAGCAGGACTACATCAGCTGTCACCAGCCAGAGTCGCGCTCAGATTAGCCGGCCGCCACAATAGAACTATATCAGCTGTCACCAGCCAGAGTCGCACTCAGATTAGCCGGCCGCCACAATAGAACTATATCAGCTGTCACCAGCCAGAGTCGCGCTCAGATTAGCCGGCCGCCACAATAGAACTATATCAGCTGTCACCAGCCAGAGTCGCACTCAGATTAGCCGGCCGCCACAATAGAACTATATCAGCTGTCACCAGTCAGAGTCGCGCTCAGATTAGCCGGCCGCCACAATAGAACTATATCAGCTGTCACCAGCCAGAGTCGCGCTCAGATTAGCCGGCCGCCACAATAGAACTATATCAGCTGTCACCAGCCAGAGTCGCACTCAGATTAGCCGGCCACCACAATAGAACTATATCAGCTGTCACCAGTCAGAGTCGCGCTCAGATTAGCCGGCCACCACAATGGAACTATATCAGCTGTCACCAGTCAGAGTCGCGCTCAGATTAGCCGGCCGCCTCAGCAGGACTACATCAGCTGTTACCAGCCACAGCCCTGCTCAGATCGCCATTCTCCGAGAGAGGTCATGGCCGGTGTAACAGTGTCGCAATGCTTCACTCGGACGAAGGCAGAGCCAAGAGTGAGCCCGCTGATCCACACAATCCCAAAGCAACTCAGATGTCTTCCACGCCAAACATCCCAAAGCGCGCCGGTGTGTGCGAGGCCTGTCCGCCCCTGCTACGGGACCACCGTCCGCCGTCCCGCGGTCCCCGCGCTCGGTCCCAGTTCGGTCCCGCGCCCGTCAGCGGGCGGCGCTCACCTGCGGGTCAAAGTTGGTGTGCACGGCCTTGTGCGTGCGCGTGATGAGCGGCAGCTTCAGCTTCTCCTGGATCTGACTTGTCACGCCGCCCTGCCACTCGTCATACACCGTCTTCTCCCGTTCGAGCAGCAGCGTCATCAGATCGTCGTACTTGTCGTACAGGTTTTTGGCCGAGTCACATTCCACCACCCTGACGCGGTCCGATCCAGGTCATGTTCCACCACCCTGACACGGTCCGATCCAGGTCACGTTCCACCCCCTGACACGGTCCGATCCAGGTCACGTTTCACCCCCCTGACGCGGTCCGATCCAGGTCATGTTCCACCACCCTGACACGGTCCGAGCCAGGTCACGTTCCACCCCCCTGACACGGTCCGATCCAGGCCACGTTCCACCCCCTGACACGGTCCGATCCTGGTCACACTCCACCACCCTGACACCGTCCGATCCCGGTCACACTCCACCCCCCTGACACGGTCCGATCCCGGTCACACTCCACCCCCCTGACACGGTCCGATCCAGGCCACACTCCACCACCCTGACACGGTCCGATCCCGGTCACACTCCACCACCCTGACACGGTCCGATCCCGGTCACACTCCACCCCCCTGACACGGTCCGATCCAGGCCACACTCCACCACCCTGACACCGTCCGATCCCGGTCACACTCCACCACCCTGACACGGTCCGATCCAGGCCACACTCCACCACCCTGACACCGTCCGATCCCGGTCACACTCCACCACCCTGACACGGTCCGATCCTGGTCACGTTCCACCTCCCTGACACGGTCCGATCCTGGTCACGTTCCACCTCCCTGACACGGTCCGATTCAGGTCACACTGAACACAACACGAACGGGTCAAGACCCCATGCAGCGCCACACAATGAGCCATCAGAAGCCAGCGCACGATAACGGTCACGTTTTCAAGGCATTGTTAGTCGTGATGGATCAGCCCCTCACTCTCTCCCAGCTCTGCCATCGAAGGGCCAAAATGTCTAAATCGATCATCGGGTAAAATGGTAGTTGGCAAAATGGCAAAATGACGACCTGCGTTTGCGCTGATGCAATTGGTTTTGTTTCCTGAGCGGGAGAATTGCGTTTTTAATGTTCGCAACACGTAAATGTAAACATGATACGGACTTATCATGATTCGAGCCAGACCCTGCCTTGGTCACGCGAGCACCGCACGCTACAGCTTGCGTTGAAAGTGGGCTTCAAAGAAACCATACGAAATGGGTGTAATAACCGCGACTGCCTCTGCCATTGAGTATTTGAACTGAAACTAACCAACGAATACATACATCGAGCGTGTCTAACCGGCTTGGTGACAATGGGATGTCAAGGCGATGAAAAAACAATGTTGTTCTCTTTCTAGAACCGGTCTCCGCTTAGCTCGCGTGATACTCCAAGCGTGTTTCTGAGGCCTCGATGCTGGATCTGCCCTTCACAGCTGTTCCAGTGTTTCAACAAGCGCGCCGTTAGCTTGTCAGCTTAGCTTAACAAGCGCGCTTGTTACAAGCGCGGGTGGGCGGCAACTCACGGACGAAACGAATATCGGTCGGGAGAAGCGTGCGCCGCACCGCTCTTCACCTGCTTACCGTACCAGGCTACATCAGCGCCTAGTGCCAGCATATACACAGCGCAGGGACCGAATGGCCGCCGCTCAATCCAGCCGCGGTGGATGTACCACACAGTGGTATGTCTCCATCGACTTAACCAAGCTAACAGCGGACCCAGTCCAGTTAGCGGAGGCGAAGGTATCGTATCTCAAGGGTCTACGGCTTCGGCGAACAAAGTGAAGATATGTACAGCTTCTACAGTGTATGAAATGTCATACGCATGTCAGGGTAAAGACATATCTCAGCTGAAGGAGCGTAAAGTGACGTACGCCGAATGGCTCTGGTCACTAACAATAGGTCTACCAACCATCGACGAGATATAAGGGTTACACCATGTGAGGTACACGAAGGCGTAGAGAAGCGAGCATTTTACAGCATGGAACGGCCGTCCGTTGGAATTCCGGTGTCCAATTCATGACGGCAAAGCAATATTACAGCAGCTGTACAGGTCCGCAGGGTGTTGAAACACGTAGCTGCATTTACCATTCGGGCAGCAGAGGTTTTCCAACTTGCCTGCAATGTCAGTTGAACACTGATAACGTTATTGAGTAGCGAGCAGCCTCAGACATTGAGCTAGTTTGCGCCACCAACTGAGACGAGCAAACACGAGCACAGGCACAAAATGCAGCGAGTTGCAGGCCCACACATACCTGCACGTCGAAAAATAGCCACGTGGTAAACATATATTTAATTACTCCATGCTGTTTCCGCTAATTAGCGTTCCTGGACGGAAAAGCCTAGTCATCTTGTGGTCCTCGGTGCGAGGTGTCTCTTAAGTAAAGTAACGAACTTTTTACGTGCGTCACTTATGCCCAGCTCTACGGGCATACGGGCGTGGAAACGGGCATAAAAAACATTCCAGCCGCACTTCGGACACATTTCTGACCTTATCGCAGTGCGCTCTAAACAGCTGGTATAAGGCTGCCGCGTTTCGGAGCGGTTTTCCATTAACACCTGCCCACCGTGCCGCTGTGCCCTGAGCCCCAGCCAAGTGACCCGACCCCGAGCCGCAGGCGTGCGCCCCATTGGTGCCGGCGCGCCGCCATCGACAGCTCCGAGCCGCCGGTGGCGCCCCCCCCCCCCCCCCGGCGCCCCCACTCACGGGTGCTCCAGGCCGCGGAAGTTGTCCATGGTGCCCTGCACGCGTCCGCGCAGCTCGGCTATCCACTTGAGCGTGCCGGCCACGGCGGGCATGTTCTGCCCCAGCTGGAGGGAGCCGGCCTCGGCCAGCGCCATCTGGCGGTCGTACACCACCTGGCCGCCGCGGCCAGGCGTGCTCAGTGCCGGAGGTCGCTCGCTTTACCCACGTCACTTTTAGCATCTGCCTCTTAAAGGCCGGACGTTCACGTGAGCAAACCAGGCAGACGACAAGAGGGCTGGCGCCCACACGAGTTTGTCTCCCGCGTAAACCAACCTTGGCCTCGTCCAACTCGGCGTGAATCATCTGCAGCAGCTGATTGTACTTGGGCTCGAAGTCCTCTTTGATAACGGACCGCTCCAGAAGAGTGCCGCACATGGTGATCAACTGGAATCGTGGCGTAAACCATAAGCGAATGCTCTTAAAACGTTCGAACCGGCACTCATCAGTCAAAACTTCCACCCGCTTGCGCGAATCAGTGCTGATTCAGACGTCGCCATAACCCCCAGGCAGAACTCAATCAGACAGCTGTCGCACATCGAGCAGACAAAACGACAGTGTCTGTGGTCACCACCGGCCTCCCGCTCCCTGTGGTCACCCGCCCGATCCCCGGCAAGTCACAGCGCTGCCGCCCAAGCCCCCACAGCTGCCCCCGTCGAGCTGGGCGACGGACTCGCGGGCCAGACGGCCGCATGGGTCGGCCAGCGCTGCCGAGCGGGAGAGATGGCGGCGGCGGCGGCGGAGGTGGCTCGCCTTGAAGGCCGACTCGCTGCACACGCAGTCGTCGAACGCCTGGCAGACGCAGGTGGCCAGCCGCCGGTCCAGGTCCAGGATGTGGCCGGTGAACGTCTCGTAGTCGGCGACGAACGACTCGTCGTCCGGGTCCAGGCTGTCGTACGTCTGCCGGCCGGTGCGGCGGCGCCTTGTCACCGCGCGCGCCGGCCGACACCTAATCGGCCGCACGCCCGGACACGGGGCAGGGCGGCCGGGCGGCGCCGTGTCACCGCGCGCCGGCCGACCGCTGACCGGCCGCACGCCCGGACACGGGGCGGGGCGGCCGGTGCAGCGGCGCCGTGTCACCGCGCCCGCCGGCCGACAGCTGACTGGCCGCACGCCCGGACGCGGGGCAGAGCGGCCGGTGCAGCGGGCGCCGTGTCACCGCGCGCGCCGGCTGACAGCAGACCGGCCGCAACGCCCGGACACGGGGCAGAGCGGCCGGTGCAGCGGCGCCGTGTCACCGCGCGCGCCGGCCGACAGCTGACTGGCCGCACGCCCGGACACGGGGCAGAGCGGCCGGGCGGCGCCGTGTCACCGCGCGCCGGCCGACAGCAGACCGGCCGCACGCCCGGACACGGGGCAGAGCGGCCGGGCGGCGCCGAAGTCAGCCCACAGCCAGCGTCGCTCACGACGGCCGCGATAACCGTGACGTTGCGATCAAGGCTACAGAATATTGCGTGCTACACCCCAACACGCAAAAGTGCAGACTCAGCGCAATAAAAAGGTTCTGTTTAAGCGGTTCCATTCGGACAAACCAGACCCTGAATGGGCCGTACCGACGCATGAATACGGCTCATGGAACCGAGTGATTTCAGACAGCTCTGTGGCCTTACCTGTCCCGCAAAGTGGGCGTAATACTCGTTGAACTGGTTGAACACGACCAGGACCTCGGAACTGAGCGCCTTGCCCCGGATGCCGCCGATCTCAACCTTCTCCAGCTTCAGAAACTCCAGCGACGACTCGAAAAACTCCTGCAGCCAACCGGCATGGGCGAAGGAGTCAAGAAGCGCAGTGTTACCAAACCCAGCCGACTTGACGAGAGGCAGCTTGCGCCTGACGAGAGACAGCGTCAGTCTACCCGACGATCATCCCAGAGCGCCCGCCGAGCACTCAGTGACGTAATCACGGAAACAGCGGAGCTGATCGGGGGGCGCACTCGGCTTTAGCAGCTCTCGTTCGCACCTTGATGGTCTCCAGACGCTTGAAGAACCGATTAAACCTGGAGAACACCAGCTCCGGCTGGAACTCCCACAGCTTGACCAGCTCTGCCGACGGGAAGAACTTGGGCAGCTTCTCCTTGTACTCTTCATAGACGTGTCTGTGGGAACGGCACAAAGAACCTTATCGCCTTCGTTTCACTGTGGTGACCAGCAGGAGCGTCGTTTTCTTTCGCTCTTGCCGTCTCGTGTCTTGCCGTCTCGTGCCGTGTCTCGTCTCGTGTCTCTCGTCTCGTGTCTCGTGTCTGAGAGGTCCGACGATCCCGTTGACCCCGGGGTACGCGGTGGCACGATGCTGGTCTCCCTGAGGCTTCACACAAAATTTACCGGAAAGGTACGAAATGTCCAGCTTACCTGAACAGCTTCAACATTCGCAGTGTGGTGTACACATTCTGCACGGCCTCCTCCGCCTCGGCTTGGAATATGGAGCCCGGGTCCAGAAACGTGCGGGACTGAAACACCAACCGAATAGCGAGATTAGACATCCTGCGATGAGCACAGACGTCGGAAAGTACATGCGTCCTTCCTGCGCTCTGCCCCCCCCCCCCCTCCCCATTGGTGGTGCCCGATGGAGATCTAGACTTCATACAGCTGAGCTAAGAAGAAAAGCCCACGCGAATGAGGGGAACTGTGTTCTGGAGCTGTGTGTTAGCAAAAGCTTTTCATATTGATGCTAAACGCTGCGTGCATTTGAATTGTCACGCACGCTGGAGCGACACTGGCTCCGAGAACCCATACACTCTTTCATTCTGCCCACTGTGCAGGCCAGACTCCATTCCAGCTGAAGCCCGCGAGGCAGTGAGCACCGCCGGGGCGCGATACCAGGGCGGTGCGCGGCTGACCGTGTGTATGATCATGTTGCAGATCTCCTGGAGCAGCACGATGATGCGGCCGGGCGTGCTGTAGTAGCGCGAGTTGGCCCAGACGAGGCAGACGGTGTGGATGAGCGGCCGCAGCAGCACGTCCACGTCCGTCAGGTCGGCGGACTCCACCGCCTCGATCTGCGTCACCAGCGGCCGCAGGTGCAGGCAGATGTCCTGTGCCTCGTTCAGCGCTGTCGGAACAAGGCCGGCTCAGGTCACCACCAGACACACTGTCGGAACAAGGCCGGCTCAGGTCACCACCAGACACGCTGTCGGAACAAGGCCAGCTCAGGTCACCAACAGACACGCTGTCGGAACAAGGCCGGCTCAGGTCACCACCAGACACGCTGTCGGAACAAGGCCGGCTCAGGTCACCACCAGACACGCTGTCGGAACAAGGCCGGCTCAGGTCACCACCAGACACGCTGTCGGAACAAGGCCGGCTCAGGTCACCACCAGACACGCTGTCGGAACAAGGCCGGCTCATGTCACCACCACACACGCTGTCGGAACAAGGCCAGCTCAGGTCACCACCAGACACGCTGTCGGAACAAGGCCGGCTCAGGTCACCACCAGACACGCTGTCGGAACAAGGCCAGCTCAGGTCACCACCAGACACGCTGTCGGAACAAGGCCGGCTCAGGTCACCACCAGACACGCTGTCGGGACAAGGCCGGCTCAGGTCACCACCAGACACGCTGTCGGAACAAGGCCGGCTCAGGTCACCACCAGACACGCTGTCGGAACAAGGCCGGCTCAGGTCACCACCAGACACGCTGTCGGAACCAGGGCCGGCTCAGGTCACCACCAGACACGCTGTCGGAACAAGGCCGGCTCAGGTCACCACCAGACACGCTGTCGGAACAGGGCCGGCTCAGGTCACCACCAGACACGCTGTCGGAACAGGGCCGGCTCAGGTCACCAACAGACACGCTGTCGGAACAAGGCCAGCTCAGGTCACCACCAGACACGCTGTCGGAACAAGGCCGGCTCAGGTCACCACCAGACACACTGTCGGAACAAGGCCGGCTCAGGTCACCACCGACACGCTGTCGGAACAAGGCCGGCTCAGGTCACCACCAGACAGCACGTCGGAACAAGGCCGGCTCAGGTCACCACCAGACACGCTGTCGGAACAAGGCCGGCTCAGGTCACCACCAGACACGCTGTCGGAACAAGGCCGGCTCAGGTCACCACCAGACACGCTGTCGGAACAAGGCCGGCTCAGGTCACCACCAGACACGCTGTCGGACAAGGCCGGCTCAGGTCACCACCAGACCCTGTCGGAACAAGGCCGGCTCAGGTCACCACAGACACGCTGTCGGAACAAGGCCGCGCAGGTCACCACCAGATACGCTGTCGGAACAAGGCCGGCTCAGGTCACCACCAGACACGCTGTCGGAACAGGCCGGCTCAGGTCACCAACAGCACGCTGTCGGAACAAGGCCGCTCAGTCACCACCAGACACGCTGTCGGAACAAGGCCGGCTCAGGTCACCACCAGACACGCTGTCGGAACAAGGCCGGCTCAGGTCACCACCAGACACGCTGTCGGAACAAGGCCGGCTCAGGTCACCACCAGACACGCTGTCGGAACAAGGCCGGCTCAGGTCACCACCAGACACGCTGTCGGAACAAGGCCGGCTCAGGTCACCACCAGACACGCTGTCGGAACAAGGCCGGCTCAGGTCACCACCAGACACGCTGTCGGAACAAGGCCGGCTCAGGTCACCAACAGACACGCTGTCGGAACAAGGCCAGCTCAGGTCACCAACAGACACGCTGTCGGAACAAGGCCGTCTCAGGTCACCACCAGATACGCTGTCGGAACAAGGCCGGCTCAGGTCACCACCAGATACGCTGTCGGAACAAGGCCGGCTCAGGTCACCACCAGACACGCTGTCGGAACAAGGCCGGCTCATGTCACCACCAGACACGCTGTCGGAACAAGGCCGGCTCAGGTCACCACCAGACACGCTGTCGGAACAGGGCCGGCTCAGGTCACCAACAGACACGCTGTCGGAACAAGGCCAGCTCAGGTCACCACCAGACACGCTGTCGGAACAAGGCCAGCTCAGGTCACCACCAGATACGCTGTCGGAACAAGGCCGGCTCAGGTCACCACCAGACACGCTGTCGGAACAGGGCCGGCTCAGGTCACCACCAGACACGCTGTCGGAACAAGGCCAGCTCAGGTCACCACCAGACACGCTGTCGGAACAAGGCCAGCTCAGGTCACCAACAGACACGCTGTCGGAACAAGGCCAGCTCAGGTCACCAACAGACACGCTGTCGGAACAAGGCCAGCTCAGGTCACCACCAGATACGCTGTCGGAACAAGGCCAGCTCAGGTCACCACCAGACACGCTGTCGGAACAAGGCCAGCTCAGGTCACCACCAGACACGCTGTCGGAACAAGGCCAGCTCAGGTCACCAACAGACACGCTGTCGGAACAAGGCCGGCTCAGGTCACCACCAGACACGCTGTCGGAACAAAACCAGCATCCCAACAGGGTTTCTAGCAGCTGCTACTTTGGCGATAAGGGGGCCGGAGTGCTCTGGTCGATCCAGAAGCCCTCACAGGGCTAGAGCATGCGCCAGTCCCGTCCTGATGCTACAGGCCTTCTGACGTGGGTATTAGGTACAGGATCATCGCGGGGCACGTACTGACACAAAATGATCCATTACTAACGCAGGGTGTCCAATAAGTGACGTCAAGACACCAACTCGGCCTACCGACCCTCAATTGGAATGGTGCATAGGATCCCTCGTTCGGTTCTCAGGCCTCGGACTGATACAGGCTCTTTTCACTGTGTTGATGAGTGTGAGCCCTTGCATAACCATTTTTCATGTTTCCTCTCATTGTCAAACGGGTCTTGAGCAAGGCAAGAGGCCTTTTGACATTGGGGTCCCGCTTCTGTCCCTGTTGAGCAAATGTGCCCCTGGCCGACTTGGGGCCCACTGCCGACATAGGGTCCCCCTTGTTAGGTACTTTACTCCTCTGACCAGCACAGGAGCCCTTCACTGTTTCAAGGGTCTGACAGGGTTCCCACCTTGGGGGGGGGGGGTACCAAGGTACCAAAGGGTACCTTGCAAAAGGTTTCAGATTGGCATTTGCAGGCCCCGGCCCTGCCCCTATTTGTTAAGGGACCCCAGGGTCCAGACTGGCGCGGAACCGACTGTTCAGTTTTGGTGGTCGCAGTTAGCCGACTCACAAAGACGCCCCACTGTTCCAGGGGACCCCGGTCTGTGCAAGAGGTCCTCTGACTGGCTATTGAGGGCCTCGCCTTTTGACTAAGTTCCGTTAATGTATACCGGCCCTTCCTTTTGAACCTCCAATTGAACCTTTGGTCATCAATTCTGAGGCCAAAACGGTCCTCGGGACCCTCGGGACCTAATGTTGGTCACGTGCATCTGTTCAAGCGATGAACAGACCCATGGCTCCTCGCGAAAAAAATTAGGCCATTTTTTGGTGCTCCCTGGAATTTGACGTCACTTAAGCTTGAAGCTGTAGAACGCTTTGCGGGGACTCCCTGACAATGGGCATCTTTGAAAATGCAGGTCATGATACCCCGACATGAAAACTTTGGATCTCTATTTGCCAAGGAGGCTGACCAAGGATTGTGTAACGGTAGAAGGCACAGAAGTTGCGTTGTCCGGATTTGGGTCCCCCTTGAAAGTGAAAACATTGGGATCCTTCAAATGACCCGTTTGTATTTACTGTCTCTTCAAAATAAACGCTATGGTGCCCCAAAATGGAAGTTTTGGCAACCCATCGCCGAATGGGCCGGTCCTGGATTCTGTCAATGGGGAGGTGCGATCATTGCGATGCCCCCTGGAATTTGCTGTCTGTTGAAAATGAACGTTTTTGGGCCCCCTTGTGGCGCCCACTCGAATTAGGTGCCTCTTGAACAAAGATTTGAATGTTCCACAGTACAGGTTTTTGTCGTCTCTTCGCCGAAGGGTCGGACTAGAATTTGGTCATGGTGGAAAGTACCGGATCGTGTGTCCCTTAAAATGAACGTTTTGGGCCCTCTGAATCGTCCGCTTGAACTTGGTGCATCTGGAAAATAAATGTCATGATGCCCGAAATGAATGTTTTGGGATTCCTTCGCCGAATGGACCAAATTGGGATTTCGTTAATAGATGGGTACGGATATTTCGGTTTCCCTATGATGTGTTGTCTCTAAAAAAATATAGGGTTTTGGACCATTTGTGATGCCGCCGGCATTGGATGCCTCTGGAAAATAAAGGTTTTGAATTCCTGAAATGAACGTTTTTGATGCTACTTCGCCAACCAGCGAAGATCGGGCAGATCAGGTATTTGGTCAGGGTGAAAGGCACAGATCAAGTGGAGCAAAAAATCATGGTATGGCGAAATTAAGGTTTTGATGAACCCTCGCCCAAGTGAGCGATCCAGGATTTTGTTCGGGGTGGGAAGCACACTATTGCTGTACCTCGGGAATACGAATCCCTTGAGAATGAAGGTGCGCAGCCCTCTATGATTCCCTACTGAATTTGGTGCCTTTGGTGAAAAATAAGCGTTTCAAACACATCCCGGTCTTGCAGTTAGTGTGCATATGTATTTTAACGTGCTTTCACAGCAAACCAAACCACCCTGGCCCGCACGGAAGACACTCAGCGTCAAACCATGTAACTGAAAGCGTGATCGGGGTCGTCTTGCGGACGCGTGTTTCCCGTCAGGCCATCCTCCACCAGGTCCCCCACTCGCCGGCTGATGCGTCAGCCGCCGCCGGCTGCCCCCGCCACCCCCGGCGGCCGGACAAGCCGGGTCGTGCAGGGTGTCAGCAATAGCCGCCGCCGCCGGCCGCCCCCGCCACCCCCGGTGGCCGGAACAGGCGGGTCGTGCAGGGTGCCATCAGTAGACGCCGCCGGCCGTCCCCGCCACCCTCGGCGCCTGGACAAGCGGGTTGTCCAGGGTATCAGCAGCAACCGCCACCGCCGGCCGCCCCACCACCCCGGCATCCGCCCGGGTCGTCAGCAGTAGACGCTGTCGGTCGTGTGCAGACGGATCCAGTCGAGCGCCGCTGTGACGCGGCCGTACACGCCCGGGTACTGCTGCGAGCCGCACTCGACGCCGAACGAGATGACGCCGATGACGGCCAGCCTGCCGGCCAGCTCGGTGACCAGCGGGCCGCCCGAGTCGCCGGTGCAGGCGTCCCGCGAGCCGTCGTCCACGCCCGCGCACAGCATCGTCTCGTCGATGGCGGTCAGGTTCGCGTAGCTGGCGGAACACTGCTGCGGCGAGCGTACCGCCACGCTGGCCTTGAGCAGCGTAGCCGGCTGGCTGCCACCCGGGTAGGAGGTGAAGCCCCAGCCGCTGATCAGAGCGTCGGCGCCGCTGAACAGCTGGCCGGCCGGCGGCAGGCAGGCCGGCCGCACGCCCGCGCCGAACGTCGCCGGCGTCGCCAGGCGCAACAGAGCGAAGTCGTCGCCCTGCCACGGCTGCGAGTAGCCGTCGAACACGCGCACGGCCGAGACGCCGAAGCGCAGCTCGCCGTCGGCGGCCGTCGTGTTGTGCTCGCGCAGCAGCACCTGCAGCTGGCCGGGCGTCGTGTCGGCCACGCAGTGGGCGGCCGTCAGCACGTCGCGGTCGGTGATGAGCGTGCCGCCGCACCAGACTGCCGTGCCGCCCACGTCGACCAGGCCCGCCTGCCAGGGCAGCTCATGCTGGGCAGTGGGGGTACCGCCCACCACGCGCGAGCCGGCTACGCCGCAGCAGGTGTTGCTGGTCACCCGCACGGTACAGACGAAGCCGCTGTCCGTCACCGAGTAGTCGGTCTCGAACGCCGCTGTGAGCGTGTTGATGGTGCTGACGGCCGGCGGCAGGTCGTAGCCACAGTACCGCACGCCCTCCACCACCAGCCAGTCGTAGCCGCAGGACGAGTGGTCCTCCACGCTGAACGTGCTGCAGTTGAACGTCATGAAGTCGCCGACGCCGACCGTGGTCAGGTTCCAGTGGCAGATGTGGTTGTTGTCGTACTGGCCGGGATGATTGACCGACTGGATCTGGTAGGTGTCGGGCTGCAGGCTGAACGTGCCGCACGGCACCACGGCCGGCGCCACTTCGATCTGGCAGCGGTAGCCGGCGCGCTGCACGTAACCGTCCGAATGGAAGTGGACGTTGAAGACGACGCTGGAGCTGGGCGGGGGGCCGTTGGGGTCGCAGTACTTGACGCCGTTCACCTGCAGCCAGTCCCAGGCGCAGGAGCTGTGGGCTTCCACTGAGAACTGGGAGCAGCTGAACTGCAGCTGCTGGCCACCCCTGGCGGTCAGGTCGTAGAAGCAGTCCGAGTTGCGGAGGTACGGGCCTGGCGCGCCCGGGTGGGTGATCTCGTACGACCCCGCCTGGAGCACGTGCGATCCGCACGGCAGAGGCGCGCCGCCGGCCTGACGGTCGGTCCCCGACAGCCACGGGTCCATACCTCCCCGCTCCGAAGAGAGCCCCATGAAATATCTGTCCTTAGGTGGCGCCTCCTTCCCGGAGGACTTCCCGGTAAACAGCGTCTTCGAGGAGGCCTCTTTCGCGGGTGGATATTCACCACGCGCATCAGCCGGCTGCCTGTAGAAGCTCTCAGCGCCATCTGCACCCCGCGTACCGCCCGCCAGCCGGCCGCCGGCACCGGTTCCGCCGAGCGCCACCATCCCCAGCAGCAGCAGCAGGGTCCACATGGTCGCCGCGAGCGTGCCTCGGGCGCTGCGCTGACCGGAGTAGCGGCGGTCAGAGCGGGCCGCCATATATACCGGGCTTGCCGGCGCCGGGCGGCGGCGGCACGGCACGTGCAGCTGCGGCCGTCGACGGGCCGTCGGTCATGCGACGGTGCCAGCTGCGAGCTGACGGCAGGCTCCTCATGCCACACCCAGAACGGATCACGCTCATCTTCTCCCCAGATCTGCAGCCCTCCACATCGGGGTGAAATGAATGCCCCGTCCGCATTTCTGCAGGTGTAATGCGCTGCACGGCGCAGATCTAACGGAGTAGTGGGAATTGTTCAGCAAAAGCGATTGACTGCGTGCAACGATTGAACGCGGTTTTCTTGGGTACTTATGAAGCGAAAGAGTACTAGGTGAGGCCTACAGAAGCATACTTGTCTCATGAATAGCGGATTTCAAAAAAAATCAGGCTCGTTTAAAGGGGTATTTTCTAATCAAACCACAACGTCCATGGTAAAAAAGATGAGTTACATGGTACCCACGTATTTTTCAATTAACCTACCCGGCACCGAACCGCTCGCTGCAACAACGGACACCGCTGGACAGTGAATTGCTACCACCCCATTATTCGCAACAAGGATGTCCCATCGCAACAAAGCACTGCGACGCAGCAAACTGTTGAGTAACAGCATGACGACTGGTTCTCCGGAGCCGAACACTTGCCCGCCTCAAACAAATTGGAGGCCTTTGTCACGAGTGACTGCTGGAAGACACGTGCCAGCGGGCGTCGCTGGCGGCCGGGTCGCGGCGCGCCCGCTGTGTCAGGTGACGGGGACGCCTCTGCGTCGTCGCCAGAGCGCCGTGGTCCCCCGCGCTCTCACTGAGCTGGTGCTGACCGTGACAGCGGCGAGCACAGCAGTGCTGCCTCAATCGTATCAGCAATCTGCAGGAATTATTTTTATGCGACGACGCACAGACGCACACACGTCAATTCCTTACACCGGGTAGGGAGCGGTGCTGGCATACTCACTAAATCTGCCGGAGCATCGGACGGAAGGCTGTGACTCAAGCGACGACAGCTGCCTCTCTTACCGATCAACAGTCCAATGAAGCTTTGTTATGATAGCGACTGGCTTTCATGCACTAACTTCACTACGCGTCCGTTTTCCAACGCACTGTAACCGCCTCAAACGACATCGAGCCGGTGCGACAAGTGAGGTGGAGGCTTCTACGTGCCGAACTCTGCCCCGCCCACTCACCTGCCACCACGTTGCGGAACATGGCCTTGAAGGCGGGGAAGTAGGCGGAGCGCGACTGCTCCAGGATGATGGCCATCTTCTTGACGTCCCCGTCCTTCATCTGGTCGTAGATGCACTCCAGATTCTCGGCGCGGCTGTTCCAGAACTGCACCTCTGCAAGGCACACCACCCAGGGCTGCACATCTGACAAACGCACGCGCCGTGAGGCAGCCCTGGGCGAGACAGCGGCTCGGCGTCCCCGTCCGCATCCGCTGAGACCGCAGACCGCGAGGACTGCCCAGGAGGACAGCAGAGCATGATCCGTCATTGGCTTGGCGCTTGCTGACTGTACCGCGCCTGTGCCCGCAAGCTGCATGCAAGTCTCGTCCTAGCGTTGATGGAAGGACTAGTTTCACGTGCAAAATCAGTTCCTTGCAGAGGCGTGTTCTAGTGCTGACAAGGAATTCCTTGCCCGTATAGTGGGGTCAGGGCTTATGCATTGAGTAATGCTTAGCTTGGGTGCTCATCCTAGTGATCTATCTAACTAAAAATATTCGGGCTGAATCTTTGAAAACGTATCATGTGGAGCAGAACGAACCCTACATTTCTCAGTAATAGCACGTAAAAGGTAACTAAGACAAGGCTTCAAGGTAGCACGTTGCATGAAAGAGTAATGAGTGCCTTTGCTCCCCTATCTGCGTGCAACTAATTCCCCACAATGTCTCCGTTTGTGCGGGCGTATTCTCGTGCTGGCTATCCTACCAGATTTACTGGTGGCCCGTGACGTCTCGTGCCACTCTGCCTCCTCCTGATGATTGGACACATGTAGCTGTGTGATAACCGTTTCCCAATCACACACGGGGAGTGGAGCAGCAGCAGTTGCGCAGAAGTGCAGCGCAGAAGTGCAGTGCAGTGCAGAATTGCAATGCAGTGTAGAGGTGCAGACGTTCAGACGTGCAGAAGTGCAGTACAGTACAGAAGCCCAGTGTAGTGCAGAAGTGTAGTGCGGAAATGCAGTGTAGAGGTGCAATGCAGTGCAGAAGTGCAGTGTAGTCCGGAAGTGTAGTGCATAAGTGCAGTGCAAAGGTGCAGTGCGGAAGTGCAGTGTAGTGCAGAAATGCAGTGTAGTGCAGAATTGCAATGCAGTAAGTGCAGTAAAGTACAGAAGTGCAGTGTAGTGCAGAAGCGTAGTGCATAAGTGTAGTGCAGAGGTGCAGTGCATGGGTGCAGTGCAGAAGTGCAGTGCAGAGGTGCAGTGTAGTGCAGAAATGCAGTGCAGTGCAGAAGTGCGGCACAACAGCAGTTGAGCACACGCTGGCGGTACTACTCACCGACCATGGGCCCGGGACTCTGTCCGCCGACCAGGGCGGCCGACGAGTCCCGTTTCAGCACCTCGTCCACCTGGGCGTTCCACTTGATGGCCATCGACTCGATGGAGCCTTTCAGCACCACGTCCACCAGCTCGCCACTGCCCGGCCCGGCGGCAAGCCGTCACGCGCTGACATTGCAGCAAACAATCAGTCCAAGCAGTACCAGTCTAAAATGTTTGGCTAGTCGCTGCTGAAAAGCAACAAAAATCACACACCGCACTGAGTCAGCTATCTAAAGTGGATTCTGCTTACTTTTCGAGCGCTTTCCTCTCGGCCTCGGCTACGTGGTCCCTATTGATCGGCATCGGCAGCAGCGTCTTCCCCTTGATCTGCGAACAGGGACGTGGTGCGATCACCTCCCGCAGCTGTGCTGCGACGGTCGATGCTGTGAAGCGGCCGGCTAAGAACCCACCACGTCGAGGTACTGTGTCAACCAGCGGCTGGTGTATGGACTGAGTTGCCATGGTCTGCCCCTGCATCAGCTCCGCGGTGCGCTGCCGCAGCCCGAGGGCACGGTCCCGCTCTGGGTCCGCGGGTACAGAGGTGCAGCCGCCGTACAGGAGTGTATCAAATCGTGTGAGATTTGGTAGAAATACTGACAACGAGAGGATGGTGGAAAGAGAGATGGCGGAGAGCGCACTTGAAGGTCGCAGTAAATGCATGCCTCCGCCACGTGCATACATTACATTTGTGTGCTAGAGGCTTGTTTGTCCCAACGTGCGGACGTCACCGCGGCGGGACAACACATTTTCCCACACAGGTTACTAATACACTCGGCCAGTCTGGCGGATAGTTCGTTTTTTGGGAACGGGGCCGCTACCAACACAGAACAAACAGCTGTAATTGAGCAGTATAAAATCGGCATGTCTTACCTTACCAGAAGCGACACCACCACAGCGGCGGCATTCCATGGTCATCCGCTTTTCCTTAACACAATTACTTTAAGTCTCCCCACCGTACTTAGTTTGAAGTGATGCTAAGAACACAGCTTACCTGTCCCACCATTCTGTAGATAGTCCCCTTCAGCTCATGAATATGCTTCTCCACATCTTGAGACACCACCTTTGGCCAGCCCTTCTGGTTCTCGGGATTCGTCAGCAGCGGCACCAGTACCTAACCGCCCAGAATGGAAATAAAATCGCCGTGTACTCACAAAAACACGCACAACCAGCACTTCATGTGCACCTTTCCATGGTCAGAAGAATTTATGTGTGGGACATTACACCTGGAGCAAAATGTTGGTGTTGACCTGTTGTCACAGATCGTCTCCCAACGGCACACACAGCGTATGCATTGCCTCACGTTCTCCACGAGCACGGAGAGCTGCTCCAGGGGACTGTTGGACAGGTCTCCGAACACGAGCGCCTCGTGGACCTCCTTCTTCGGCAGCGGCTTCTTCTCGCGCTTCAGGAAATAGATACTCTTAGCCTTCGGGTTGGCCGGGAATTCCGTGCCCGGAATCAGCGCGCCTGCGAGGAGGCCACCGTTCAAACGTCACCGGGGAGGGGCGACGCATGGAGCGCTTTCAGTGCGCGCTCGCTTCTCCGCAGTGTGACGTCAGACGGGTTACGCAATGTGACGTCAGACAGGGAGACGCTGGCGCTTGGTTTGGGTTTATCGCTCGCACCGCTGTACAATGTGATGGTAGTAGGGACACGAACCGCTTGTTCACAGTGCGTTTATCCACTGTAGGAGGGGAAAACATGGGAAAACAGCACTAACGTACATGCCACGGCGAAGTGAATGATGAACACCCCTCTCTGGCTGCTGGCTATCGCGGCCAGCCACTTGGTGGCAAAATACTTCAACGGGCCCCTTCTATCTCCTGAGCTATAGCACAAGTTATCTTCAATGTACGTTCAGAGGCAACAATTCAAATACGTGCTCACCCCAAACTCAATGCTAATGTACTCACAAAGCACGTAATCACATCTAGTCCCCTCCCAGCCTGGTAACACCACGAACGGCTTCCACGCGGCTGGTCGTGGCCAGCCGCATGCCTCGACTGACCGGCATTATTCTGCGTAATGACCAGCAGCTCGGCGGAGTCCGCCTTGTCGCAGAAGTCCATCACCACGGCGCGCATGTCGGTGGTGCCCATCATCTTCTGCCACTTCTCCAGCTTGATGCGCAGGCTCTTGCTGATGTAGTCGGAGATGAACTCGAGGCGCGGATCGATGTCCTCCGCCGAAGCTGACGCCGAGGCCGGCGGATTGGCCGCCTCTTCTTCCCCCATCTCCAGTCACTGACGCACCGAAGCCCACCCGTCAGCTGAGCCCCAGTTCACAGCTCACAGCACAGCCGCGCTTGGCAGCTACATCTTAAAACACCTGCACTTCATGAGCAAATACAAGCTGGCGCCGTGTGATGCGCAGTGGCTGTCGGCCTGCGTCGTCTGGGATTTCTCCTCCCGCTACGACAGGTCGCAACGTCGTGACACTGACCCACCTGGCGGCTGCGACACGCCGAGTAGTGGCCACCAGCGAGCACAGCACGCGCGGAGCGTTCACCAGCCACCGGGACCGACAGCAGGGTCACATCAGGCCGGGTTAGGCCCGGTCACCTTCTCCCACACGGCGGAGCAGAGCTATCGATCAAGCGGGCCGTCCGGCCGCACCGGGCGAGGCGCTCCGCTAAGCTCCAACCGCAAGCTGCTGCTGCCGTCCAGACACGGCACAGAGCGGTCTCGTTCACAATGTTTCTCGTTTGAAACGGCCCTGGTAAATTACGTAAAGATTTCGAGTTTTAAGTAGTCACTTGGACCCGGTTTATGAATAGAATTGCAACCAGGACACAGTTAGAGTCATGGTACGGGGCAGGGGCACAGGGTTCAGCCTTTGGTCAAAACAGATTGGTGAAAAAGAAATCATGTAACATAGCTTTAGACATGCACGCTCGCAAGTCTTCGAAACAAAAACATCTACACCCGACACCCGGTGTTTCAGTCTCCATAGGGCCCCGCGGACTTGCAAGTTCAGAAGGCAGGCCGAGTGGATATTTCAGCTGTGCGGTTTTTAGATTGAAATAAGAACGGATTAACATTCACAGCGAAATGGTGCTGGAATCTAGTGGAACTGGAAGAGTAAAGGTAGAATCTATTTTTTCGTGTCACATGACTGTTATTCTGTTAAGAGGGTGTCCCCAAAATTATTCTTGAATTATTTTGAATTGATTCTCATCAGCCTTCAAGCACTTCCAGACTATTTCATGCAGTACCCGCATGTACATTACACGTATATTCGTAAGGTTCATACATCCCTTCTCGAAGCTTGAGTAACACCACCACCATCTGCCGTGTTCGGCAGGTGACCCGAACTTCGGGTCAAGAGACAGGGGTTTGAGTCCAGTCCAATTACACAACATCCTGTCGACACCATCATGACAAAAACAGCGTAATAAATCGACACGATCGTTAAATCGAACGAAGCTGGGGAAGGAAGTTGGCCTGTCAACTAACCGGAAATTTGGTTGCTACAGCGACCGGCTTATGGTGGGTTATCGTTGCATCTAATGAATTGGCCGCCATCTTTTGCAGCGTTATGTTTCCAATGTGCTTGCATGCGTTTGATTTCACGACGGTTCACTTAAACGTTGCAACATTAACGAAATTTTGCTTCCCCTTCCGATTAACGTGTGAATCCCAAAACGCAGAAAACTTGCGAGCAGGCCAAAATATGTCCGAGCTAGGTACTGATCTCAGCAACCAATGTCCACATTGATCCGATACCAACACCGTTTGCCGTTTGACAAAGGTGGGTTCACAAACCGCGTTCCCAGGTGTCGGCTGTTGTGTTCAGCCTTTCACCCAACATCGAGCACGAACCATGGCTCCGACGAGCTTCGGCCATTTCTAAGGATAGATAGAATTGTCCAAAATTTCTCTGACATTGTCTAAAATTTATTGAAGCGATCCCATGCGACAGGGTAATTACGCTGATTCCCACCAAACTTGCATCATTCCATGGGCTAAGACCCGTAGCTCATTCTTTCCAGAACGTGGTATTTGAGGCGATTTGTAAAAAAATGCCAGAAACACCTGAACTGCCGAAAGTGGCTGCCGAAAGTGCCGAACTGCCGAAAGTGGAAACCGATCCGATGCCCCGAGCTAAAGCGACAGATCGCCACCAAACCTTCACCAATCGGTATGTCAAGGTCGATTACTCGGGCTGTCCGATATATGGTGACATTGGCGCAAGAAGTGACCAAACGCACCCGAAATCACCTAGATCAGTTTGCAGATAATGGCAAGCTTCTAGCCTATTGGACCGATCATCACCAAGCCTTGGTCACTTGATGTGCCGTGGTCAATAACCTATTTGAGACACCTTTACCTGTTGTTAGGTTCCAAAGTATTGTCTGGTGTCAGGTGACTTCTAGGCTGAGACCGGCTGAGACCGGGGAACAATCTGCAAAACCCATGTTGAATACGCAGCCGTTTAAGGGCGTAGTCCCATCAAATAAGTTCGCGGGGGGGGGGGCTGAGCAGGGTGAAATGACCCAACCTTTCCCCAAAATATGACAACTAACAGCATTTTCCCCTGATTTGACCCACTTCTTCACCAAGTTGGAGGGCTGGAGCCCGGGTTACGGCTGAATACCTCCCCCCTCCCCCAAATGAATAGGAAACTACTCCCTGCAGCCGCCGAAGTGAACGGAGCCATGTTACGTTGCGAGATGTCAGCTGTTTGATAAACCCGCCTTCTCTCACCTTGCAGGTCGTCGGAGCTTCGAATGCAAGTCAGCTTCTTACTGCAACCCACTTGTCATGGCACGTCTCCAGAAAACGCGTCTTCACACACATTTCTCAGAAAATGCACACATCTTACCAACAAGTTAAGGCCATTGGCCACATTACCAAATCCCCACAGCCCACAAACATTTATTCCCACCGGCCCCTTCTTCGCAATTAAAACTCGAGGCCGTATGACCCGGATTGGTTGCTATGGATATTCCGTGTTGCTATGGTTACAGAAGCTGCCAAATATAGAGAAATAGCCCACGCCAGATATTTTTTGGAATAACACCTTCAGAAATAGGAAACGAACTCACCAAATGTCGCTACGTCACGGTGTGGTATTGAGCTGTTCACTGGGGGCGAACCACGGTGCCGATTTATATTATTTTGTGAGGGCATTCAGACCCCCTTCCATATTCGTTTAGATCTCCCAATATTTTTGGCTGGAATCTTACAAAAGCGCAGCAAAAGCAAACAATTACACAAAGGCCATCCTTGATCCTTCCTCATAGTGACGCCACGATGAAGGGCGCATCGAGGTAACTTGAGTCTGCAACCTCAAAATCATCTCTTCAAATGGGGGATTACTTTAAACATTGGGGATGGCCCATTTTACATCCGACGTTCTTTTGTTTTGTCTGTGAAATGTAAGCCCAGACGCCTTTTCTTTGTGCAACCTACATGTGATGCTGACGCCACTGATTAACCCGTCTCGTGGACACTGTTTTGCATCGCGACATTTGGTCCCTTATCCATGATGGGATACGAACATAGCTTTTTTACCTGAGGTTGAGACCCGAATTGCCTTGTTGCATGGTCTCAAGAGAAAACAAAAGGCAGATAATGTTGGGATTTCATGGTACGTAATATTACGTATTTTAGTCTGATTTTGTGGGCTGATCAGTTATTACTTTGTTATGTTGATAAAGACCTAGACCTCACGTAATTTAATTGGCTCACATAATATAACATGCATCCATTCAACGGAAAGTCGCGCGAACTTCAGGCGTTCATTGCAATTTCAATCATTTCATTGCTGTTCATTGCAATTGTTGATGCCATGACATTGTTGAATTGAAAAATGTGGTACAGCGCCACCTTCCGGCCAATACTTTCGCACGCCGCTTGCGAGTCACGCAAAAATCTGGTAGTGATATGTCCGCCGTATAGAGCAGTGCACCTACCAACGCTAAAACACGCCTCCCCTCGCAATGAAAAGTCGATATTCCGCTCACCACCAGAAAAAGTCCTATCTGCTGAGCGGATGAACCGATGCAACAAACTTTACGCACCGTGAACCGTAAGAGGTGCAGAGGCTTGATAAGATAATCAAAAAAGCACTCGGAGTACGGGAACGTTATAACACGTTCATGACTTACCCTGTCTCCGTACCTCATAGCCAAAAATACGCGCCACTGCCCATGGCCATGGCCAAGTGTGTTTTTGGCACTCCAAGACGGCCTCTCCTGGGGCGCCTTCCCCAACCAATTAGAAGGGGCACGTGCTTCCAGCGCCCCCTCCCCCTCCCCCTCTACATCCGCCCTCCATGACAGCTTTACTGCTTAACATGTGCCCAAGTGGCCTGTTGAATACCCTTCGCTAGGATGGGGGGGTCGATTTAACCCCCTGAGATCTCAAAAACTAAGAAAGCTAGAAACACTGAATTACAGGGTGGGTTGGCCTGCATGTGAACTTACTTTGCATAAAACTCGAGGTTCGTTGGTCGTGACCTTCGGGACAAATAAGGTCAAGCAATGTCAAACCCCGGATGGGTGTCCAAAATGCCCTCAGACCTCGTGCAACCACCGTGAACCTGGATACCTATTATAGGCAAAAATTCAATGTTTTCACTCCAGGTCGGTGGCTCTTTTTGAACTTGAGTAGATAAAGGTGACCAAAGCCTACAAGAGTGCTCCTTTTTTGCCATTCGAATAAGCGTGAAGAATTACGTTAGGCGGTACGCTCCCAAAAACAAAATGTTGGCATGGGTCATTTATGTCATTGACATACTCTAAACTTTACAAAAACCATAGGGCGTGTCTGTCGCGGTCCCTTTGAAATTCGAAATCAGCACCAAAAGCTACCCCATAAAGGTAGTTCTCGGGTAAAAGAACATAAGTTTTCACCTTAATGTGACCTTCATACCTGATACTAGGTCAATATGTATTTGTTCGTGTGAAAGAGTTCGTTAGTTTTCTGGAGGACCATCGACTTGATTCGAAAAAAGACGTTGAAAAGGAAGAGTCTCTATTAGCCAAAGAGTTGCAAGACGAAGGTAAGAGAGGCGTTGGAAGAGAGACGTCGCACACTCCGAACTCGTCGTCGTCGTCGTCGTAAACACTGACGCGGCTCGCGTCGAGCCGCGCCGTCGGAGCCTGAACGTGGACTGATGGGCAGAGACCGTGCGTTCCTGCCCGCGTGTTCCATAAACCCACGTGGCCCACATATAGGCTCCAGATGATGGGGACCAATCGGCGGAGGGGTCGCTCACACCATCGCGGAGACGCCGCCATCGCGCCGGCAGCGACGGCCCGTTTGCTCGCTAACAGTATTGCTTTTTTATAAGTTGAATGGGCTTATTGCCCACAAAACTATCGTGGAGATGCACAAAGATGTGCGTCTTCGTTTACCACTCCGTTGTAGCATCAGATTGAGAGATTGCTCAGAAATGGCCTTCGCTGGGATCCATGGCCTGGCTTTGACCTGTCATAGGTCAGCTACCTTTCAAGGAACGTATATTTTTAAACCAAAAGATCCGCCGTACAAATCCCCACGACAATCCAGAGTTAAGCGCGGCTACGCCGCGTCGTTCGGAAATAAACTCGGAAGAGCATTTGGTATGGTAAAATCAGCGCTACCCGCCCCCGAGCTTATATTAAGTTAAATATTGTTTTCAGTTATTCGAAAACATAGAATATACATTTTCGTTCGGTAGAATAAAGTGTGCCAAGCCCGTTGAGCAAAAAAAAAAAAAAAAAACAGAGGGGGCAGATCGTCGCGTCCTCGACTCGGTCCCCTCATCATTTACAAAAGTTGACACCCCAGTGTCAAACACACCGAAAGTTGATTGCAATTACAAATCGATTATTACATCGCATTTGTATTGCTATCAGCCGTTCGCTCTTGTACCGTCACTTGAAGACATGTTTTTTGCTTCAGCATGAGATTCCAAAGGTAACAATGTTCTAATTGGCTGTGGCTGGCGGTAGCTGGACGCCAACGCTCTGCAGTCAACGTATCAAAAGAGGTAACTGCGACGAACTGGTCAAATATCGTCGAGTTTATTCGGTGAGCCATGGGAAAAGGTTAAGGCTAAGAATAATTATCATTTAGTGTTCGGACATTAGCGATGATCTAACTAAGTTTGTTATCATCTATCCATATTTGTCGCGTCTCTTGTGCGATCATGTTCGTCAACGGCTTCGCATTGTGTGTAAAACTTCCTTTTGAACATCAGGAGAATCGTTTATTGTCGGATGTTTAGAGGACCTATGATAGCGTGCGCACGACAAATATTTTGTCTTTGCGAACGAAACACCTTTACGACATGAAACCAACAGGATGGTAAAATGCGTCTTATCATCTCGCTGGATTTCGCAAACTGGTTGATATGTCTACGGTTTGTTCGTGTGAGGGCGCGTCCGCATCGGCACACAATTTTTCCAAGTGACGACACGGTAGTCCAGTGGTGGTGCTTTCGGGTATTTTGGTGACCTTTGACTTGCTCCAAGTTCACCAGTCTCTGGAAATTAATGAATATCGACTGTGGCACATCGATTTAAAGGCTTTCGGGTGATTTAACCTGAAGGCTCGGAGCCGGAGCATGGGGTTGCCTGCAATCTGACTTTTGAGGTTTGGGATTTTTTAGTGACCCTTGACATGACCAAAGGCAATGGTGATTTTTTACCAAGCGGCATCGAGTAGTGAGGGTTTCATGTTGATTGGTCCTAAATGCTCGGAGCATGAGTTGCGCACAGTTTTTGTTGACCGTTCAGTCCGTTCCCTAGATGTGACAGTAATTGCGCAGCTGCTGCATTAGCTGCCTGTCGTCGGACATCGGTGATTTATTGCACTATTCCTCTTGGCCTGCTGACGGTGGGGCGCGTTGTTGATTTTTTCTGCAGCTTGTGGTATTTGTGTAGCCGCTGGATTTGCTTGCACGCCCGCAGGTTGGTGCCCATTACAAGCAACCATAATTTCAGGTGCGCAGGCCTGAGGAAGGCTAGTTCTCACTGTTATAGCAGCTTAAGTAATGACATTATGGTGAGCATGGAGATAATGGTCTTTAAAATTAGATTTGACACCAGGTTGAACATTTTTAATCTATCAAAAAGCACTGCTATGAAACATGTTATAACTTCTGTTGCATTTTCCATGTCCACCATAAAATTGATATTGAAGCTACTTGGAGAAGTGGAGACCTTGCCTCCCTCAGACCTGTGTTCCTAGGGCTATGGACTGACTGAATCATAATTGCATGATGCACCTCACATATTGTTTGTACCATGCATGGCAAAGTGGGGCCACTTTTCAACTTTCAAGGATGTTTGGCCATGCAAATGTAAGAAGTGAAGCTAACTAAAATTGCCAAAGTATTGGTCACATGATTTGATTGCTAAATCAACTGCATAGGTGCTACTAGGTGTTACTGCATTACTACACTGAGTTTTATTCATGCAGTGATGAGTACACCAGCAAATATCATGGTTGCTTGAGCTGCACTCCATAATTGTTTTACTTCTTCCATTATTTAAGGTGACTGCCCATGATTTCCTTTTCCATTGCTGAGTGTTATAATCCAGTTTTTATACAGATACACAACACTTGACAAAGTTGTTTGATGGGCATGCTGGTTGTTTAATTTACTTTGCATGTTTTGAGATGAGTGTTGGTGGTGTGCATTTTCATTTTGGTGTCTATTTACATTTTAGAGGTATGCTGGGAGGTCGCAACACACATGTTAACATTGAGTGTTTATATTGTGGTGCCTGAGTTTTATGATATATAGGGTAGATGTTGCTGAGGATTCATGCATGGAAAGTCCTGATAAAGATGAGAAAATCTGCATGCCATCTGGTGTCAGACACTCACAGTGCCTATCTTGACAACCATGTTCATGTGCATGCATGTTGACCAACATGTGATCACGAGTAGAGACCCTGACACCTCAGAAGATAAGCTACTGTATAGAGGTTTTTCTGATGCAAAAGGACTTCTCTCTCTGCTGATGGTTAACATCAGACTGCTGCAGCTTCAGGGGTGTTGCAAGTTTAACCAAAATATTGATTTTGAATGTATGTGTAGTGTAACATCATATGGTACTTCTAATTCCATGTTTTGCTTTTGTGAAATGCCTGAAATCACCTGTTCTTTTTAAGTTAAATGTAAGGCATATGCAGATAGAACATGACTGACATTTACTTTAGTAGGTACAACTTACCCTTTACATTGCATCCAAAAACCTATTTGATTTTGTTGTAATTCAAAGGAAGATAATCAGGTTAAAAGCTGAAATTATGGAATGCTTTTGCTGCTCTGAGCATTTAAAGTCATAGATTTCATGAAGAAATTCAAATAGATCTGTTAAGTTGAATAGGTATTGCTTTAGTGGAAACTAGATAATATATTTTTTAGTCCCAATTCTTTGTCAACTTGATAGAGCTCACCAAACATAATATTGTTATATCATGCATGTAATATGTGTGCCATTATATCTTGACCACTGATGCTTGATGAACATAAAAAGCAACTGCCTGGATGTGAGCTTTAATACTGTCACATACCCCCTTCCTCACACACAGTTTCATTACAATTTGTGAACTGAATGGGCTAGTTGCCACTGAGTATGTCAGTTGGTGTTGGAATGCTCTTAATGTGATTGTATTGATGTCTTGAAACTGGGCCGTCTGTAAAGAACTGATGCAGGTCTTTTTTTACTTTGAAATTCGTTGATAAAATAAAACCTGGCTGGTCTGGCCCCTGCTTCACAGCCCCCTCAGTTCTAGCACTGCCTTCATACATCTCGTGAACTCATGGCCATAAACAGAGCGGGCCTGCCTTCTGTCACGTCATGGTGCTGACGCGGCCGGCAGCCGTGAACAGTGACCTTCTGCTGGGTCATGCGTCAGTCGGCTGATCGTCCATGACGTCACTGGTCGGCGGACCTCACTGGCACGCAGTCCGGCGGCCGGCGTTCACGAACTTTGTTCGCGGTCCGTGTTCTGGCCGGTGGGATGACGCGGCCTCGGTGCGGCGGTGTCCGGCGCCTGCCTTCGTGACTGTTTACCTTGTCGCCACATGTGGGGCAGAACGGCCGCGGCGGTGGGCCCCGTTGCTGCGGTGCGTTAGCGTGCCGTTCCGAACGCTGAGCAAACAGCGGACGTTGTCATTCTTCGGTTTGTTGGTCTCGCCTCGTGTAGCTTTAAGCGGGCGTTGGCTCCGCTTATAGCACCTGATAGCAAGCCAGTGGTCGAAGGACGTCGGATAGCCTTAAGCCTTTGGGGTCGGTCGATTGGTTCTCTGCAACTTGTCTCATGCCGATTGTAACACTTGATCTATAGTTTTTTCGCGATTTTGCGTGTGTGCAAAATTTATCACCATTTAAGCGTGGGAAAACTCCGGTACCGAACCCATCGACATTCCCCACGCAGCTTAATAAGCAGGTGTCTTGTTCACCGCGCAGTCGCGAGACCATACGTCTGGCGGCGACAAGCTTTAACTGGCAGCTCTACAGGCCTACCGCGCGGTGACCCGAGCGGCTCTTCAGGCGGGCCGCCTGCCGCGCGGTGACCCGAGCAGGTCGGCTGCGGTCAGTGACCTGGCGCACGTCTGGCACAGGCACGATGGCGATCGGCAAGATGGTGGACGTGGGCACAGCCGACGCCGTGTGGTTCAAGTACCTGCTGTCGTGCGCGGCCGCCTCGTGCGCCGAGTTTGGTGAGTCGACCCGACTGCCGGGCGCCCCGGACTCGCCCCCAGCCGATGAGACGCGACCGATGACGCGGGGCGATGGGACCCAAACACCGTGACCCAGCTGAGGAGGGCCCACTGCTCCCAGCCGATGAGACGCAACCGATGACATGGGGCGATGGGACCCGGACGCCGGGACCCAGCTGAGGAGGACCCACTGCCCGGAGCCACGTGTTGGAATGAGTCTCGGGAACCTAATGAATGCGATCAGAATGCTGAGACATGGGTCACAACATAGGGCACATGGCTGTGCTTGGTCGAGCAAAGCCCATACACGCTTTGGCGGTATGCCGTTTTCTAATGCATTTTCAGCGTATTGCACAGACCAGGGATGATCTGTGTGCTGAGCGTCGCGGCTGGTTAGGCGTCTTAGAGAGGAGGCCATGTTACGGATACACCGCAAAGCGCCACCTTCCGACCAGGGAACTTTTGACGAACATGTTGCCCCATTGGGCACCTTTCGACTGGGGAACGGTGTGGGAGGCTGTGCCGACCTTTTAACTCTCCGGTCACCATCCGGCTAGGAGGCCCGTGGCTGAATTATGTTGACCCATCAGTCACTGACTGGGCTGACCATCTGACCCGCGGCTAACAATCTGACCCCCGGCTAACAATCTGACCCTCAGCTGACCATCTGACCCGCGGCTGACATTCCAACTCCCGGCTGACCATTTGACCCGCAGCTGACAATCTGACCCGCTGCTGGCAATCTGACCCCCGGCTGACAATCTGACCCGCAGCTGACAATCTGACCCGCTGCTGACAATATGACCCCCGGCTGACAATCTGACCCGCTGCTGACAATCTGAACCGCAGCTGGCAGTCTGACCCGCGGCTGACCATCTGACCGCTGTCCCGTTTGTCATCGCTGAACCGGCAGACCGATGCTGGCTTTTCTGACCGCTTTGTCACCGGGCGCCCTCAATGGCCCGGGGGTCATTGACGCCAGTTCGCTGCGGCTGTCGTCCCTGCACGGTGTTGTGTGACACGGGATCGGATGCCATCCTCGCGCCCCCGCCCCATCTGGGGGAAGGGGAGGGGGTGCTTGCCGCTGGCGTGGCTGCGCTGGACGGACCGACCCACTTTTGCGCGCGCCAAGTGTACGCTGGATGGGTTTTGCGCTGATGTGGACGCGGGCGTTTTGCGCGCGCCGCGGCTGCGGTGGTTTTGGCTCTGCGCCGACGTGTTGTGAGACGGCTCATTTTCAGCGACGTACCCACTGGACCTGACAAAGACACGCCTCCAGATCCAGGGCGAGGCGGCCGACAGCAAGGTAAGGAGCGGCCGCTGTCCGCTCCTGTGTCTCTTCCGCCGGAGCCATGTGTGGCTGCGGAGTTGGATAGCGTCGGCCGTGATGACGCCGCCGGTTGTTGTCGCTGTACGCGCGAGCTCTTTGCCGAGCGGGGCTTCTCCGTCGCCGTTTCCCACGCCTCGTGTGTTAGGCGACCGGTTCGTAGGGCCGGCTTCTGTGAGGTGCTGCGTAGGCGAGCTGGTCATCCCCACTCTAAGGCGCGCCTCCCCGTACGCCTTCCCTTCGCCTCTCCTCCGCCTCCATTCGCCTCCCTTCGACTCCCTCCGCCTCCCCCGCCTCCCTCCGCCTCCTCTCCGCCTCCCTCCGCCTCCTCTCCGCCTCTCCCGCCTCCCTCCGCCTCCCTTCACCTTCCTTCGACTCCCCTCCGCCTCCCTTCGACTCCCCTCCGCCTCCCTCCGCCTCCCTCCGCCTCCCCTCCGCCTTGCCCGCCTTCCCCCGCCTCCCCTGCCTGGCGGACGGCGGTGTTCCCGTGTCGTCTCTTGCTATCGGCCCCGTAACTGATGCCCGCCCGACGCCCGGCCTATCCAGTGACGCCGGTCCGTCAGCCAGCTGACTGTCCCGGCCTGCTGCAAGCGCCCGCCCCGCCGCCTCGTCCGGGACTCGGTCCGTGTCGGTGACCTGAGCTCGTCTCCCATGCCTGCGCGTCGTCAGCAGCCCGGCCCGCCGCCCGGCTCGCCGCCCGGCCCGTCGCCGGATGAGGTCGCGTCGCCGCCTGCCGCCAGGTGCCGTACCGGGGTCTGGTGCGCACGGCGCTGGGCGTGGTGCGCGAGGAGGGCCCGCTGCGGCTCTGGCAGGGCATCACGCCCGCCATCTGGCGGCACGTCGTCTACACCGGCGTGCGCATGAATGGCTACGAGTGGATGCGTAACCAGCTCCGCGAAGAGGGCCGCTCGCTGCCCGTCTGGTGAGAGCACCGGCGGCCTCTGCCGGGGTCGGACACGCCGCCTGTCGGCTGTCTGGTCTTGTCTGTCTGGGGTAGGTAGGGGGTTTACCCGGGGTGGGCAGAGGGTCTACCTGGTGTGGATAGGGGGTCTGTCTGAGGTGGACAGGTGGTCGGTTTGGGCTGGACAGGTGGCCTGTCTGGGATGAACAGGTGGTCTGTCTGGAGTGGACAGGTAATCTGTCTGATGTGGGCAGGTGATCTGTCTGGGTGGACAGGTGGACTGTCTGGGATAGACAGGTGGTCTGTCTGGAGTGGACAGGTGATCTGTCTGATGTGGGCAGGTGGTCTGTCTGGGTGGACAGGTGGCATGTCTGGTGCGAATGCTGCCTGTCGGATCAGTCTGGCTGTCTGTCTGGCGAGGACAGCCAGGCGCGCTGTCGGTCCGGCGACGACGCTCCCGCCCTACCGAGCGAGGACGCTCGCTGCTTGCCCTGAGTGCCGGGTACTTCTGACACGGCCAGAGACACTCACGATGCACAGACGCTGGTGGTGACACCACTGACATTCTGGCCGTCAGCCACTAAGAGGTGTCTATTCTCGGAGCCGGTCGCTCGCCACGTTCGGGGCGTGCCTCTGGCAAGTGGGGTGTGCTGTGCACCGCTTGGCCGCCCCTGCAATGCGCCGTTATGACGGCGCGGAATGCGGTCTGGGTGTGGGACTGACGCAGGGCCGGCAGACGAAGCGGTCGGCGCCCGGTTAGGAGCCAGCTGCGCTGTTGGAGCTGGGGCTTGGCTGCTTCGGTGGGAATACGGGCCAGTCCACTGGGTAATGCACAGCTTGTAGGAGCGGTCGGTTTGTTTATGGATACTGAAATTGCAACCGGTTTACACGGGTCGCAACGGATTTCGGGAACGAATCCGAATGGTGGTATAAACTCGTGACATATTCGTGACGTATGCGCTTGGCATGCCCATTACGTGAATCAGCGGGCGTTTCACCCTCCATTAACAGTTGTATGTGTGCCATTTTAATTTGTACTTATGTACATGTACGTGCAAGTTGTACAACAACCGAACCGGAGATGTCAGTTGCCCCCATGTGATTTATGTTGCATCAAGGGGCGTGGAGGACGCCAGCTGATGACATATATTTGAAGTCTTGAAATATAACACATATCCCCAATATTCTACAGCGGCGGGCATTGCTGGCAATATTTGTGCTGCCTTTGTGAACAACAGACATCCATCATGGCGTGGCTGCTGGTGTTTGTTGGGTCGCCCACGCGTGTGGTGACACCTGTGCAGGCAGGCGGCACTCGGTGGCCTGGTGATGGGCGGCACCGGTCAGCTGCTGGCCTCGCCGGCTGACCTGGTCAAGGTCCAGATGCAGATGGAAGGTCGGCGCAGACTGCTCGGCAAGAAGCCCAGGTCGGTGAGGCGCTCACGCCCGGGTGAGGGCGGTCCGGAAGTGCGGCGCGCGTCCGTGCGCGCCGACAGCGCGTCATCACCCGCGCCACCGGCTACTACTCGCGGAGGATCATTTTCTGGAATGCATGGGCGGATAATGACCTGTTTATGATCCCCTTTGGCATCACCTGACAAAATTGCCTCGGAGCTTTATAGCGTGGATATTGCGAAGCCACACCGAGCAAGTGATTCACAGCAACCTGTGTGAACGACGGCTGCCCGCTTGCCGTGTGCCGCGCACCTCGTCGGCTGTCCGCGCCCCTCACGCCGCCGGGTGGCGCTCGGCAGGGTGCAGAGCGCGGGCCAGGCGCTGCGCAAAATCGTGCGCGAGGGCGGCGTGCGCAGCCTGTGGAAGGGCTGCGTGCCGAACGTGCAGCGCTCGGCGCTGGTCAACCTCGGCGACCTCACCACCTACGACTCGGTCAAGGGTCGCTTGGTGCAGAACACGACACTCGGCGACAACCACCTCACCCACTTCCTGGCCAGGTGAGGCGGCGGCGAGGCTCGGCTGGTCACCGCGCCGCTGGTCGCTGCGCCACGCCGGCGGGCAGCGTTGGGCGGACGGGCCGGCCGGGCTGGGCTCTGACGCGGCGTGGTGAAGTTCATGCGTCGTGGATGTGCTCGCGAAGCTGAACCGAACATGTGGGACGGATGCTTGGCTGCGCAGAGCCCGCCGCCTGAAGCTGGGCCGCCTTCAGGCTCAGCGTCGGAGCCGCTTACCACATCCTTGCCCGCTGGAATGCTTGTTGTCACCCATCGTCTTCTATGCAATGGAAATCCATTTCTATGCGTGATTTGCATTCCAAATACGGTTGCGCGGATGGAGAATGCGGGCCGTTCTCTCCGTACCGACCCGTGGCCCTCGGCGGCGGCCGCGGGAGTGTGACCCGTGTGCTCTGACCGTGGTGTGGCCCCCGGCAGCGCCTGTTCGGGCCTGGTGTCGGCCACGCTGGGCACGCCGGCCGACGTGGTGAAGACGAGGGTGATGAACCAACCGACGGACAAACACGGCAGGTAACGCTCAGTCGCAAAACTAGCGCTGGCGAAGGCTTAGCGTCGAATTTTCAACCTCGCCCGCACCCTCAGCCTCATTCTCGACCAAGACCATCATCAGCGCTATCAGAATGTTTCAAGTGTGGCAGTACATACGTATGTGTTTATTGTGGCCTCTAATGCGCTTTCATTATGGCTATTAAAAGGCTTCTGAAGCGGCAGTACTCTAAACTGAACGGAAAGTCGCGCGTTAACGCCGCGCAGTCGGTAGGTGGTCACTGCCGATACTGTGACCAGCTGCCTGTGACCCGACCTTGACCTAGCCTTGACCGGTGGCCCGACAGGGGAGTGCTGTACCGCAACTCCATCGACTGCTTCCTCCGGCTGGTGCAGGAGGAGGGTCTGCTGGCCATGTACAAGGGCTTCGTGCCCTGCTGGCTCCGCATGGCGCCGTGGAGCCTCACCTTCTGGTTCACCTACGAGAACCTGCGCAAGTTCTGTGGCACGTCTACCTTCTAGCGAAGTCGGCGCGGCCGGCCGACCGACCGACCTCGCTCGGCCGCAGCGGGGTGTCAAGCCGGCCACGAAGGGGGGGGGGGGGACACCCTGGTGCCGCCGGAGCTGCGGTGCCGTCGGCCGCGCGCCGCCCGTATGATACTCTGTCGTTGGGGCGGACCGGCGTGGGCCGCGGCGGGACGTACATATCCTGTTGTCAGGTGCCGTCGACGCGTGGCACGAGTATGTCAGCGGTGCGGGACCTGGAGCGCTAGCTCGCTCGCTGCGGGCGTCTTGCGGCTGACGCCGAGCGGCGGCGGCGGCGCAGTGTCGCAGCGAGCGCTCCTGATGGGGGCGGGGAGGCGCGGCCCGCCACTGACGGCGAGACAGGCCGGCTCGGCGTCTGACCCGGCCTGACCCGGCGTCTGACCCTGCCTGACCCGACGTCTTATCCTGCCTGACATGGCGGCCCGCCGTGTCCTCCGTGTCAGCAGCTGGTGATCGGTGTGGTGTTCGTGCAGCATTTACGCATACAGTGGGACTGGTTGGCTGTGGCACCGCCGCTCACCCGGTGCCGGACCCTGGAGCTGGAGCATGGATCGGGACGAGCATAATTGCGAACGCACACGTCAGGGAGTTAGGGAGTGGATGGCGGCTCAGGGACGGCATTTTTCAGCGGCTCAGGGATGATGAATGGCAACAACAGCTTGAGACACGATGCTAAGGGGCGTTTTGGTCCTCCCATTCCGATGAATGACAGCGCCGCCATAGTGAGGGGGCCCATCTGTAACGTCGAGAGGTGTGGTTGACGGGACTCAGACGCGTTCTTTGTGATGAAGATTTTTCCGTGGAGATATCTAAGATATCCCGAGGCTCGACGAAGGGAGGCACAGACTCCTCAGACGAAGCCGCATCAATGCCCTCATCCGGTGCCGGCCTGTCGCGCCGTCTGTCTCGGTTATCGTCGCTGTCGCCTGGGAGGGGTGGCGGGGAGGTCGAGCCGGCCAGCTGATCTGACCCGGGTCAGATCAGCCGCGGCGCGCGGGACCGGTGCGCGGTCCGCGCCGGCCGACACTTGACCCGAGCGCGACCCGCCGGCGGGCGCCACTCCGCCGCTGCCGCCCCTCCCAGAGCCTCAGCCCAACAGTATTGTTACGCTCAGTTCTTGGTCAGGGACCTGCGCGTGTTTGTGTTGCCTCTGTGACGCTGACGTTGCAGGGAGGTGGTGGGAGGTCAAAGGGCAAGGGGTCGGCTGAAAGCGTGGGCGCGGGGCTGTTATCGTCGCGCCGGGATCCTAGAGCTGTGTTGGGACCATATCACTGCAGAGCCGGGGAATGCTTCGTCGATAGCCTCCCGCCTGACTACATGTTAATGGTGCAACTCGTATGTGTGCCTTCAAAACTACCCGACGACCCGGACACTGCTGCGATGTGGGAAGGGAAGCCGGCAGGGCTGGTTTGAACGCGACGGCTTCAAGGCTCTTAGACCAATCCCTGCGTGGAATGTAGCGGTGTCGTGTCCGTAGGAGAGCTGTAACGTACTGTGAATATTCTGTGATGGGTTCTGTGTGAGCACGTGATCGTGCGCAGGTGCGTGACGAGCTGGTCGTATGTGCGTAGCGCCATCGCCGGGGGGTTGCGCCGCAGCGCGCCGGCCCTGGGCCTGGGGGAGGAGGACGAGGATAGAGGGCGAGGGGGAGGGGAGAGCCAGAGTCGTCAGCCAGAGTAGAGCCAGAGTAGAGGGCCAGCGGCCGTTAGCAGCCGGGGTCCACTTCGTTGCCGAGAGGGAGCCGCGGTCGCTCTCGTCACGTCTCTGACGCTTCTCGGGGCAGGAAAAGGTCAAATGTACCGGCAGCATCAACCCGTGCTGCGCAGCTGTTAACAGTACTCGCGGCACGTGCGGTCCTAAGCCGGGCGACGGACTCGGTCCGGCTGCATAGTTCTCAGTTCTCGTTCTCGAGTTCTCGGCTGCGGTCTCCTGCGCTAGGGGGGGGGGGGGAGACTGGCCTCTCCGGGTCTTTCCCCACCATCCAGCTGCTGTTGGAACTCCGTTGTATGAAATAGTCGCCCTAACCGAGTCTCACAGGAAAAAGCTCGTCGATACTGCCGCAACTCGTCGGGAAGCGTGTAGAACATCCTTCCGAAGCAGATTCTATTTTTGGAAGACATCTAGCTCTCATCGGAGTAATATTTTGACGTCTATGACATTTTCGGGGCAAATTATGTAGAACTAATTGTTGTTTGTATGTCTGCTTGCAGTCCGAGTAGTGTGCGTCTTGTGGTGAAGATGTAGTGCAGGCACTAGTGTATGGCGGGATACCAGGAGTCTTGTGATCGTGGTAGTGTGATGACCTTCTAGGAGGGTATTACAGCTCAGTCGAATGTGAATGCTTGTGTGGTTCACAGTGCAATAAAGGATGTTTGGAAAAAAGCGTTTTGGTTCGCAGCCGTCAGCATGGGCCTTTTCCAATTTTGCTCTGCTGTTGACAGCAAGACCCGTTTTTCGAAGTCCACAAGTACAACTCCTGCCGCCCAAGACATTCTCACAAACCTGCGTGACATGGCACTTTTCTCGACTGCTGTTGGAGTCTATAATGTGCTTAACTCAATGCCATTCTAAAGTCGCCGTATAATTAAAATGGGAGGAGAGCGCAGAATGGCGTGCCCGCCCCGGCCTCTCAGCGTGCACGCCCGGGGTGGCGCGGTATCCCACCGCACGGCCCCCGCCCTGTGGCACAGTATGCCACCAGACCCCCTCCAGACGGCTCCCGTCCTATGACACGGTATCCTGTCAGACGATGTCCGTCCTATGGCACGGTATCCCGCCAGACCCCTATCAGACGGTGTCCGTCCTATGGCACGGTATCCCGCCAGACCCCCATCAGACGGTGTCCGTCCTATGGCACGGTATCCCGCCAGACCCCTATCAGACGGTGTCCGTCCTATGGCACGGTATCCCGCCAGACCCCCATCAGACGGTGTCCGTCCTATGGCACGGTATCCCGCCAGACCCCTATCAGACGGTGTCCGTCCTATGGCACGGTATCCCGCCAGACCCCCATCAGACGGTGTCCGTCCTATGGCTAGGTGTCCTGCCAGACCCCCTCCAGATGGTGCCCATCCTATGGTACGGTATCCCGCCGAATCCCCACCAGACGGCGCCCGTCCTATGGCACGGTATCCCGCCAGACCCCCCTCCGGACGGTGTCCGTCCTATAGCACGGTATCCTGCCAGACGGCGCCCGTCCTATGGCACGGTATCCCGTCAGACTCCCTCCAGACGGTGTCCGTCCAATGGCACGGTATCCCACCAGACGGCACCCGCCCTATGGCACGGTGTCCCGCCAGACCCCCATCAGACGGTGTCCGTCCTTTGGCACGGTATCCTGCCAGACGGCGCCCGTCCTATGGCACGGTATCCCGCCAGACCCCATCAGACGGCGCCCGGCCGTCGCCATGGTGACGCCTCTGACCCAGGGGCTCGGTGGAGCCGCGACCGACGGGCAGCGGCGGTCGTTGTTTAGTCGATGGAGGCCCGGACGGCCGTGCCGGCCGTCCCCGCTAGACCGCTTCTGTCCGCCGGGGGTCGTGTCGTGTCGGTACCGAGGGTCGTGTCGTGCCGGCGCCGAGGGTCGTGCCGCGTCGGCGGAACTGTGCCGGCTCTCAGACACCCGTCTGGGAGCTGCAGAGCCGCCGTCTTTGTGGCGGGGTGTGGGCGTCCACAACGGCAGCTGTCAAGATCCAGCCTTGTGAGACACGAGTGAGGAGATGAGCACCACTGACTGCGTCACCAGCATCGGGGAAGACGAGGCCATGGCGGCCGGTCGGCTGGTGATCGAGTGTCAGCGGGTCGGACCCCACGAGCTGCACGTGACGTGGCGCCGCCAAAGCCTGTCCGAGGTGGCCGCGGCGCCGACCTCCGCCAGCGACGGCGGCGGTCAGGAGGGGCGTCCAGCGGGTGACCCCGGCGGTGGGGGCGGTCAGGACGGACGTCCGGCGCCTGACCCCGGCGGCGGCGGAGAGCAGGCCGCGGACGGCCGGAGCCTGACCCCGTCGGCGTCGCGCGCAGTGCCGACTGACCCGGACATCGACTCCCAGCGTCTCCGGTCCGCCACCGACCGGGACGGCGGCGGAGACGCTGGCGGGTCCGCCCCGGATGGCGGGGCGGGTGACGCCGCACCGGTCCGGCAGATCTCCACACTGGAGGTGTATGAGCCGGGCCCCGCCGGCCGCTGGGTGCAGCTGTACCGGGGCTTCGGACATGCTCACTGCCTGCGCCGACTGCAGGCTAACGCCCCCTACCGACTGCGAGTCAGCCGAGGCGGCGAGGCCAGCGAGGTGAGGTCACGGACGGAGCGCGGCTGTGCTTGGGGTGCCGATCGCAGTTTTCCGTAGTCTATGCGTGGTCTGTACTGTAGTGAGTTCGTGCTGATGAGGATGGATGGTCGGGGCTGATGAGAAATTTCAAGCGGTGTTGTTTTGCTGCTTTGCCAAGGAAGCGGATATTTGACTCCAGTTTTCAAGAATGCTGAACGTACAAATGACAACTTTCCTAAAAAAGCAGCAAACACACACCGAATTGTGCTCGCCTCACGTAAGGAAGTGGTTTTCACTCTCCAAGCAGGACACTGATCCACCGGCTGACCGGCCCCCGCCGTGAGCTCAGCCCCTGCCACGCCCAGGTGCACAGTTTCATGACGAGCGCGGCACCCGTCTCGGCGACCGAGCTCCACCGCGCCGTCCAGCTGGACCGGCGCGAGCGCGCCGCCGCCGTGCTGGCGCGCCGGCCCCGCGTCGTCGACGCGCTCAGCCCGTACGGCCTGACGGCGCTCATGGTGGCCGCTCGCGAGGGCTTCGCGCAGATGGCAGCACTGCTGCTGCGCTGCGGCGCCGACGTGAACGTGCGCAGCCACGGCGCCGCCAAGACGGCGCTTATGTTCGCCAGCTTTGCGGTGAGGCGGGGGGGGGGGGGAGGGGACCCGTCCTGCGTTGGATGGTGGGGCCCTTACACCTCAGTTGCCCGCGGCGCAGAACGGGCGGCACTCCTCTCAAAACGAGACGTTGTGTTATGATCGGCGTAGCTAGCATATCTTCACTGTGATGTCAGATGTCAGCTGATGTGTACTGGCCATCTATCGGCGGATTGCGGCTCGCAGTGACTGACTGCCTTAGGCTGGGTAAGGCGAACAGTCAGGGCGCAGTGAGGATTTCTTCGGGAGGGATCAGAGCTCGGCGAGGGTGCATCACGCCTATTTTAACTTTTTACCATGAGTCCTCTAAGTTAAAACACGAAAAATCTGGGCCTAGGGAAAGAGCCCAGGTATTCTGGTACCTTCTATCACAACGCCAGCTCAGTTTTCCACTGGGTCAGATGGCCACCAGTCACTAGCTGCTGTCCGGTTCCCATAGGGTCACCTGGCCATCACCGAGCAGCTGCTGTCCGGCTCCACAGGGTCACCTGGCCATCACCGAGCAGCTGCTGTCCGGCTCCACAGGGTCACCTGGCCATCGCCGAGCAGCTGCTGTCCGGCTTCCACAGGGTCACCTGGCCATCACCGAGCAGCTGCTGTCTGCCGGGGCGGACGTGCGAGCGGCGGACTCATCGGGGCGATCCGCGCTCCACCATGCGGCCGACGGCGGAAGCTGCGCGGTGCTGCGGCGCCTGGTGCAGGCGGGCAGCCCGCTGGAGCAAGCCGACTCGCAGGGCTGGACGGCCCTGATGCGCGCCGCTCTTCTCGGAGGTGACGCCGCCGCGCCGCACACGAGCCACGAGCTCAACGAGTCACGAGCTGCCGACGCCGCACCGCTGAAAAGTAACCCCAGTCGGGACGCTCGCATGGATTCTTTGGTCGGTGGTGTAGATTTGTTTGACCCTTTTGTTCTTGTGCGTTCAGTGTGCTCTCGGCGTCTTGTGAAGACTTGGCTTCTTTTTAGAACTGCATGTTTTTGCACGTTCTAGCCACGCTGGGTTAAAAATGGCTGACCGCTTCATGCCACAGCTTTTGAAACCTGGGCAACTCCGAGTGATGTGTTAGCATGCAAACATATATCAACCACGTATATATCGAACATGACGTTACCTTCGTAGCGATAACAAGAAAATGCATAAACAGGATTCACTCTCATCCGTCCGACCTGTTTTCAGCAGTTGCCAAGATCTGCATTCAGTTGCCAAGATCTGCATTCAGTTGCCAAGATCTGGACATTAGCTCAAACAAGCGCCGCGACATTGAGTCCGGTGTATATTGGTTTCAGTGGTCTCAGTGGTGACCTGTTGATATTGACATGCCGCATAGAGGGGGCGTTATGTCGGACCAGGCGCACCAGGCGTCGGGGCTCAGGCTGAGTCCCAACCTTAAATGGAACTACGCCGATGTGTATTGACGGTGTGCTCTTGGCCGTTCCGAATCTGAGCACCGACATTAGACGTCCATAAGACGGTCACCGAACAGTTATTTTTATTTCGGTCTATCCAGCCATTGGGGTGATCTACTTGGCCAAGAATGTCTCGCGGACTTCCCGGGGTCCCGAGGCTGATGGAGCCCTCTGGGAGGGCCTCGTCGGGGATCACGCCCGTCAGCCTGTCGCTCCCCCCCTCCCCCCCCCGCCGCCGTTGCACGAGTCCGACGCGCGTCCTGTCCACAGGCCCGGTGACCACCCTAATGGGGCTGGGCGCCCGCACGGACGGCGTCGACTCGCGGGGCCGCCAGCTGCGCCGCATGGGCACGTCTCCGCTGCGGACGGCCGACCTGATGGGCGTCTGGCGTCGGGGCGCGCGCATCCTGCAGAGCCACCCCTGGCGGTCTGGCCGGTCACTGCCCAAACAGAGCTGGTGACCCGCCCAGACGCTGCATGGACCCCCCTCTCCTCTCACCCGGCCACTGCCCAAGCAGAGCTGGTGACCCGCTCAGACGCTACACGGACCCCCCCCCCCTTCTCCCCGGCCGCTGTCCAAGCGAGCTGGTGACCCGCTCAGCCGCGACACGCCCCCCCCCCCCCTCCGGCCGCTGCCCAAGCAGAGCTGGTGACCCGCTCAGACGCTACACGGACCTCTCTTCTCTTCTCACCCGCCCATTGCCCAAGAAGAGCTGGTGACCCGCTCAGACGCCACGCGGACCCCGTCCTCCCGGGCAAGGGCGCGGTCAGAGGCATGGTAAGGAGGGAGGGGGGGGGGGGGCGCAGAGTTAACAAAAGCCCCTTCATGGTGAAAGGCCACCTTCTAAAAATCGTTGAATTCGCCCGCTTGATTTCGAGGGCACGATTAGATTCGTTGTATTTATATAAGTCACTTCCTTAATTGGGACCAAGGCCAGCGAAGCTACGGGAAGATGTAACTCTGCTTGTTATGTGGCGTGGTTTCAAACATGCGCGCTTGGAAACCTTAGCAACGGAATACCCGACGCCCTGCGTTGCAGTCTCCGCAGGCTGTGCACTGTCATCCCTGCATCTAAGTCCAGCTTACGGTCAACGGACGGATGAAGATGATGACGTATGTGAAAACAGTACCTTTAAATGTTTTATGACATCAATTTGCACGTTTGGTAGGCAGCTCTGGTGGATGATGCACCTGTGTGGTTTTTGGATCGATAATAGGAATGGATGAACATTCTTATAATCCTTGAGCGGTAGGAATTTTTATTTTAAAAGACTCTCGGAAGCATTATTTCACGACGGTCATTCCCACGCGCCCGGCGCCAACCGACTGGTCTGGTCTGTAGCGGCCAACGCTGTTCGGTTTTACGAACACTGCAATCGCGGTCAAAGCAATTGTTCTTGATTCTAAGTTTGCTAATGCGCAGGCTCTAAGCTTTCGATATGATTTTTTTCGCAAGTCGGTTTTCCAAAAAGAATGCACGTTTTCAGGCAAATATAGGCTGGCCTTTTCTTTATTTTTTCAGTCATTTCGATCCACTTTTTGTACACTTGTGAAACTCTACCTTTTCCCGACGATGGGCTACATGGGAAGAACACTAGGAGCGCATGATCATTCCCAGCCAAGGGCTGAAGGACAACTCCGTCCCAGCGAGGGTTGCTACCGGATGTCATTCCAGCGATGCAGGGCGGGGGCCCCACGTCTATCCGTAGGCCTTTAGCGGAATGCAGCGTGCACTGGTCCCTTTCTGAAGCGGGGTGCTCTCTGCCCTAGGCGGTTGGTCTTAGATCAATGCGGTAGTTCTCTTTGACGCAACAGGACCCCTAATCGCCACGGGTGGTCCAATAATTGGCACAGAAACTTCAGTTTGGCTTGGCAGGTCCCCAGCTGAAATGGGGCGGAGGGCCCCGTTCCGTGCCGGAGGCCCGGACTGACAGAGAACCCTTCCATCGTCTTAAAGAAGACTCTCATCATTAGACCTCATATCTCTCCTTGTCAGAGGCCCCAACCAACGCTAAAGGCGCTCTGGCATTCGGGGGCCAGGCCCTGTCCCTGTCCCTGTGCAGCGTATGTTTCAGAGGCCAACTCGGAGCCCCTTGCCGACACAGATCCCCTCACTGACACAGAGCCCCTGATGGGTGCAGGGGCCCCAAGCAAGGTCATTGGCAGGCACCTGCCTTTTTTGGAAATGGACCCCAGGACTCGGCCGACACGGAGCCGACTGTTCGATGAAGGTAATGTCTGACCTGACCTGTAGACTGACCTACGCTTTGCCACGCCTTACCAAATGTGTGAAGCGCAGACTGTTACCTCCGCGCTCAAAGCACGTGAGCGATGAAAACCTGCAGGCCTTGCCTGTTTGTTTAAACATACGTTGACGCGCGGACCAGTGACCGAACTACCCGCATGGATCATAACCCGCGTCCCGGCGGTGCGCACGGCGGCAGGACAGCGGTTCTTTGCACACTGAGCGGCGTCTCACATGAATGAGTTGCCATTGGATGTTAGACGGCTGGATTTCACATGTTTTAAGCGCGCTGCCAAGTCCTTTCTTAAGCAATAGGGTTGCCGTGTATTGTTTGTGCGCGCATGCGTTTATTTGTCGTTTACCCCTTACCACTTCCCTTTGTTTTTTACATACTGATTTATATTTCAGAGTAATGGCACATGATAGTCATGTATGTATGTGGAATGTCAGCTGACGTCAAATACAATAATTATGGCCAACATAGAGGCTCTCATCGACTGTGGGGACCTCCATCGGTGCAAAGGGACTGGCATTTGAGGACCCGAACCGCAAAGCCGGGACCCATAATGCCAGCCTTTTGGGCCCTTAATCGTCGAGCTCGAAGGGCCCTCCGGGCCTCTCGGCACCTAAGAGAGGTGGCACGTACCCCATGCGCCCCTGCGTGCGCCACTGCCCCCGGGTCGCGTGTCTAAGCGCCGCAGAAATACGACCGGTCACATTCTGCAAACACTCGGAGACCTGGCGACATGAATGTGACCTGTTTGTTACCTGTGTGTGTGACCTGTGTGAATGGTCACATCCTGCGGACGCCCGGAGACTTGGCGTAATACTGACAAACAGTTCTGCTGGCCCGGCCATACGCACATGCATACGGCAAGGACATGCCGCTCCCGGTCCTGGGTATTTGCTCAGAAGATTATCACAAGAGTGCGAACATCAGTCTGACTGGCGCCTCTTGGGCCGATGAAGTGTTGGCACGCGCGGAATGTGAGGTGTGGATTCGAGTGACCTGAGCGCTCCGTTTCGTGCGCCGACATGCTGACGTACTCGGACCACACCAAGCTAGCCGGCCTGCCTCCCGGCCTCGCCAAGCTTGCCGGGCCTGCCTCCCTGCCTCGCCAAGCTTGCCGGGCCTGCCTCCCGGCCTCGCCAAGCTTGCCGGGCCTGCCTCCCGGCCTCGCCAAGCTTGCCGGGCCTGCCTCCCTGCCTCGCCAAGCTTGCCGGGCCTGCCCTCCTGCCTCGCCAAGCTTGCCGGGCCTGCCTCCCTGCCTCGCCAAGCTTGCCGGGCCTGCCTCCCGGCCTCGCCAAGCTTGCCGGGCCTGCCTCCCTGCCTCGCCAAGCTTGCCAGGCCTGCCCCCCTGCCTCGCCAAGCTTACCGGACCTGCCTCCCTGCCTCGCCAAACTTGCCGGGCCTGCCTCCCTGCCTCGCCAAGCTTGCCAGGCCTGCCTCCCTGCCTCGCCAAGCTTGCCGGGCCTGCCCTCCTGCCTCGCCAAGCTTGCCAGGCCTGCCTCCCTGCCTCGCCAAGCTTGCCAGGCCTGCCTCCCTGCCTCACCAAGCTTTCCGGGCCTTCGTTCTGGCCTCGCAGTCAGGCTCAAGCACCCCGAGTTCCTTCAACGGAGGACAGTCCAGTACGCCTCAGGGAAGCTCCCGCGGACTCCGAAACGCGCTGCACTTCGTAGGCTCACGTGCAGCCAAGTGTCAGGTGTTTATGGGCGAAGGCATCCAGCTTGGCAAATACATAACAGTCAAATTCACTACGAGTATGTGCAGTGTTCGTGCTCTGCCAAGGTCCAAGCTGCGATGATATCGCGAACGACCAGTGCTCGCAGCGCTACGTTTCGTCCGCCCTCTCGCCGAGCCGCCGCTGAACCGGCCGGCCAGGGCGAGCTGGCGCCGGACGGGCCGGAAGTGATGGGCGTGCTGGCTGACTCCTCACCGGCTGCCCGAGGCGGCTTAACGGCGACGACTGCCAGTGAGGTCTCGGAGTCGGTGCGCGTCAGTCAGTGTCGGTGGGTGTCGATGGGTGTCAGAGGCTATCGGTGGGTGTAAGTCAGTGTCGATGGGGTATCATCCAGAGTCGGTGTGGTGTCAGTCAGTGTCGATGGATGTCAGAGGCTATCGGTGGGTGTCAGTCAGTGTCGGTGGGTGTCAGTCAGTGACGGTGGCTGTCGATAGGTGTCGGAGGCTATTGGTGGGGTGTCAGTCGGTGTCGGTGAGGTGTCAGTCAGTGTCGGTGGGGTGAAAGTCAGTGCCTGTGAGATGTAAGTCAGCGCCGGCTGCCCTCTTGCGTAAGCGTCTCTGCCGGGAAGGGGAGGAGGCGTCGATGCCTCTTCCGCTCCTTCACCTGGGGATGAAACCCACAAAGTCCGAGGACTCCTGCGGAATCCGAGGAAAGAAGTGATAGGTTATTATATATTTATTAACGCCCCCACGTGCGTGTTACCCCTCCCCCACCCGAACTTGTTGCGTCCTCGGCCAGAAATGGTGGTGGTGCGACGTGGCGCGCCCTGTGACGAGCCGAGCGGCCGCGCACTACCGCACTCTCCGGCGGCGGGGCTGAGCCGCACGGTCATCCGGTGTCCGCCGCACGGTCGTCCGGTGTTAGCACAGCGATCGTCCGGTGCTAGCCGCACAACTGTCCAGCCGTTCATCCCTCGTGGCGTTCGTCCCCCCGGTCCGCGTGACGTTCGCTTTCATGCGCGGCTCGCGTTCCCACTGATATCCGTTGCTGGGCGGCACCTGGAGCATGCGCGTGATGGCCTGGTCCGGGTACAGGGCTGAGAGCAGTCCGCACTTGGCGCTTGGAAGTGGAAGCCGAGGCGCGCGACGACGCCCGCTGACAGTGGAGTGCGTACAGCCGGACATCGGCTGCGGCGACGGCGGCGGCGCGCACCAGCTCCGAGCCTGGCGCCGGCGCTGCGCTCGTGCAGTGCTGGTTTTCGACGGCTGGAATCTGGTGGCTGGGCTGCTTACCGCATGAGGTCTCACTGCTTCCATTACCGCCGCCGCTGCCGCCGCCGCCGCCGCCGCCGCCGCTGCTGCTGCTGCTGATCAAGAGCCCGCGGCGGTACAGTGCGACGGCGGCCAGCGCCAGCACCGTCAGCAGGCAGACCGTCCTCACCGCCGCCGTGTCAGCGCCGGAAGCGGGCACCGCCGGCGGAGTGGGCGGCTCAGCAGCGGAGGATCGCTCCGGCCGGCGGAGGGACGCGCGGCCGACAGAGCGGCGAGCGGCCGGACACCGCTGGCGCTGCCTGACAACCGACGTCGGAGTAACGCACGCGGCGCCAGTACCAGCGCTGTTCACCGCACTGCCAATGGATACACTCATTTCCGTCCACACAGATCCATTCATTCATTCAATTCATTTATTCATTCATGCATTCAATTCAATTCATTCATTCATTCAGTCAGTCAGTCCACATTTCAGTCCACATCGTCATCAGCAGGCGTCGATTACCGGCGCAAGATTGCATCGCCACTGGGATAATGAGTGGCACGAAACAGTCGAGCCCCGACGTAGGCCCATTCATCTGTCTGCGCGGTCTTTCGCCGTTGATGGCAGTTGCTCACCTGAGTTTTCAGGAACGGACCGCAAGCAAACGGAGACCTCGTACTTAATACGGATGTCAGTGGTCAAAGCGCACAACTGAAATCACCAGCATGTAAGGTGATTTAATCATACCAATGACGTATTTGAATTACAACCATTCCATTCACCACGTACATTTGGCGGACGAGCCCCGGAATGGCAGTGCGATGCCCTTTAACCCCGTCTCCATGGTCCCGAGTCGGGCTCTGCGCGACCCCCGTGACCTGTCACCCTTCACGAGTGGCGAGTGGGCAACGGCAATAAATACTGACATCGGTCACCTGACTGGCTGTTCATCTTTAGCTAAACTGCTACTTTAGAATTCCATCTCGCCATGCTGATTGGACGCTGCTCAGCGGTTCACGTTTGAGCCACCGCTCAAACCGCCAGCCACGCTACAACCTCATTCGCTTACAATTCGGCTTGTATCGAGCCACTTCTGTTTGAAAGTCTGAAATGATGCTGATTGAGCTGTTTCATATCATGTATTCTATTTTCATAGAATTCTGTTCCCAGCTGCATTCTTCGAGGGCAGGATACCTCAGTGCATTACAACCGACTGGCTGTTGTGGTGCTGAGGCTACAATAGATGTATATGGATGCATGAATCCGATGTACGTTCCTGTGTCGACATGTGCTCTGTTTCGTAGGAGCTCAACTAGTTAAACTGCTAATAAATAAAGCATCACGGCCGTGGGAGTTCAGCTAGTTAACAAATTGCAAACAAATAAAGCGTCACGAGTCGTGGGAGTGCAGGTGGTTAAAATGCACACAAAGTGTCACGAACCATGGAAGTTCAGCTTAAGTGCAAACAAACAAAGCGTCACGAATAGCGAGAGCGCAGCTAGTTAAACTGCAGATAAACAGAGCGTCACGACCGAAACTGTCGCCTGCGATTCCAGCTTAACAAACACGCCAGGCGAACAGACACACAGCGGGCGATGGCTCATGATGTGCATGTTGCGTCGATACGGCAGCACCGTCACCACGCGGCACGATTAAGCTGGCGCCGTCGCGTTCAGCGCCCGCCCGCCCGTTAGCACAGGTTGACGCGGAGGTGGCACTCGCAGCGCGACGCGGTGCCTTTACGCGCACGAGCTCGATGTTTTGCCAGGTGTGAGATCGATTTGCCGTCTGCGTGTGACGGTGCGCGGGTGGCAGTTGTCGACGTCGTTCGGCCGCGTGGGCACGCCCGTCCAGCACCGCTGACCATGGCTTGGGGCACGATGGCGCGCGGCACGACCTGCGTCAAGACGGGTGAGCTGCTCCTGCGCGGTGCGGGCTGGTGCGTGAGTGTCTGTTCTGAAGCGGGACCCATCTCAGTTCATTCGCACTCAGATGAAGGATCAAACGTGCACAGAACGTGTACAGCGTCCGCAGAGCTCGGTTCGAGGTAGCATGGTGCGTTATGCATCGCGTTCGCTTTATTCATATGGTGTTAGCCCAGCGGCACTTGCACCACGAGCGATGCCTGGGGCCAGACGCCCTGAAAGCTGTCAGAAAGCTGTCAAAAAGCTGAAAAAAGTCAGTCTGCGTGCAAGTCCGTAACATCTGGACTAGTGCCCTCAGAGTTTATTGTTTGTTTTCCTAAACCTTACAAGTACCGACATCCGGTCAGGAAAACATCGAACGGCTGCTAGTATCAAAACTCATCAGTTCATACACTGAGTAAGTTGTCGGCAGAGTATGGGTGTTATGCACACACACACCTGAAATGAGTTTCACTGTACACGTACGCTGCAGTGCTGGGCCTGTCCGTTGGCTCCCAAGCACGTCGGCTGCTGCCGGGTGCGAAGGGCGCCTCACGCCGGTCAGACGTGACCCGCTGCCGGCCGGCTGTGTCGACAGCGTTCCCCGCGGTGACGGTGACCGGCGCGGAGCGGGGCGGCGCGCTCCAAGAGAAGGCCCAGGCCCGGAACGCTTCCCTCAGGTGGTGCCTGCTCTCCGTCTGCTGCGCCATCCTCGGCATCTTGGTACGCGTGCGCTGCCCGGCCTCAGAGGTGCTGCTCGGCAGGCCATCAGAGGCCACGCGAGGTTCAGCAGCGTGATCCGATGGCATACGAACGTGAGCGTGGCGGTGTCCATCAGCTGGCCGACTGACGTCATTAGGCGCCAGCGACTTGCTTGATGACCTCGTGACGCTTCGGGTCGGGGAGGGGGAATAACGCTTCAGCAGGCTTTAACCAATCCGGAGTGGTTCATTGCACCACATTCAGCAACGGCCTATTGTATGAGCTTCAGCAATATAACAAGTGGAGAATGTGACGCACGCTAGACCCTGTCCATCCACGTATGCTTCGCTTAGATGCGTCCGTTTTTCACGCGACGTTTGAACACTCGTGCTGCAGCGCTCGGACGCCTCACGCCAGCAGACGTCAGCTGACGCACGTGCGCTGATTCCCAGCTGATCGCTCTGGCCGGCTCCGTGCTGCTCAGCTGGCGCCTCGCGCTGCTGGGCAGGTCCGCCGCCCGCGCTCACCCCGGCGACAGTGCTGCCACCTCGAGCCCGCTGCAGACGCAGATCTCTCCGCCGGCAGTCGACCCGCCGCCGACGGCCGACCCGGCCGCCGCGGCCGCCGGCCCCAAGTGAGCCGACGCTAGGATAGGGCGGAACGGTGTGGACGGACCCACTCCTGATACCCGGATAGTACTGACAGCGGGTCCTGACGTCTGGTGCTGGGATGGCGCCGGCGTGGTTGAACCCGACTCCTGATACTCGGATCGTACCACTGGCTGAGCCTGACGCCTGGTGCAGGCCCCGACCACCGTTGCTAAGATTGCGCCGATCAAGGGACCTGGACCCTGTTCATCTACGATACTGAGATAATGCTATGGGTCCTGACCAGAGATCTTACCTTCTGGAGTTTGGGGGTGGGGGAGGGAAGAAGAGGAGGCTGAGCCAACAAAGCTGACCCATCCTACTCCAAAAGTCTGATTTTCCTTGGACCCAAGCCTTTGATCTGCGTCCCTAATGCTTCTTAAGAACATATCTGGTCGGTTACAGAACTGTTTCAATGCTGAGAAATGGCTTCGCATTTGAAGACGATGTGATAGTGCTAATGATGATATGTGATGATGACGATGATGTTGAGTAATATTATGTATATATAATATAATCAGCCATGTACTCAGGTGCAATTTGCACGGCAAGTTGTGGGGAAAGCACGGTTCCGATGAAAGATGGCTCACATTATTTGTAATAGTTAATGTTTATAATAATTTATATGAACAATAATAATTTATGTATAATAATGTAATCATTCATTCACTATAATAATTTATGTATAATAATAATGATGTATATGTATAATAATTTATGTTTGTAGCAATGCACTTGTGACTCGTAAGCCAACCGTGCAGCTAACTGAGGTCGAGGACAATCCTGCTAATTCAACCTTACACTTGCAGAAAAACCAGCAAACACTCGCGCCACCACAAGAAGCATCGCCTGTTCTTCATATTTTTCCGACGCCACATACCATCCAACTCGTCTGAGCATGACCAGCCCAGCACGCCGCGGCCGGGGACCACGCCTGCCAGCGGGAGGCACCGACAGCACCACATCGCCAGCAGGGACATGACCCGCTACAGCACGGGAGCCGACGACGCGCAGCCGGCTCAGCAGCGCGAGCGAGCCCCGGCAGAGCGTGAGGGCGCGCAGTCAGCGGGGAGCAGGGAGACGGAGGACAGCGACGACCGCTGGTCGGCCAGGGTCACGAGGCGGGCGGGGGCGGCAGCGGCCGCGAGGAAGCCCGCGAAGAAGATCGAGCCAGTCGTCTGGCCTCGCCGGCTGGAGAACGTCAGCTGAGCAGGCGGGCCGCGGCCGACCGCGATCCTTGTCCGGCGACTTGGACGAGGATGCTTTTCAGGGCTCCCGATTATGCCATGCGGGATGCAGTGGATGTGCATTGTGTGACCCCCCACCAGGACAAAGGGTTGTGCGAGTTTTAGCCTCGGGTTTGCGCTTGATTTTGGCGGGGATCTTGCAGCTCTATGCTTTCTCATAGTTCAGGGTACGGCAATTGACCCCGATTTGCGTGACGTAAACATTCTTTCAGAAACCGCCAGCTACCTAGCTGAACGAGTTTGCGCTTTCTGGGCGAGGTATTTCGCTTCATTGTATTCATCTGCGAGTCTCCCCGGGGTTCAACGAAAGCTGCATCGATCGCACGCCATATAAACAGGAGTTCAAACCACGTCTTTCTCGCACCGACACGTGACATACCGCCAGCCGCCGCCGCCGGTGCAGCGGGCCGGCCGTATACCTACTCGCGGCTCCCGCCTTCCGACCAAAGAGAACGCCGGTCCCGAAATGGACCGGGAGGCCTGCTAATGACACCATTAGAGCCTTGGATTACTTACTGACTGTAGTGACATGATAAGCCGACTTAAATATTGAGTGAAACGTTTATTTCTTGTAAGGCACGGCAAAGCTCAAGGGACTGGGTCAACATCCTATGCAAGACGTCAGTCATGACCCCATGCAAGACGCAGGGTAGGTGTAGCTCCAGACAGACCAAAGTGAGGCTTCACACGGTACCGGCATCCCTGTCATCACGGTCACGAGGTCACGGACCACTGACCTCCCATGGCACGGCCGGGTTTCGGCAGTTCCTTCCGCGTCAGCGTGCAAGAAAACAGGTGGTTGTTTGGCCTGGGTCACATACCAGCAGGCAGAGACTTCTTCACAGAACTTTAAAAGGACACTGACGAGTCCTTAACACAGCATCGAGATCGATGGCACATCGCCGATCCGGCTGGCCCACACGAAGTAAATCACGCGTCTTTACAACAGCTCCAGCTCCAGCTGGTCCTCTTCGGGAAAGGTCTGTGCCTCTGCCGGCGCCTGCTCGCCTACGTCCTCAGCCGCCTGCTCACCGGACGCAGCAACAGCATCCTCCTCCTCTGGCGGACGCCGGTCCTTCTCCCCCTCCTCCGGAGAGGGACGCCGGTCCTCCTCCTCCTCCTCCCGCGACGGATGCCGGTCCTTCTCCGGCGACGAAGGACGCCGGTCCCCCTTCTCCGTCGGCGGAGGACGTACGTCCTCCTCCTCCTCCTGCGGCGGAGGGCGCCGGTCCGGCGAGGTCGACAGAACCATCTCCGGTGCCGCCACCTCACCGCCATCTGCGCAGGCCAGCGCGTCGTCGACCGTAGCTGGCGCTTCCGGAGCTTCGGACGCCGGCGAGCGCACCACGCCGGCCGGCCGAGCCAGCGCCGGACCGCCGCCGACTGGAGCGTCACCGGCGGCAGGAGCGTCACCGGCGGCAGGAGCGTCACCGGCGGCTGGGGCGTCACCGGCGGCTGGGGCGTCACCGGCGGCAGGAGCGTCACCGGCGGCAGGAGCGTCACCGGCGGCAGGGGCGTCACCGGCGGATGGAGCGTCACCGGCGGCATCACCGGCGGCGGAGGCGTTACCGACCGATGGGGCATCACCGGCCGATGGGGAGTCACCGGCGGCTAGAGCACGGCCGAGGCTCTTGGCTAGCCGGGGCCGCGGCCGACCCTGCCGACGAGCGGGCCGGCGGCGGACGGCGCGGCGCGGCGTCGGCCGCTCGCTGGGCCGCGGCGGCTCCAGCTGGTGTCCCACCAGCCGGCACCAGCCGACCGGGAATATGTCCGGACTGGACGCGTCCACCCACTGGTCGAACCGCTCCTCCCAGCCGTCGAAGTGGATGCGCAGCAGGCGCCCGACCACGGCCGCCACAGTCGCCACGCATACCAGCTGCGGGTCCATGAGATCCACCGCCTCCAGCCGCTGGCCCGGCTGAAAGCCGTGCGAGAGCGGCGGCCGCTGGAAGAGCCGCGCCGGCGCCGCCTGCGCGCCCGGCTGCGATGCCAGGTACGCCTCCCAGCTGAAGGTGTCGGCCGCGTGGCCGTGCGGCGGCGTCAGCGCCACGCCCACGGTCCGGCAGAACCCCGGCGGGAAGATGTACGGCGAGCTGGCGTGGTAGCAGAACCAGTCGGCGTCGGCGCGCCCCGGCTCCGGCGGCAGCGACTCCAGCCGCACCATCAGGAAGTGGTTGCCCAGCACCTGCATGACGGTGGCCACGCCGATGCTGCCCAGGTTCAGCGGGTCCAGCGCCTCCAGCTTCATACGCACCTGGGGACAGCAGTCGGGCGGGGTGGGCGGTCCAGTCATCACACATACCGAGTCACATAGTCATAGTCATAGTCATAGGGGCGGACTACGAACGCCACACGATACGGACGCGGCTCGCCCACCGGTCAGAAACCAACCAGAGCGACGGCGGGTCACGCAGAGATGCGCGCAACATATCACCGCAGAAAATCGGTCCGAGGATGAGAGAGAGGAGAAAAAGTGAGACGACAAAATCGGTCCGAGACCATTCTACCCGCCAGCGGCGCACCTTGAAGCCCTCGTGCGTGATGGGCGGCGGCGCCGGCAGGCAGTCCTGCGTGGCGTCCGCGGGCAGGAAGGAGCCCGTCTCGCAGCGCGCCAGGTAGTCGTCCGGCGCCGACAGCCGGTGGCCGACGGCGCGCGCCCAGCCCACCGGGTGCACCTGGCGCGGGGGGGGGGGGGGGGGGGGGCGGTACATCACGCAGCGCTCACCCCACCAGCATCCGACGCGTCCCCCGGGCGTGCCTGCTATATGGGACGGGGACAGGCCGCTCTCTCCGCTCCCTCTCCCTCCGAATCTCACACCCATACCCAGATTAAGGGAGATTAGGCACGGATGGCACAAAACCACAGCGGGAGCAGTTTTAGAGGATATTTAGCACTCGCTAGCTGCAGAAGTATTGCAAGTTGGCACGGCCGATTTCAGCGACATAGGCACCGGAATACAAACTGAGCCCAACACCCATACTTGTAAATCACCATTTCCCTGAGCTTCGCCGACGAATAACACAGCCCTCTGTCAACAAAGCTCAACGCACCACCACCTGACCACAGCTACCGGCTACACGCCCCACATCGCTGACGTCACAGCCGGCGAGGCGCCGCGCACCCGGCGGGCGGCGCGCGACTCACCAGCGGCGAGTTCTCATGACACCAGAAGCCGCCGTCGTCGTCCGGCGCGTCCAGGTAGTGCACGTGCAGGCGGCGGCCGACCACGCGGCTGACGGTGGCGGCGCGCACCTGGCTGATGCAGCTCTTGTCCACCACCTCCACCGTCTGACCCACCGCGAGCTGGGAGCTGAGGCCGGCCACCACCTGCGCCGCAGAGCAGCGGGCCTCAACAGTCGCGGTCGCCCGCTGCACCGCACGGCAGAGCGCCTCAGTGGACAATACCGGTCTTCCGGTGGAAGCCGTGAGACAGTGCCCTACAATGGACAACACTAATTTTCCGGTGGGCGCTGTCGGGCAGTGTGCCCTATAGTGGACAATACTGACCTTCAGGTGGAAGCCGTGGGCAGTGTGCCCTACAGTGGACAATACTGACCTTCCGGTGGAAGCCGTGGGTAGTGTGCCCTACAGTGGACAACACTGACCTTCCGGTGGAAGCCGTGGGCAGTGTGTCCTACAGTGGACAATACTGACCTTCCGGTGGAAGTCGTCGGGCAGCGTGCGAGTGCCGATGAGCCGCTGCACCAGCAAGCGCTGCCAGTCGGCGCGCGGCCGGGCGGCGGCCGGCGGCGTCAGCGGCAGGCCGTGCGCGGCGCACCAGCCCACCGGCTTCACCTCCTCCGAGCAGAGGTCCACCCAGCGGTCCCGGCTGGCGTCGTTGCCCATGCCCTCGAAGCGCACCAGGCCGCGGTAGCCCTGCACCTGCAGCACGGCCGCCGGCCAGTAGGTGGCGGGCGCGCCGCGGCCGGCCGGCCGCTCGGCCACCTCCACGCGCAGCCCGGCGCCCACGGCCCGCCAGGTGGCGTTCAGCGGCGCGTGTCCGAAGCAGCAGACGGGCGCGGCCGTGAACGTCGGGTCACGCATCAGGCTGTCCCAGCTGAACGCGTCCGGCGCCGACTGGCTGGCCGGCGACGGCGGCGGGCCGGCAGAGTCGGGGAGGCATCCCGCGGTGGCAGCGGCGGCGGCGGCGGGCACCCGGCGGGCGCCACCCGAGCACCGCTGAAGACAGAAGACAGGTCAAATAGGAAACCAATAATTGCGATGTAACATGCAAATGTATGTACCATGTATGATATATGATATAAAACGTGCAAGGTTGAAATGAATAAAAGATAGATCCAGCATTGATGGAAAGTTATAGCGTGATACCATACCTTGATCTTTTTGTATTCTTGCTTCTGCTGATCATTGCCATCACCATCCCTCCCCCTCTTCAACACAGGTTGATCCTTATCAGCAGGCGCAGGCGTGATCTGGCTGATTGGCATCTGGAAAATGAACTTAACATATTACAATTGTACTAATACACCAGAGACATGAATGACATAAATGATAGATAGATTCAGCATTGATGAAAAGTTATAATGTGATACCCTACCTTGATCTTTTTGTATTCTTGCTTCTGCTGATCATTGTCATCACCATCCCTCCCCCTCTTCAACACAGGCTGATCCTCATCAGCAGGCGCAGGGATGATATGGCTGTCAGGCATCTGGAAAATTAAGTAAACACATTACAATTGTACTGATACACCAGAGACACGCCCAGTATTCATAATCACCACCATTCAAGTCATGCATCAACTTTCATTATGCCACACTAAATGCTGTGGTCATGCCAAATATATATATATATATATATATATATATATATATATATATATATATATATATATATATATACCCTACCTCACCTCATGGTGATCGGAATGATAAAAGATCACTAGGCCTGTAGGTCCCCGTCTCGTCACAGTCCCGGTCCATTAACCAGTCTCGAATTATGGGAAGATTCGGTGTGGGACGTTGCACATGATGTCAGCCCAGTGCAGGAAGTCAAAGAAAATGTGTTCCTGGTCAAATTGCAAGATATTTTCAGAGAGACTCAAGCTAATTGGAATATGGCTTCACTTCAAAGGTCCATTCATAAATCACATTGCATATTCAGCAGGCTTCTCTTTTAGGGTGTGCCGGTGCCGGCTGAGCCAACGATCCGCGCACCTCTTTACCGGGAAGAAGCGGAGGGGGACCTGGTCCTCCCTTTTGAAGATTTCCTTCATAGCGTGATCCTGGTCGTTGCTCCCCAAGCCATCGTGCTTTCCCTCAAAGCGGCCTTCTACAACAAATTTTGACGCTTTACCAACCCTTTCAGTGTCAGCCTGAGGCCGGCTGGGCACTAAACATATTTCAACTAACTCGGCGATATCCGGAACATTTGCGCGCAGATCTGTCTCAGGTCGCATAAATGATCGGAGCGCCGCCTCCGGCAGCCAGTGGACGACACCGCTGCGTGTCGGCAGCCACTCGTCTCCAAACCGCTCTCGCCCCGCCACCACTCTACGCTTGAACTCTCTGAACTGCCACAGAAGGCACGCACACCCCGGTCCCAGGCACGTGGCACTGCACGGTTTGTCCTCGATACTTCTCAAGGTCTGGGAGTGCAAGGAGTGTCCGCGCAACCTCACGCCGTCGGTGAGTCACTTCCGGTAGGGTGCCAGTGGACGCGTCGGGTGTGTGTGTGTCAGAGAGTTGCCTGCGACTCACCTGTGCTGGACCGCCACTCAAAGCACCGCTGACGACCGCAGGTCCGTCCTCCTCCAGACGACCCTGGAAGTCAGCGTCAGTCAGCTTCGCCATGTCCTGTCGGAACGATGTCGATGCACGGCCACCTCGTCGTCAAACACCGTGCATGTCGCGGCCTGGCCAGCTTTACCAAGCGTGACAGCGGGGCGCATGATGTCGAGCACTGCCAGTGCATTGGAAAGGAACCTGGCGTCCCGAAGGGAATTTAGGGCTGATTTGGCATTGTTTTTGTCGATGTCACCACTCGCAATGCCATCCTTGAGCACTGCTGCGGCCACATCGGCCACACCGCGGCCACATCGGCCACACCGCAACGACATCGCGGCCACATCGGCCACACCGCGGCCACATCACGGCTCGTCAAAATACGTTTAATGGCCTCTACCGAGTGCGCCACGAATCGCGTCTCAATAAGGCGCTGAAAGACCACGCATAACAGGTCCAAGTCTTCAGCTGTCCGTCCAGTTTGCCGCTTCAGTTTTGGCGAAGCCGTGAACACGGTTATAATCGAATTTGGTTGCTGGAAAAAAGCCTCCACCCACGCACATGTCTGATGGTGCTTAATTTTGTCCAAGAGAGACTCCAGCAGCTGCGGCTGGTCACTGAGGTGCATGAATGATGGATTTCCATGCAGCTCTCTCCAGATGCAGCCGAAGCCACTGACTGGTCCCGAGTACACGGTCTCGCAGTCCGAAGAAGCAGAGAGGACTTGACGCCCAATTTCGTCCATCGTCAGTTCCAAATCGTTGTTAAGATAGTCAGTCACGTGAGCGAGCACACCCCGCCCGTTGGTCTCGTTGTAGCCAGTGGCTGCATCACGCTGCCGCAACGAGAGGGTGGCTGTGTAGATGGGAACGGGGTCAGGATACGGTCTCACCACTGCGGTCGTCCCGTGAACTACCACAGTGTTGGCGTCGGTGTCAAGAAGTCGCAAGTTCACAGCCTGTAGCGTCACGCCAGTCACTGTGACCTTGTCCATGGACAAGCGCATGTGCCGGGCACGTCCACTCACAGGGTTTGGCGTCTTGATGTGTTGCTTCAGCTCGTCTTTGAAAACGTCATAAATCACGTCCACAGACTGGGCAGCGGCTAGGTGAGTTTGATGCTGATTGCCAACTTTGACCTCCAAGGTATTCAGAAGAAGGTGTTCGCGTTCAAAGTCGGCATACGTATGACCACGGGTAATCATGTCGTATGCGATGGTTAGGTTTTTCAGTGGCTTCGCGACGCTCCTCACTTTGCCGCTGCACCAGCCTGGCGGGGGGTCCCGCCCTGCGTGTCCGCTCTGCCGTCACAGAGAGTCAGTGTCGATTCGAGGCCGCATGCTTTGCCAGTCGTTGGTTTTTTTCTGCCGTCCAGGAGAACACCTTGATCAGACCACGGGTCCGTGGTGCCTCTGTCGGTGGAGTGGCGGGTGCACCGCCGACAGATGCCATACTCCTTGTCCCCGCGTGTCAAGTAGTAGCCAGTTGTCTATGTCGCTGTCTGTTGTCGCCTCGGTGTCCGGTTGGGTACCTCTGTCGATATTTGTCAGGGTGATCGGCACGTCCCGCGTCTCGTCTGTGGCCGTCTGCCTACGTCCTGATGAACAAATGGTCAGACTCTCGAGTTGAGCCAGGCATTTGCCAATCATAGCCTCTCGCCGCCGGTGGCATGTCACAGCATGCACATTTCTTCACTTCAACAAACGTAGTCGGCATTCCTCCAAGCGCATGCACGTCCATGCCTCCTACCACAACTGCATTTCCAGTCTGCCCCGCCCCAACATTTTCTACGGCTCTGCTCTCATCCACCACCTTGCTTCCTACAGCGGGCACTCC
>NW_023596448.1:28346095-28514377 GCF_011947565.3 Pollicipes pollicipes
TCTCTCTCTTCTCTCTCTCTCTCTCTCTCCTCTCTCTCTCTCTCTCTCTCTCTGTATACCATCGGCATTAGTCGATAATCCTGAGCATAGGTTAATAAGTATGCTATGCCACAGGTTTGGATGTCTTTGAATGAATGACAAGATGGCGGACAGAGGACAAACTGGACCACAAACGTTTGACATTGAAGTGAGTTCGCTAGAACTTCCGTGTAATTGGGCGCCTCATCAGTCATAATGTTCCAGGTCTGCGGTACAGCGGGCTCACCTACACCGCCGACGTGCGGAAGATAACCACTGGCCAATGCCTGCATCACCCAGCATCGGTAGTACATCCGAGAGTCCCGCCATTGAGACGCAGGGCTGACTCCGATTTGCGCTGATGTGCGAAGAGAAACGTACCCGAGGCTGTGGTCGCCACGTGGTTCCCGCGTCAATGGCAAACTTTCCCCGCCCGGCCGGTGCAACCGATGGCGAAAATGGGAGCGTCAAGGGCGGCTTGCCGGCACCGGCCGCGGCACGCGAGCGCGGGCGCCGCGGGTCGTGACCGGGGCTCCCGAGGCCTCCCGGGCGGGCGCCTCGCACGCGCTCGGTGCTGCCGGGTAGCCGGGCAGCCAGGGAGTCGCCAGCGGCGTTGCCGGCGGCGGAGGCGGAGGCGGAGGCGGGCAACGTCCGGCCGCGTCCGTCCGGTCCGCTGCCCGTCGACACGACGACAGCTGACAGACCGACGGCTGGACCCCCCGGCCAGCATGCTGAACGCCTGTTCATCGTATAGTGTGCACAGACCCAACAGCAACGGAACAGCCTCTGCCTACATCCGGCAGCAGGCATTTTACACAGCGATATCTGTTTGAACATCACGTACTTTCTTAGGTACAAAATTCGGGTAGGGGTAATGACGTGCGACTTTGTATCTGTGTGCTCTCGGGAGTCGTTTCTGAAACTCATTTCCTAGAGCGTCGAACCAGTGTCTGTCATACGCACATCTGTGTGACTCGTCTATGATAGCCAACTGACAACTGGCTAAGTGACTCAGACCGGTACGGGCAGCCACGTTGTAACATTACATGGGACATTCCAATCATCCGGCAGAGGCAGTCCGCTGAACCGGAATCCCACCGCTGGGGTGGTGAAATCGGGGTCTTGTTAAGAGGCTACAAACGATTAAGCAGACGCACGGGACCCAGTATTCTCTGCAAAGCACTCAGCCGGTTTCCTCCTATACATGCATGCATACATACATCCCCCCGCACACACACACACACACACACACACACACACACACACACACACACACACACGCACACACACACACACACACACACACACACACACACACCACACACACACACACACACGCACACACACACACACACACACACACACACACGCGCACACACACACACACACCACACACACACACACACACACACACACACACACACACACACACAACACACACACACACACACACACACACACACACACACATACATATTTATACATTATATATATATATATATATATATATATATATATATATATATATATATATATATATATATAGTGGTGTGCATCGTCGTCGTTAAAAATCATTGGTCACCTCGGAGAGAAAGCACGCTTGAACCAGTTAATACGAGCATTTTCCCAATTTATCGCCCGATAGCGGGACTTGGAGACCTTCGGTCGTCTCGAAAACCGACAAGCTGGAGCCAACGGTCAAAAGTATTAGTTCAAACCGCACAAGATAAGCGACATTGATTGCAGCTTGGTTGGCTTTCTGTAGGACGAACCCGGTGAATTGGTAACAAATGGTAAGTTTTGATCTTTTCTGTCGTCGAAATTATAGGCAGATCAGTTTGGTCTTCAGACCTCTAGCTTTTGGGAAAAGTGAATAAAATAACGGGAGAAACCTGTTCGTTGGCATATTTTGAGTGGCAAATTGGGTTATTTTTCCCTGTTCAGCCCCTCCAACTCATTTTGCGGAACTACGCCCCTGCTTACCACACACACAATAAGTTGATTGGCAAAGGCTTTGGGGTGAGGTCAGCTTGCAAACACAATCTACCCACTGAGCCAGCCGCCTTCTCGGCATCAGTGTGCTGAACCTCGCGGTCGGTCGCATCAAAGAGAGGCCAAGCCAAATTTTGCTGAGTTTTTAGTTCATTTGTGCACAAAAGATGTATTTGCGGCATTTCTTTGCCTACATTTACTCTCGCAGCATTGTGATTCCGTAAGACAGCGGCCCTCTGTGCGCCGAAATTTGTTTTCAGTCATACGCCGAACTCTGAGCGCTCGGATGTTCGGTGCACATGCTCTGAAATGCTTGCCGTGATGTCACTGCTACGTTGAACGAGTTTGGCGTAACGCGTTTTCTTATGTGTAAAGTGAGGCAAATGAAAGACTGCTTTCCGCGGGGTTCAAGGAGACGACAGCAGTAGAATAGTGCTATGATGTGCCTTGATATTTTCATCTGTGGCGCAATGATTTCATTTTTCGGCGTGTTGTCTTTGATGCGCCCGCCCGCTGTTTCCGTCAGTGTCGTAGAATTGCCGACTCGGGGTGGGGACCAGCGACATACGAGGAGGAATTTTTCACTCCTTTTCCCCATGTTTTTTGAATTTTTCACTCCTGCCTGAAATTATCTAACCACACATACTAAACCCATATGTTCCTCTCACGTTTTTAAGATATCATCAAAGTCCTAGCCTACTTGGAACCACTAAGCATACACGAGGCTCCACAGAACCTGGACACCTTTGGCCACATCCTGCCTCCACCTACGTCTTAATCATGTATGTATGCACAGAGCAAGGACAGTAGTTACCTCCAAGCCCAGTAGTTTTACCAACTCAAGTTGGTTGCACTTGATCTTGGTTTGTGTACAAAATACCATCAACCTGTGCAGCTGTGTGCCAAATGCAAGGTTTCATGCATCCCTGATTTTTTGGGGTCATGCCATGCAAGCACCATGCAGGGCCTGGTGGAGAGTTTTACTGCACATAATCTTTTACTCAAAAAAGACTTGGCTACCAAATTGCACTGCTCCTGAAATGTGGGAGTGAAAAATTCAAGAAAAGACTTCTAAATGGAGCTTAAAGGCAAAATCTTACCACTTGAGCACTCTTTTTGACAGGTTTTTATTCAAGTGACTTGATAAAAATTTGACTGAGCAACTCTAAGCCTTTTTGCTTATTCCTCTCCTGCCATTTTTCTTGGTATAGCATATAGGTGATACAAATACTTAAATCCTACCTTGTTGATGATTTTAGTAGATGCAGTCTATAGCCCAAAATATAAGCAAATTTTGCTGAAAAATTCTTCAATTGCAGACTTGTACATATTTAATGCATATAGCAGATATATTTGCCAGCTGCCTAAACCATTTTGATATGCACCCAAGGAGTGAATGATTCATAGCAAATGAAAGAGACAATTCAAAGGAATAAATTAGGTATAGTGGAAATTATCCCTAATTAATTATCTGTTTTGATGTTTTTGGGGTTCAAAGTGGGGCTCAGTAATGATAAATTGAAGCCAATCCAGGTTCAATGCCTCACTGTGTTAAATTATTTTGCAGCTGATCCTTTTGGACAGAACTGACATGGCCAATCCAGAAATGTTAACCAGCAATATTCTGCCCAGCAAAACTCTGTTCCCCTCATGAGTGTAGTGCAGAGGGTATCTTTACTATTTTGCATTTTGATGTATGTTGGGTATGATGGACAACTATATTTTATGTTTGGGTTGGATGACCCTATTTGTGAGCAAGCCATGCAGAAGGTACTGGCTTTATTTGAAAGAGCAGAAAGAAGCCTGCCCACCAGCAATTTTCTCCTGTGGGGCACCTAGTTGTGAACTTGACCTGCTTTCAGATCATTATTTGTAACCAGGTTTGCCCATTTTCTGTTTGATATTCATCAAACCTTGTTTATGACACAAATTATGATTCCACAAGATATGTAATTAAGCTATTTTGTCCCATACTTGTAAACATTTGCCCTAAGTTTGTTGCAGTGGTCCCTCATGCCTGTCTCAACAAGATGTTGTCCATTGTGGTGATAGTTTGCTGACTGGGCAAATGAGTGCTGTGGAATGAATAATATGTTTAACCAACAATACCCTAAGCTGCATAACTATGATGATATAAGGTAGCTCTAGGTGTCCAGCAAATAGACCATCCCCTTTTTAATGCAAAGCCAACATTTCAAGCTTTCAATAATTAAGTATTAATAGCCAAGCTTAGCTACCTTTGCTGCAATTTAAAAGGCAAGTGGCAAAGCTGGTTCTGTGGCCATCCTGAAGTTACAGTTGGAAGACACTGTCTTGTGGATCACACCTACTATTGCCCTTGACAGAGAGAAACCATGACAATCAGAATAAGTTATTAGAAGCAGTGTAAATAATTTATACATAGGCCTGTCCTCTCAGTTGGCTGCTAGGTTTTGCTTTGACATCAACTTGCGGTGTCAACAAGCTGGCAGAAATAAATTGAACTGAAACACAAGTTGATACTAGCTGAAAACAAGCTGCATTGTGATTTTACCACAAAGGCTGCTATCAAGAAATATATCAGATATGATAAGATGATGTTCAACATATGGGCTACTCTAAGTTTGGTTCAGTTGGTTACTTGCACAGAAAGAAACAGTAGAAATTTTACAGGATCAGTGACTCACAAATGGTGCTGTTATATAAATGGGCTAGTCAGGATGAGTTGAGGTAAAGCTTTGCTAGGTTAGGCTTAGTTACATTACTTTCATAGAAGTGATGGTAGGTACATAATTTTTGTGAGAACCAGTGACATAAAGTTTTCTCATCCCATTCTAACAGAAGCCAAAAGTATGTCAAAAGTACTTGTACAGTTTGGCAGTGTGTTTATGTGCATGAGCCCAAGACTCTTGTCTGAATATTTTATGCTGGTCGAATTTCATCACACATTCCTCAACTGCAATAGCCAAGCTCAAAGCAATATGTCAATAGCAAGCTTTTATGCCTTGACAAAAATTAGGAACACATTCAAGGTTTACTTTCAGGATGTGCTCCAACCAGCTGCAGATGTGGGGGGATATACAAGAAATGATGGAGCCAAAATACATTTTTTTCAGGAAAGTGCCTTGAGTGGCTTCACAGCAGTTTCCACATATGTGCCCTCCACAGTCATGCGTACTGCTGGTTGTGGCAGTAAGTGCTGCCATCTACAAAAATTCATCACCGCTTATTCCACTTTTTACCGCTAGGTGGCAGAACTTATGGTGCGACACCGGTCGACAGAGCTCAGGGTAGCACGCGACCTCGTCATCATTGCCATCCTTCCTCCAGATCCCTTTGGCCATGCGGGGCCGTGGACGCCCTCACCAAGTGATTAAGGACGGCGACCTGGTGCCCTGCAGCACCTGTGGCAAGCGGCTGACAAAGCATAATCTGCCAAGACACGCCAGATCCCAGCACCAGGTCGGCCCGAAAAAGCTTCGAGGTTTTGTGCAGAAATGTGTAAGAGCGGAGGCGAAGTCAGTTCGTCAGAAGAGGTATGAGGAGGGTGCGGTTAAGGACTTGTTGATATCACAGCCCGACAGCGGAGGACCCGACGGTCCGTCGACGTCGCGCGGTGTTGCGTCTGGGCATCTGGATGTAAGTGTGACTCCCGGAGGAGGCAAGGTGATGGAAAGCGTGCATGTGGAGGTGGAACAGGCTCGTGGTGTGCATGTGGATGTAAGTGTGACTCCCGGAGGAGGCAAGGTGGTGGAGAGCATGCATGTGGAGGTGGTTGGAAGGCTCCGTGGTGCTGCCGGTGATGGAAGTGTGGCTTCTGGAGGAGGCGAGGTGGTTGGGAGGGCATGCATGGGAGGTGGAAACAGGTCGTTGGTGGCAGTGGATGTAAGTGTGACTCCGGAGGAGGCAAGGTGGGTGGTGGAGAGAGCAGCAGGGAGGTGGTGGAACAGGCTCGTGGTGTGCATGTGGATGGAAGTGTGGCTTTCTGAGGAGCGAGGAGGTGGTGGACAGCAGGCACGCGGGGGTGAAACAGGCTCGTGAGCTTGTGCATGTGGATGGAATCATGGCTTCTGGAGGAGGCAAGGTGGTGAAGAGTGAGCATGTGGAGGTGACGCTGGCTTGTGGCGTGCAGATGGGGGGAGGAGTGCCCGCTGTAGGAAGCAAGGTGGTGGATGAGAGCAGAGCCGTAGAAAATGTTGGGGCGGGGCAGACTGGAAATGCAGTTGTGGTAGGAGGCATGGACGTGCATGCGCTTGGAGGAATGCCGACTACGTTTGTTGAAGTGAAGAAATGTGCATGCTGTGACATGCCACCGGCGGCGAGAGGCTATGACTGGCAAATGCCTGGCTCAACTCGAGAGTCTGACCATTTGTTCATCAGGACGTAGGCAGACGGCCACAGACGAGACGCGGGACGTGCCGATCACCCTGACAAATATCGACAGAGGTACCCAACCGGACACTGAGGCGACAACAGACGGCGACATAGACAACTGGCTACCACTTGACACGCGGGGACAAGGAGTATGGCATCTGTCGGCGGTGCACCCGCCACTCCACCGACAGAGGCACCACGGACCCGTGGTCTGATCAAGGTGTTCTCCTGGACGGCAGAAAAAAAACAACGGCTGGCAAAGCATGCGGCCTCGAATCGACACTGACTCTCTGTGACGGCAGAGCGGACACGCAGGGCGGGACCCCCCGCCAGGCTGGTGCAGCGGCAAAGTGAGGAGCGTCGCGAGGCCACTGAAAAACCTGACCATCGCATACGACATGATTACCCGTGGTCATACGTATGCCGACTTTGAACGCGAACACCTTCTTCTGGATACCTTGGAGGTCAAAGTTGGCAATCATCATCAAACTCACCGAGCCGCTGCCCAGTCTGTGGACGTGATTTATGACGTTTTCGAAGACGAGCTGAAGCAACACATCAAGACGCCAAACCTTGTGAGTGGACGTGCCCGGCACATGCACTTGTCCATGGACAAGGTCACAGTGACTGGCGTGCGCTACAGGCTGTGAACTTGCGACTTCTTGACACCGACGGCAGCACTGTGGTAGTTCACGGGACGACCGCAGTGGTGAGACCGTATCCTGACCCCGTTCCCATCTACACAGCCACCCTCCCGCCGCGGCAGTGTGATGCAGTCACTGGATGCAACGGGACCAACGGGCGGGGTGTGCTCGCTCACGTGACTGACTATCTTAACAACGATTTGGAACTGACGATGGACGAAATTGGGCGTCAAGTCCTCTCTGCTTCTTCGGACTGCGAGACCGTGTACTCGGGACCAGTCAGTGGCTTCGGCCGCATCTGGAGAGAGCTGCATGGAAATCCATCATTCATGCACCTCAGTGACCAGCCGCAGCTGCTGGAGTCTCTCTTGGACAAAATTAAGCACCATCAGACATGTGCGTGGGTGGAGGCTTTTTTCCAGCAACCAAATTCGATTATAACCGTGTTCACGGCTTCGCCAAAACTGAAGCGGCAAACTGGACGGACAGCTGAAGACTTGGGCCTGTTATGCGTGGTCTTTCAGCGCCTTATTGAGACGCGATTCGTGGCGCACTCGGTAGAGGCCATTAAACGTATTTTGACGAGCCGTGATGTGGCCGCGGTGTGGCCGATGTGGCCGCGATGTCGTCGCGGTGTGGCCGATGTGGCCGCGGTGTGGCCGATGTGGCCGCAGCAGTGCTCAAGGATGGCATTGCGAGTGGTGACATCGACAAAAACAATGCCAAATCAGCCCTAAATTCCCTTCGGGACGCCAGGTTCCTTTCCAATGCACTGGCAGTGCTCGACATCATGCGCCCCGCTGTCACGCTTGGTAAAGCTGGCCAGGCCGCGACATGCACGGTGTTTGACGACGAGGTGGCCGTGCATCGGTTCCGACAGGACATGGCGAAGCTGACTGACGCTGACTTCCAGGGTCGTCTGGAGGAGGACGGACCTGCGGTCGTCAGCGGTGCTTTGAGTGGCGGTCCAGCACAGGTGAGTCGCAGGCAACTCTCTGACACACACACACCCGACGCGTCCACTGACGCCCTGCCGGAAGTGACTCACCGACGGCGTGAGGTTGCGCGGACACTCCTTGCACTCCCAGACCTTGAGAAGTATCGAGGACAAACCGACGTCGAGGGACTCATGACCGACATCTTGGACATCGCGCGCTATCCGACCAACAAAACGGACCTAGAGACTTACGCTAACGACACGCTAGTCGACCTCGCGACTCGACTGTGGGGCGGACCCCTGACTCTTCCGAGGCCGTGCAATGCCACGTGCCTGGGACCGAGGTGTGCGCGCCTCCTGTGGCAGTTCAGAGAGTTCAGGCGTAGAGTGGTGGCGGAGCGAGAGCGGTTCGGAGACGAGTGGCTGCCCACACGCAGCGGTGTCGTCCGCTGGCTGCCGGAGGCGGCGCTCCGATCATTTATGCGACCTGAGACAGGTCTGCACGCAAATGTTCCGGATATCGCCGAGTTAGTTGAAGTATGTTTAGTGCCCAGCCGGCCTCAGGCTGACACTGAAAGTGTTGGTAAAGCGTCAACATTTGTTGTAGAAGGCCGCTTTGGGGGAAAACACGATGGCTTGAGGAGCAACGGCCAAGATCGTGCTATGAAGGAAATCTTCAAAAGGGAGGACCAGGTCCCCCTCCGCTTCTTCCCGGTAAAGAGGCGCACGGATCGTTGGCTCATCCGGCACCGGCACGCCCTAAAAAGGAAGGCTGCTGAATATGCAATGAAATTTATGAATGGACCTTTAAAGTGAAGCCATATTCCAATTAGCTTGGGTCTCTCTGAAAATATCTTGCAATTTGACCAGGAACACATTTTCTTTGACTTTCTGCACTGGGCTGACATCATGTACAACGTCCCACACCGAATCTTCCCATAATTCGAGACTGGTTAATGGACCGGGACTGTGACGAGACGGGAGCCTACAGGCCTAGTGATCTTTTATCATTCCGATCACCATGAGGTGAGGTAGGGTATATATATATATATATATATATATATATATATATATATATATATATATATATATATTTGGCATGACCACAGCATTTAGTGTGGCATAATGAAAGTTGATGCATGACTTGAATGGCGGTGATTATGAATACTGGGCATGTCTCTGGTGTATCAGCACAATCGTAATGTGTTTACTTAATTTTCCAGATGCCTGACAGCCATATCATCCCTGCGCCTGCTGATGAGGATCAGCCTGTGTTGAAGAGGGGGAGGGATGGTGATGACAATGATCAGCAGAAGCAAGAATACAAAAAGATCAAGGTAGGGTATCACATTATAACTTTTCATCAATGCTGGATCTATCTATCATTCATGTCACTCATGTCTCTGGTGTATTAGTACAATTGTAGTATGTTAAGTTCATTTTCCAGATGCCAATCAGCCAGATCACGCCTACGCCTGCTGATAAGGATCAACCTGTGTTGAGGAGGGGGAGGGATGGTGATGGCAATGATCAGCAGAAGCAAGAATACAAAAAGATCAAGGTATGGTATCACACTATAACTTTCCATCAATCCTGGATCTATCTTTTATTCATTTCAACCTTGCACGTTTTATATCATATATCATACATGATACATACATTTGCATGTTACATCGCAATTATTGGTTTCCTATTTGACCTGTCTTCTGTCTTCAGCGGTGCTCGGGCGGCGCCCGCCGGGTGCCCGCCGCCGCCGCCGCTGCCACCGCGGGATGCCGCCTCGACTCTGCCGGCCCGCCGCCGTCGCCGGCCAGCCAGTCGGCGCCGGACGCGTTCAGCTGGGACAGCCTGATGCGTGACCCGACGTTCACGGCCGCGCCCGTCTGCTGCTTCGGACACGCGCCGCTGAACGCCACCTGGCGGGCCGTGGGCGCCGGGCTGCGCGTGGAGGTGGCCGAGCGGCCGGCCGGCCGCGGCGCGCCCGCCACCTACTGGCCGGCGGCCGTGCTGCAGGTGCAGGGCTACCGCGGCCTGGTGCGCTTCGAGGGCATGGGCAACGACGCCAGCCGGGACCGTTGGGTGGACCTCTGCTCGGAGGAGGTGAAGCCGGTGGGCTGGTGCGCCGCGCACGGCCTGCCGCTGACGCCGCCGGCCGCCGCCCGGCCGCGCGCCGACTGGCAGCGCCTGCTGGTGCAGCGGCTCATCGGCACTCGCACACTGCCCGACGGCTTCCACCGGAAGGTCAGTATTGTCCACTGTAGGGCACACTGCCCACGGCTTCCACCGGAAGGTCAGTATTGTCCACTATAGGGCACACTGCCCGACAGCGCCCACCGGAAAATTAGTGTTGTCCATTGTAGGGCACTGTCCCGCTGCTTACACCGGAAGGTCAGTATTGCCCGCTGTAGGGCACACTGCCCACGGCTTCCACCGGAAGGTCAGTGTTGTCCACTGTAGGGCACACTGTCCCACGGCTTCCACCGGAAGACCGGTATTGTCCACTGAGGCGCTCTGCCGTGCGGTGCAGCGGGCGACCGCGACTGTTGAGGCCCGCTGCTCTGCGGCGCAGGTGGTGGCCGGCCTCAGCTCCCAGCTCGCTGTGGGCCAGACGGTGGAGGTGGTGGACAAGAGCTGCATCAGTCAGGTGCGCGCCGCCACCGTCAGCCGCGTGGTCGGCCGCCGCCTGCACGTGCACTACCTGGACGCGCCGGACGACGACGGCGGCTTCTGGTGTCATGAGAACTCGCCGCTGGTGAGTCGCGCGCCGCCCGCCGGGTGCGCGGCGCCTCGCCGGCTGTGACGTCAGCGATGTGGGGCGTGTAGCCGGTAGCTGTGGTCAGGTGGTGGTGCGTTGAGCTTTGTTGACAGAGGGCTGTGTTATTCGTCGGCGAAGCTCAGGGAAATGGTGATTTACAAGTATGGGTGTTGGGCTCAGTTTGTATTCCGGTGCCTATGTCGCTGAAATCGGCCGTGCCAACTTGCAATACTTCTGCAGCTAGCGAGTGCTAAATATCCTCTAAAACTGCTCCCGCTGTGGTTTTGTGCCATCCGTGCCTAATCTCCCTTAATCTGGGTATGGATGTGAGATTCGGAGGGAGAGGGAGCGGAGAGAGCGGCCTGTCCCCGTCCCATGTAGCAGGCACGCCCGGGGGACGCGTCGGACGCCGGTGGGGTGAGCGCTGCGTGATGTACCCCCCCCCCCGCGCCAGGTGCACCCGGTGGGCTGGGCGCGCGCCGTCGGCCACCGGCTGTCGGCGCCGGACGACTACCTGGCGCGCTGCGAGACGGGCTCCTTCCTGCCCACGGACGCTACGCAGGACTGCCTGCCGGCGCCGCCGCCCATCACGCACGAGGGCTTCAAGGTGCGCCGCTGGCGGGTAGAATGGTCTCGGACCGATTTTGTCGTCTCACTTTCTCTCCTCTCTCTCATTCTCGGACCGATTTTCTGTGGTGATATGTTGCGCGCATCTCTGCGTGACCCGCCGTCGCTCTGGTTGGTGTCTGACCGGTGGGCGAGCCGCGTCCGTATCGTGTGGCGTTCTTAGTCTGCCCCGCTGTGACTCAGTGTGAGTGATGACTGGACCGCCCACCCCACCCGACTGCCGTCCCCAGGTGCGCATGAAGCTGGAGGCGCTGGACCCGCTGAACCTGGGCAGCATCGGCGTGGCCACCGTCATGCAGGTGCTGGGCAACCACTTCCTGATGGTGCGGCTGGAGTCGCTGCCGCCGGAGCCGGGGCGCGCCGACGCCGACTGGTTCTGCTACCACGCCAGCTCGCCGTACATATTCCCGCCGGGGTTCTGCCGGACCGTGGGCGTGGCGCTGACGCCGCCGCACGGCCACGCGGCCGACACCTTCAGCTGGGAGGCGTACCTGGCTTCGCAGCCGGGCGCGCAGGCGGCGCCGGCGCGGCTCTTCCAGCGACCGCCGCTCTCGCACGGCTTTCAGCCGGGCCAGCGGCTGGAGGCAGTGGATCTCATGGACCCGCAGCTGGTGTGCGTGGCGACCGTGGCGGCCGTGGTCGGGCGCCTGCTGCGCATCCACTTCGACGGCTGGGAGGAGCGGTTCGACCAGTGGGTGGACGCGTCCAGTCCGGACATATTCCCGGTCGGCTGGTGCCGGCTGGTGGGGCACCAACTGGAGCCGCCGCGGCCCAGCGAGCGGCCGACGCCGCGCCGCGCCGTCCGCCGCCGGCCCGCTCGTCGGCAGGGCCGGCCGCGGCCCCGGCTAGCCAAGAGCCTGGGCCGTGCTCTAGCCGCCGGCGACTCCCCATCGGCCGGTGATGCCCCATCGGTCGGTAACGCCCCCGCCGCCGGTGACGCCGCCAGGGACGCTCCATCCGCCGGTGACGCCCCTGCCGCCGGTGACGCCCCTGCCGCCGGTGACGCCCCTGCCGCCGGTGACGCTCCGGCCGCCGGTGACGCTCCGGCCGCCGGTGACGCTCCGGCCGCCGGTGACGCTCCGGCCGCCGGCGACGCTCCAGTCGGTGGCGGTCCGGCGCTGGCTCGGCCGGCCGGCGTGGTGCGCTCGCCGGCGTCCGAAGCTCCGGAAGCGCCAGCTACGGTCGACGACGCGCTGGCCTGCGCAGATGGCGATGAGGTGGCGGCAGCGGAGATGGTTCTGTCGACCTCGCCGGACCGGCGCCCTCCGCCGCAGGAGGAGGAGGACGGATGTCCTCCGCCGACGGAGGAGGGGGACCGGCGTCCTTCGTCGCCGGAGAAGGACCGGCATCCGTCGCCGGAGGAGGAGGAGGAGGACCGGCGTCCCTCTCCGGAGGAGGGGGAGGAGGACCGACGTCCGCCAGATGAGGGGGATGCTGTTGCTGCGTCCGGTGATCAGGCGGCTGAGGACGTGGGCGAGCAGGCGCCGGCAGAGGTACAGACCTTTCCCGAAGAGGACCAGCTGGAGCTGGAGCTGTTGTAAAGACGCGTGATTTACTTCGTGTGGCCAGCCGGATCGGCGATGTGCCATCGATCTCGATGCTGTGTTAAGGACTCGTCAGTGTCCTTTTAAAGTTCTGTGAAGAAGTCTCTGCCTGCTGGTATGTGACCCAGGCCAAACAACCACCTGTTTTCTTGCACGCTGACGCGGAAGGAACTGCCGAAACCCGGCCGTGCCATGGGAGGTCAGTGGTCCGTGACCTCGTGACCGTGATGACAGGGATGCCGGTACCGTGTGAAGCCTCACTTTGGTCTGATGTCTGGAGCTACACCTACCCTGCGTCTTGCATGGGGTCATGACTGACGTCTTGCATAGGATGTTGACCCAGTCCCTTGAGCTTTGCCGTGCCTTACAAGAAATAAACGTTTCACTCAATATTTAAGTCGGCTTATCATGTCACTACAGTCAGTAAGTAATCCAAGGCTCTAATGGTGTCATTAGCAGGCCTCCCGGTCCATTTCGGGACCGGCGTTCTCTTTGGTCGGAAGGCGGGAGCCGCGAGTAGGTATGCGGCCGGCCCGCTGCACCGGCGGCGGCGGCTGGCGGTATGTCACGTGTCGGTGCGAGAAAGACGTGATTCGAACTCCTGTTTATATGGCGTGCGATCGGTGCAGCTTTCGTTGAACCCCGGGGAGACTCGCAGATGAATACAATGAAGCGAAATACCTCGCCCAGAAAGCGCAAACTCGTTCAGCTAGGTAGCTGGCGGTTTCTGAAAGAATGTTTACGTCACGCAAATCGGGGTCAATTGCAGAACCCTGAACTATGAGAAAGCATAGAGCTGCAAGATCCCCGCCAAAATCAAGCACAAACCCGAGGCTAAAACTCGCACAACCCTTTGTCCTGGTGGGGGGTCACACAATGCACATCCACTGCATCCCACATGGCATAATCGGAAGCCCTGAAAAGCATCCTCGTCCAAGTCGCCGGACAAGGATCGCGGTCGGCCGCGGCCCGCCTGCTCAGCTGACGTTCTCCAGCCGGCGAGGCCAGACGACTGGCTCGATCTTCTTCGCGGGCTTCCTCGCGGCCGCTGCCGCCCCCGCCCGCCTCGTGACCCTGGCCGACCAGCGGTCGTCGCTGTCCTCCGTCTCCCTGCTCCCCGCTGACTGCGCGCCCTCACGCTCTGCCGGGGCTCGCTCGCGCTGCTGAGCCGGCTGCGCGTCGTCGGCTCCCGTGCTGTAGCGGGTCATGTCCCTGCTGGCGATGTGGTGCTGTCGGTGCCTCCCGCTGGCAGGCGTGGTCCCCGGCCGCGGCGTGCTGGGCTGGTCATGCTCAGACGAGTTGGATGGTATGTGGCGTCGGAAAAATATGAAGAACAGGCGATGCTTCTTGTGGTGGCGCGAGTGTTTGCTGGTTTTTCTGCAAGTGTAAGGTTGAATTAGCAGGATTGTCCTCGACCTCAGTTAGCTGCACGGTTGGCTTACGAGTCACAAGTGCATTGCTACAAACATAAATTATTATACATATACATCATTATTATTATACATAAATTATTATAGTGAATGAATTATTACATTATTATACGTAAATTATTATTGTTCATATAAATTATTATAAACATTAACTATTACAAACAACGTGAGCCATCTTTCTTCGGGACCGTGCTTTCCCCACAACTTGCCGTGCAAATTGCACCTGAGTACATGGCTGGTTATATTATATATACGTAATATTACTCAACATCATCGTCATCATCACATATCATCATTAGCACTATCACATCGTCTTCAAATGCGAAGCCATTTCTCAGCATTGAAACAGTTCTGTAACCGACCAGATATGTTCTTAAGAAGCATTAGGGACGCAGATCAAAGGCCTGGGTCCAAGGAAAAATCAGACTTTTGGAGTAGGATGGGTCAGCTTTGTTGACTCAGCCTCCTCTTCTTCCCTCCCCCACCCCCAAACTCCAGAAGGTAAGATCTCTGGTCAGGACCCATAGCATTATCTCAGTATCGTAGATGAACAGGGTCCAGGTCCCTTGATCGGCGCAATCTTAGCAACGGTGGTCGGGGCCTGCACCAGGCGTCAGGCTCAGCCAGTAGTACGATCCGAGTATCAGGAGTCGGGTTCAACCACGCCGGCGCCATCCCAGCACCAGACGTCAGGACCCGCTGTCAGTACTATCCGGGTATCAGGAGTGGGTCCTTCCACACCGTTCCGCCCTATCCCAGCGTCGGCTCACGTGGGGCCGGCGGCCGCGGCGGCCGGGTCGGCCGTCGGCGGCGGGTCGACTGCCGGCGGAGAGATCTGCGTCTGCAGCGGGCTCGAGGTGGCAGCACCGTCGCCGGGGTGAGCGCGGGCGGCGGACCTGCCCAGCAGCGCGAGGCGCCAGCTGAGCAGCACGGAGCCGGCCAGAGCGATCAGCTGGGAATCAGCGCACGTGCGTCAGCTGACGTCTGCTGGCGTGAGGCGTCCGGGCGCTGCAGCACGAGTGTTCAAACGTCGCGTGAAAAACGGACGCATCTAAGCGAAGCATACGTGGATGGACAGAGTCTAGCGTGCGTCACATTCTCCACTTGTCATATTGCTGAAGCTCATACAATAGGCCGTTGCTGAATGTGGCGCAATGAACCACTCCGGATTGGTTAAAGCCTGCTGAAGCGTTATTCCCCCCTCCCCGACCCGAAGCGTCACGAGGTCATCAAGCAAGTCGCCGGCGCCTAATGACGTCAGTCGGCCAGCTGATGGACACCGCCACGCTCACGTTCGTGTACCACCGGATCACGCTGCTGAACCTCGCGTAGCCTCTGACGGCCTGCCGAGCAGCCGTCTCTGAGGCTGGGCAGCGCGCGCGTACCAAGATGCCGAGGATGGCGCAGCAGACGGAGAGCAGGCACCACCTGAGGGAGGCGTTCCGGGCCTGGGCCTTCTCTTGGAGCGCGCCGCCCCGCTCCGCGCCGGTCACCGTCACCGCGGGGAACGCTGTCGACACGGCCGGCAGTCAGCGGATCACGTCTGATCGCGTGAGGCGCCCTTCGCACCCGGCAGCAGCCGACGTGCTTGGGAGCCAACGGGCAGGCCCAACACTGCAGCGTACGTGTACAGTGAAACTCATTTCAGGTGTGTGTGTGCATAACACCCATACTCTGCCGACAACTTACTCAGTGTATGAACTGATGAGTTTTGGTACTAGCAGCCGTTCGATGTTTTCCTGACCGGATGTCGGTACTTGTAAGGTTTAGGAAAACAAACAATAAACTCTGAGGGCACTAGTCCAGATGTGACGGACTTGCGCGCAGACTGACTTTTTTCAGCTTTTTGACAGCTTTCTGACAGCTTTCAGGGCGTCTGGCCCCAGGCATCGCTCGTGGTGCAAGTGCCGCTGGGCTAACACCATATGAATAAAGCGAACGCGATGCATAACGCACCATGCTACCTCGAACCGAGCTCTGCGGACGCTGTACACGTTCTGTGCACGTTTGACCCTTCATCTGAGTGCGAATGAACCGAGATGGGTCCCGCTTCAGAACAGACACTCACGCACCAGCCCGCACCGCGCAGGAGCAGCTCACCCGTCTTGACGCAGGTCGTGCCGCGCGCCATCGTGCCCCAAGCCATGGTCAGCGGTGCTGGACGGGCGTGCCCACGCGGCCGAACGACGTCGACAACTGCCACCCGCGCACCGTCACACGCAGACGGCAAATCGATCTCACACCTGGCAAAACATCGAGCTCGTGCGCGTAAAGGCGCCGTGTCGCGGTGCGAGTGCCACCTCCGCGTCAGCCGATGCTAACGGGCGGTCGGGCGCTGAACGCGACGGCGCCAGCTGAATCGTGCCGCTTGGTGACGGTACTGTCGTATCGACGCAACATGTACATCATGAGCCATCGCCCGCTGTGTGTCTGTTCGCCTGGCGTGTTTGTTAAGCTGGAATCGCAGGCGACAGTTTCGGTCGTGACGCTCTGTTTATCTGCAGTTTAACTAGCTGCGCTCTCGCGATTCGTGACGCTTTGTTTGTTTGCACTTAAGCTGAACTTCCATGGTTCGTGACACTTTGTGTGCATTTTAACCACCTGCACTCCCACGACTCGTGACGCTTTATTTGTTTGCAATTTGTTAACTAGCTGAACTCACGCGGTTCGTGATTTTTAACGTGTGCATTTTAACTAGCTGAACTCCCACGGCCGTGATGCTTTATTTATTAGCAGTTTAACTAGTTGAGCTCCTACGAAACAGAGCACATGTCGACACAGGAACGTACATCGGATTCATGCATCCATATACATCTGTTGTAGCCTCAGCACCACAACAGCCAGTCGGTTGTAATGCGCTGAGGTATCCTGCCCTCGAAGAATGCAGCTGGGAACAGAATTCCATGAAAATAGAATACATGATATGAAACAGCTCAATCAGCATCATTTCAGACTTTCAAACAGAAGTGGCTCGATACAAGCCGAATTGTAAGCGAATGAGGTTGTAGCGTGGCTGGCGGTTTGAGCGGTGGCTCAAACGTGAACCGCTGAGCAGCGTCCAATCAGCATGGCGAGATGGAGTTCTAAAGCAGCAGTTTAGCTAAAGATGAACAGCCAGTCAGGTGACCGATGTCAGTATTTATTGCCGTTGCCCACTCGCCGCTCGTGAAGGGTGACAGGTCACGGGGGTCGCGCAGAGCCCGACTCGGGACCATGGAGACGGGGTTAAAGGGCATCGCACTGCCATTCCGGGGCTCGTCCGCCAAATGTACGTGGTGAGTGGAATGGTTGTAATTCAAATACGTCATTGGTATGATTAAATCACCTTGCATGCTGGTGATTTCAGTTGTGCGCTTTGACCACTGACATCCGTATTAAGTACGAGGTCTCCGTTTGCTTGCGGTCCGTTCCTGAAAACTCAGGTGAGCAACTGCCATCAACGGCGAAAGACCGCGCGCCCAGATGAATGGGCCTACGTCGGGGTTCGACTATTTCTTGCCACTCATTATCCCAGTTGCGGCGCAATCTTGCGCCGGTAATCGACGCCTGCTGATGACGATGGATGAATCAGTATGCACTGAAATGAGTGTATTCATCGACAGTGCGGTGAATGGCGCTGGTACTGGCGCCGCGTGCGTTACTCTGCCGTCGGCTGTCAGGCAGCGCCAGCGGTGTCCGGCCGTTCGTCGCTCTGTCGGCCGCGCGTCCCTCCGCCGGCCGGCGCGGTCCTCCGCTGCTGAGCCACCCACTCCACCGGCGGTGCCCGCTTCCGGCGCTGACGTGGCGCCGGTGGGGACGGTCTGACTGCTGACGGTGCTGGCGCTGGCCACCGCCACACCGTACCGCCGCGGGCTTTCGATCATCAGCAGCAGCAGCAGCGGCAGCGGCGGCGGCGGAGGCGGCGGCGGCGGCAGCGGCGGAGGCGGCGGCTGCGGCGGCGGCGGCGGCGGTAATGGGAAGCAGTGAGACCTCATGCGGTAAGCAGCCCAGCCACCAGATTCCAGCCGTCGAAAATCAGCACTACACGAGCGCGGCGCTGGAGCCAGGCTCGGAGCTGGTGCGCGCCGCCGCCGCCGCCGCATCCGATGTCCGACTGTGCGCGCTCCACTGTCAGCGGGGCGTCGTCGCGCGCCTCGGCTTCCACTTCCAAGCGCCAAGTGCGGACTGCTCTCAGCCCTGTACCCGGACCAGGCCATCACGCGCGTGCTCCAGGTGCCGCCCACCAACGGATATCAGTGGGAACGCGAGCCGCGCATGAAAGCGAACGTCACGCGGACCGGGGGGACGAACGTCACGAGGGGATGAACGGCTGGACGGTTGTGCGGCTAGCACCGGACGATCGCTGTGCTAACACCGGACGACCGTGCGGCGGACACCGGATGACCGTGCGGCTCAGCCCCGCCGCCGGAGAGTGCGGTAGTGCGCGGCCGCTCGGCTCGTCACAGGGCGCGCCACGTCGCACCACCACCATTTCTGGCCGAGGACGCAACAAGTTAGGGTGGGGGAGGGGTAACACGTGCGTGGGGGCGTTAATAAATATATAATAACCTATCACTTCTTTCCTCGGATTCCGCAGGAGTCCTCGGACTTCGTGGGTTTCATCCCCAGGTGAAGGAGCGGAAGAGGCATCGACGCCTCCTCCCCTTCCCGGCAGAGACGCTTACGCAAGAGGGCAGCCGGCGCTGACTTACATCTCACAGGCACTGACTTTCACCCCACCGACACTGACTGACACCTCACCGACACCGACTGACACCCCACCGATAGCCTCCGACACCTATCGACAGCCACCGTCACTGACTGACACCCACCGACACTGACTGACACCCACCGATAGCCTCTGACACCCATCGACACTGACTGACACCACACCGACTCTGGATGATACCCCATCGACACCGACTGACACCGCACCGACTCTGACTGATACCCCATCGACACTGACTGACACCCACCGACACTAACTGACACCCACCGATAGCCTCTGACACCACACCGACTCTGACTGATACCCTATCGACACTGACTGACACCCACCGACACTGACTGACACCCACAGATAGCCTCTGACACCACACCGACTCTGACACCCGATCGACACTGACCGACACCCATCGACACTGACTTACACCCACCGGTAGCCTCTGACACCCATCGACACCCACCGACACTGACTGACACGCACCGACTCCGAGACCTCACTGGCAGTCGTCGCCGTTACGCCGCCTCGGGCAGCCGGCGAGGAGTCAGCCAGCACGCCCATCACTTCCGGCCCGTCCGGCGCCAGCTCGCCCTGGCCGGCCGGTTCAGCGGTGGCTCGGCGAGAGGGCGGACGAAACGTAGCGCTGCGAGTACTGGTCGTTCGCGATATCATCGCAGCTTGGACCTTGGCAGAGCACGAACACTGCGCATACTCGTAGTGAATTTGACTGTCATGTATTTGCCAAGCTGGATGCCTTCGCCCATAAACACCTGACACGTGGCTGCATGTGAGCCTACGAAATGCAGCGCGTTTCGGAGTCCGCGGGAGCTTCCCGGAGGCGTACTGGACTGTCCTCCGTTGAAGGAACTCGGGGTGCTTGAGCCTGACTGCGAGGCCAGAACGAAGGCCCGGAAAGCTTGGTGAGGCCGGGAGGCAGGCCCGGCAAGCTTGGCGAGGCAGGGAGGCAGGCCCGGCAAGCTTGGCGAGGCAGGGAGGCAGGCCCGGCAAGCTTGGCGAGGCAGGGAGGCAGGCCCGGCAAGCTTGGCGGGGCAGGGAGGCAGGCCCGGCAAGCTTGGCGAGGCAGGGAGGCAGGCCCGGCAAGCTTGGCGAGGCCGGGAGGCAGGCCGGCTAGCTTGGTGTGGTCCGAGTACGTCAGCATGTCGGCGCACGAAACGGAGCGCTCAGGTCACTCGAATCCACACCTCACATTCCGCGCGTGCCAACACTTCATCGGCCCAAGAGGCGCCAGTCAGACTGATGTTCGCACTCTTGTGATAATCTTCTGAGCAAATACCCAGGAACGGAAGTGGCATGTCCCTGCCGTATGCATGCACGTATGGCCGGGTCAGCAGAACTGTTTGTCAGTATTACGCCAAGTCTCCGGGCGTCCGCAGGATGTGACCATTCACACAGGTCACACACACAGGTCACAAACAGGTCACATTCATGTCGCCAGGTCTCCGAGTGTTTGCAGAATGTGACCGGTCGTATTTCTGCGGCGCTTAGACACGTGACCCGGGGCAGTGGCGCACGCAGGGGCGCATGGGGTACGTGCCACCTCTCTTAGGTGCCGAGAGGCCCGGAGGGCCCTTCGAGCTCGACGATTAAGGGCCCAAAAGGCTGGCATTATGGGTCCCGGCCTTGCGGGTCGGGCTCTCAAAGGCCAGTCCCTTTGCATCGATTGAAGTCCCCCACAGTCTATGAGAACCTCTATGTTGGCCATAATTATTGTATTTGACGTCAGCTGACATTCCACATACATTCATGACTATTTTGTGTCACTACTCTGAAAGATAAATCAATATGTAAAAAACAAAGGAAAGTGATAAGGGGTAAACAACAAACAAACGCATGCGCGCATAAACAATACACGGCAATCCTGTCGCACGGGAAAGGACTTGGCAGCGCGCTTAAAACATGTTGAATCCAGCCGTCTAACATCTATAGGCAGCTCATTCATGTGAGACGCCGCTCTGTATGCAGAGGACCGCTGTCCTGCCGCCGTGCGCACCGCCGGGAGCGCAGGTTATGGTCCATGCGGGTAGTTCGGTCACTGGTCCGCGCGTCAACGTATGTTTGAAACAAACAGGCATGACCTGCAGGTTTTCATCGCTCACGTGATTTGCGCGCAGCGATAACAGTCTGCGCTTCACACATTTGGTGAGGCGTGGCAAAGCGCAGGTCAGTCTACAGGTCAGGTCAGACATTACCTTCATCGAACAGTCGGCTCCGTGTCGGCCGAGTCCTGGGGTCCATTTCCAAAAAAGGCAGGTGCCTGCCAATGACCTTGCTTGGGGCCCCTGCACCCATCAGGGGCTCTGTGTCAGTGAGGGGATCTGTGTCGGCAAGGGGCTCCGAGTTGGCCTCTGAAACATACGCTGCAGAGGGACAGGGACAGGGCCTGGCCCCCGAATGCCGGAGCGCTTTTAGCGTTGGTTGGGGCCTCTGACAAGGAGAGATATGAGGTCTAATGATGAGAGTCTTCTTTAAGACGATGGAAGGGTTCTCTGTCAGTCCGGGCCTCCGGCACGGAACGGGGCCCTCCGCCCCATTTCAGCTGGGGACCTGTCAAACCAAACTGAAGTCTCTGTGCCAATTATTGGACCACCCGTGGCGATTAGGGGTCCTGTTGCGTCAAAGAGAACTACCGCATTGATCTAAGACCAACCGCCTAGGGCAGAGAGCACCCCGCTTCAGAAAGGGACCAGTGCACGCTGCATTCCGCTAAAGGCCTACGGATAGACGTGGGGCCCCCGCCCTGCATCGCTGGAATGACATCCGGTAGCAACCCTCGCTGGGACGGAGTTGTCCTTCAGCCCTTGGCTGGGAATGATCATGTGCTCCTAGTGTTCTTCCCATGTAGCCCATCGTCGGGAAAAGGTGGAGTTTCACAAGTGTACAAAACGTGGATCGAAATGACTGAAAAAATAAAGAAAAGTCCAGCCTATATTTGCCTGAAAACGTGCATTCTTTTGGAAAACCGACTTGCGAAAAAAATCATATCGAAAGCTTAGAGCCTGCGCACTGGCAAACTTAGAATCAAGAACAATTGCTTTGACCGCGATTGCAGTGTTCGTAAAACCGAACAGCGTTGGCCGCTACAGACCAGACCAGTCGGTTGGCGCCGGGCGCGTGGGAATGACCGTCGTGAAATAATGCTTCCGAGAGTCTTTTAAAATAAAAATTCCTACCGCTCAAGGATTATAAGAATGTTCATCCATTCCTATTATCGATCCAAAAATCACGCAGGTGCATCATCCACCAGAGCTGCCTACCAAACGTGGAAATTGATGTCATAAAACATTTAAAGGTACTGTTTTCACATACGTCATCATCTTCATCCGTCCGTTGACCGTAAGCTGGACTTAGATGCAGGGATGACAGTGCGCAGCCTGCGGAGACTGCAACGCAGGGCGTCGGGTATTCCGTTGCTAAGGTTTCCAAGCGCGCGTGTTTGAAACTACGCCACATAACAGAGTTAAATCTTCCCGTAGCTTCGCTGGCCTTGGTCCCAATTAAGGAAGTGACTTATATAAATACAACGAATCTAATCGTGCCCTCGAAATCAAGCGGGCGAATTCAACGATTTTTGGAAGGTGGCCTTTCACCATGAAGGGGCTTTTGTTAACTCTGCGCCCCCCCCCCCTTACCATGCCTCTGACCTCGCCCTTGCCCGGGAGGACGGGGTCCGCGTAGCGTCTGAGCGGGTCACCAGCTCTTCTTGGGCAATGGGCGGGTGAGAAGAGAGAGGTCCGTGTAGCGTCTGAGCGGGTCACCAGCTCTGCTTGGGCAGCGGCCGGAGGGGGGGGGGGGGCGTGTCGCGGCTGAGCGGGTCACCAGCTCGCTTGGACAGCGGCCGGGGAGAAGGGGGGGGGGGTCCGTGTAGCGTCTGAGCGGGTCACCAGCTCTGCTTGGGCAGGGGCCGGGTGAGAGGAGAGGGGGGTCCGTGTAGCGTCTGAGCGGGTCACCAGCTCTGCTTGGGCAGTGGCCAGGTGAGGGGAGAGGGGGGTCCGTGCAGCGTCTGAGCGGGTCACCAGCTCTGTTTGGGCAGTGACCGGCCAGACCGCCAGGGGTGGCTCTGCAGGATGCGCGCGCCCCGACGCCAGACGCCCATCAGGTCGGCCGTCCGCAGCGGAGACGTGCCCATGCGGCGCAGCTGGCGGCCCCGCGAGTCGACGCCGTCCGTGCGGGCGCCCAGCTCCATCAGAGTGGTCACCGGGCCTGTGGACAGGACGCGCGTCGGACTCGTGCAACGGCGGCGGGGGGGGGGGGGGGAGCGACAGGCTGACGGGCAGAGAGTGATCCCCGACGAGGCCCTCCCAGAGGGCTCCATCAGCCTCGGGGCCCCGGGAAGTCCGCGAGACATTCTTGGCCAAGTAGATCACCCCAATGGCTGGATAGACCGAAATAAAAATAACTGTTCGGTGACCGTCTTATGAACGTCTAATGTCGGTGCTCAGATTCGGAACGGCCAAGAGCACACCGTCAATACACATCGGCGTAGTTCCATTTAAGGTTGGGACTCAGCCTGAACCCCGACGCCTGGTGCGCCTGGTCCGACATAACGCCCCCTCTATGCGGCATGTCAATATCAACAGGTCACCACTGAGACCACTGAGACCAATATACACCGGACTCAATGTCGCGGCGCTTGTTTAAGCTAATGTCCAGATCTTGGCAACTGAATGCAGATCTTGGCAACTGAATGCAGATCTTGGCAACTGCTGAAAACAGGTCGGACGGATGAGAGTGAATCCTGTTTATGCATTTCTTGTTATCGCTACGAAGGTAACGTCATGTTCGATATATACGTGGTTGATATATGTTTGCATGCTAACACATCACTCGGAGTTGCCCAGGTTTCAAAAGCTGTGGCATGAAGCGGTCAGCCATTTTTAACCCAGCGTGGCTAGAACGTGCAAAAACATGCAGTTCTAAAAAGAAGCCAAGTCTTCACAAGACGCCGAGAGCACACTGAACGCACAAGAACAAAAGGGTCAAACAAATCTACACCACGGACCAAAGAATCCATGCGAGCGTCCCGACTGGGGTTACTTTTTAGCGGTGCGCCGTCGGCAGCTCGTGACTCGTTGAGCTCGTGGCCCGTGTGCGGCGCGGCGGCGTCACCTCCGAGAAGAGCGGCGCGCATCAGGGCCGTCCAGCCCTGCGAGTCGGCTTGCTCCAGCGGGCTGCCCGCCTGCACCAGGCGCCGCAGCACAGCGCAGCTTCCGCCGTCGGCCGCATGGTGGAGCGCGGATCGCCCCGACGAGTCCGCCGCCCGCACGTCCGCCCCGGCAGACAGCAGCTGCTCGGTGATGGCCAGGTGACCCTGTGGGAGTCGGACAGCAGCTGCTCGGTGATGGCCAGGTGACCCTGCGGGAGCCGGACAGCAGCTGATCGGTGATGGCCAGGTGACCCCGTGGGAGTCGGACAGCAGCTGCTCAGTGATGGCCACGTGACCCTGTGGGAGTCGGACAGCAGCCGCTCTGTGATGGCCAGGTGACCCTGTGGGAGTCGGACAGCAGCTGCTCGGTGATGGCCAGGTGACCCTGTGGGAGTCGGACAGCAGCCGCTCGGTGATGGCCAGGTGACCCTATGGGAACCGGACAGCAGCTAGTGACTGGTAGCCATCTGACCCAGTGGAAAACTGAGCTGGCGTTGCGATAGAAGGTACCAGAATACCTGGGCTCTTTCCCTAGGCCCAGATTTTTCGTGTTTTAACTTAGAGGACTCATGGTATAAAGTTAAAATAGGCGTGATGCACCCTCGCCGAGCTCTGATCCCTCCCGAAGAAATCCTCACTGCGCCCTGACTGTTCGCCTTACCCAGCCTAAGGCAGTCAGTCACTGCGAGCCGCAATCCGCCGATGGATGGCCAGTACACATCAGCTGACATCTGACATCACAGTGAAGATATGCTAGCTACGCCGATCATAACACAACGTCTCGTTTTGAGAGGAGTGCCGCCCGTTCTGCGCCGCGGGCAACTGAGGTGTAAGGGCCCCACCATCCAACGCAGGACGGGTCCCCTCCCCCCCACCCCGCCTCACCGCAAAGCTGGCGAACATAAGCGCCGTCTTGGCGGCGCCGTGGCTGCGCACGTTCACGTCGGCGCCGCAGCGCAGCAGCAGTGCTGCCATCTGCGCGAAGCCCTCGCGAGCGGCCACCATGAGCGCCGTCAGGCCGTACGGGCTGAGCGCGTCGACGACGCGGGGCCGGCGCGCCAGCACGGCGGCGGCGCGCTCGCGCCGGTCCAGCTGGACGGCCCGATGGAGCTCGGTCGCCGAGACGGGTGCCGCGCTCGTCATGAAGCTGTGCACCTGGGCATGGCAGGGGCTGCGCTCACGGCGGGAGCCGGTCAGCCGGTGGATCAGTGTCCTGCTTGGAGAGTGAAGACCACTTCCTTACGTGAGGCGAGCACAATTCGTTGTGTTTGCTGCTTTTTTTTAGGAAAGTTGTCATTTACGCGTTTAGCATTCTTGAAAATTGGAGTCAAATATCCGTTTCCGTAGCAAAGCAGTAGAACGACACCGCTTGAAATTTCTCACCAGCCCGGACCATCCATCATCATCATCAGCGTGAACACACTACAGTACAGACTACGCATAGACAACAAAAGACTGCGACCGGCGCGTCAAGCACAGCCGCGCTCCGTCCGCGACCTCACCTCGCTGGCCTCGCCGCCTCGGCTGACTCGCAGTCGGTAGGGGGCGTTAGCCTGCAGCCGGCGCAGGCAGTGAGCACGTCCGAAGCCCCGGTACAGCTGCACCCAGCGGCCGGCCGGGCCCGGCTCATACACCTCCAGTGTGGAGATCTGCCGGACCGGCGCGGCGTCACCCGCCCCGCCATCCGGGGCGGACCCGCCAGCGTCTCCGCCGTCGTTCCGATCGGCCGCAGACTGGAGACGCTGGGAGTCGATGTCCGGGTCAGTTGGCACTGCGCGCGACGCCGGCGGGGTCAGGCTCCGGCCGTCCGCGGCCTGCTCTCCGCCGCCGCCGGAGTCAGGCGCTGGACGTCCGTCCTGACCTCCTTCCTCCGTCCTCCGACCTCCGTCTCGACCTCCGCCGCCGTCGCCGGCGGAGGTCGGCGCCGCGGCCACCTCGGAGGGGCTCCGGCGGCTCCACGTCACGTGCAGCTCGTGGGGTCCGACCCGCTGGCACTCGATCACCAGCCGACCGGCCGCCATGGCCTCGTCTTCCCCGATGCTGGTGACGCAGTCAGTGGTGCTCATCTCCTCACTCGTGTCTCACAAGGCTGGATCTTGACAGCTGCCGTTGTGGACGCCCACACCCCGCCACAAAGACGGCGGCTCTGCAGCTCCCAGACGGGTGTCTGAGAGCCGGCACAGTTCCGCCGACGCGGCACGACCCTCGGCGCCGGCACGGCACGACCCTCGGCACCGACACGACACGACCTCCGGCGGACAGAAGCGGTCTAGCGGGGACGGCCGGCACGGCCGTCCGGGCCTCCATCGACTAAACAACGACCGCCGCTGCCCGTCGGTCGCGGCTCCACCGAGCCCCTGGGTCAGAGGCGTCACCATGGCGACGGCCGGGCGCCGTCTGATGGGGTCTGGCGGGATACCGTGCCATAGGACGGACATCGCCTGACAGGATACCGTGCCATAGGACGGGCGCCGTCTGATGGGGTCTGGCGGGATACCGTGCCATAGGACGGACACCGTCTGGAGGGGGTCTGGCAGGACACCGTGCCATAGGACGGACACCGTCTGATGGGGGTCTGGCGGGATACCGTGCCATAGGACAGGCGCCGTCTGGTGGGGATCTGGCGGGATACCGTGCCATAGGACGGACACCGTCTGATGGGGGTCTGGTGGGATATCGTGCCATGTGACGGACACCGTCTGGAGGGGGTTTGGTGGCATGCTGTGCCACAGGACGGGGGCCGTGCGGTGGGATACCGCGCCACCCCGGGCGTGCACGCTGAGAGGCCGGGGCGGGCACGCCATTCTGCGCTCTCCTCCCATTTTAATTATACGGCGACTTTAGAATGGTATTGAGTTAAGCACATTATAGACTCCAACAGCAGTCGAGAAAAGTGCCACGTCACGCAGGTTTGTGAGAATGTCTTGGGCGGCAGGAGTTGCAATTGCGGACTTCGAAAAACGGGTCTTGCTGTCAACAGCAGAGCAAAATTGAAAAAGACCCATGCTGACGGCTGCGAACCAAAACGCTTTTTTCCAAACATCCTTTATTGCACTGTGAACCACACAAGCATTCACATTCGACTGAGCTGTAATACCCTCCTAGAAGGTCATCACACTACCACGATCACAAGACTCCTGGTATCCCGCCATACACTAGTGCCTGCACTACATCTTCACCACAAGACGCACACTACTCGGACTGCAAGCAGACATACAAACAACAATCAGTTCTACATAATTTGCCCCGAAAATGTCATAGACATCAAAATATTACTCCGATGAGAGCTAGATGTCTTCCAAAAATAGAATCTGCTTCGGAAGAATGTTCTACACGCTTCCCGACGAGTTGCGGCAGTATCGACGAGCTTTTTCCTGCGAGACTAGGTTAGGGCGGCTATTTCATACAACGGAGTTCCAACAGCAGCTGGATGGTGGGGAAAGACCCGGAGAGGCCAGTCTCCCCCCCCCCCCCCCCTAGCGCAGGAGACCGCAGCCGAGAACTCGAGAACGAGAACTGAGAACTATGCAGCCGGACCGAGTCCGTCGCCCGGCTTAGGACCGCACGTGCCGCGAGTACTGTTAACAGCTGCGCAGCACGGGTTGATGCTGCCGGTACATTTGACCTTTTCCTGCCACGAGAAGCGTCAGAGACGTGACGAGAGCGACCGCGGCTCCCTCTCGGCAACGAAGTGGACCCCGGCTGCTAACGGCCGCTGGCCCTCTACTCTGGCTCTACTCTGGCTGACGACTCTGGCTCTCCCCTCCCCCTCGCCCTCTATCCTCGTCCTCCTCCCCCAGGCCCAGGGCCGGCGCACTGCGGCGCGACCCCCCGGCAATGGCACTACGCACATACGACCAGCTCGTCACGCACCTGCGCACGATCACGTGCTCACACAGAACCCATCACAGAATATTCACAGTACGTTACAGCTCTCCTACGGACACGACACCGCTACATTCCACGCAGGGATTGGTCTAAGAGCCTTGAAGCCGTCGCGTCCAAACCAGCCCTGCCGGCTTCCCTTCCCACATCGCAGCACAGCGTCCGGGTCGTCGGGTAGTTTTGAAGGCACACATACGAGTTGCACCATTTACATGTAGTCAGGCGGGAGGCTATCGACGAAGCATTCCCCGGCTCTGCAGTGATATGGTCCCAACACAGCTCTAGGATCCCGGCGCGACTATAACAGCCCCGCGCCCACGCTTTCAGCCGACCCCTTGCCCTTTGACCTCCCATCACCTCCCTGCAACGTCAGCGTCACAGAGGCAACACAAACACGCGCAGGTCCCTGACCAAGAACTGAGCGTAACAATACTGTTGGGCTGAGGCTCTGGGAGGGGCGGCAGCGGCGGAGTGGCGTCCGCCGGCGGGTCGCGCTCGGGTCAAGTGTCGGCCGGCGCGGACCGCGCACCAGTCCCGCGCGCCGCGGCTGACCTGACCCGGGTCAGATCAGCTGGCTGGCTCGACCTCCCCGCCACCCCTCCCAGGCGACAGCGACGATAACCGAGACAGACGGCGCGACAGGCCGGCACCGGATGAGGGCATTGATGCGGCTCCGTCTGAGGAGTCTGTGCCTCCCTTCGTCGAGCCTTGAGATATCTTAGATATCTCCACGGAAAAATCTTCATCACAAAGAACGCGTCTGAGTCCCGTCAACCACACCTCTCGACGTTACAGATGGGCCCCTCACTGTGGCGGCGCTGTCATTCGTCGGAATGGGAGGACCAAAACGCCCCTTAGCATCGTGTCTCAAGCTGTTGTTGCCATTCATCATCCCTGAGCCGCTGAACAGTTCTGTCCCTGAGCCGCCATCCACTCCCTAACCCCCTGACGTGTGCGTTCGCAATTATGCCCGTCCTGTTCCATGCTCCAACTTCAGGGTCCGGCACCCGGTGAGCGGCGGTGCCACAGCCAACCAGCCCCACTGTATGCGTAAATGCTGCACGAACACCACACCGATCACCAGCTGCTGACACGGAGGACACGGCGGGCCGCCATGTCAGGCAGGATCAGACGCCGGGTCAGGCCGGGTCAGACGCCGGGCCGGCCTACCACCGCCGTCAGTGGCGGGCCGCGCCTCCCCGCCCCCATCAGGAGCGCTCGCTGCGACACTGCGCCGCCGCCGCCGCTCGGCGTCAGCCTCGAGACGCCCGCAGCGAGCGAGCTAGCGCTCCAGGTCCCGCACCGCTGACATACGCGTGCCACGCGTCGACGGCACCTGACAACAGGATATGTGCGATCCGCCGGGGCCCACGCCGGTCGGCCCCAACGACAGAGTATGATACGGGCGGCGCTGCCGACGGCACCGCAGCTCCGGCGGCACCAGGGTGTCCCCCCCCCCCCCTTCGTGGCCGGCTTGACACCCCGCTGCGGCCGAGCGAGGTCGGTCGGCCGGCCGCGCCGACTTCGCTAGAAGGTAGACGTGCCACAGAACTTGCGCAGGTTCTCGTAGGTGAACCAGAAGGTGAGGCTCCACGGCGCCATGCGGAGCCAGCAGGGCACGAAGCCCTTGTACATGGCCAGCAGACCCTCCTCCTGCACCAGCCGGAGGAAGCAGTCGATGGAGTTGCGGTACAGCACTCCCCTGTCGGGTCACCGGTCAAGGCTAGGTCAAGGTCGGGTCACAGGCAGCCGGTCACAGTATCGGCAGTGACCACCTACCAATTGCGCCGCGTTAACGCACGACTTTCCGTTCAGTTTAGAGTACTGCCGCTTCAGAAGCCTTTTAATAGCCATAATGAAAGCAAATTAGAGGCCACAATAAACACATACATATATACTGCCACACTTGAAGCATTCTGATAGCGCTGACGATGGTCTTGGTCGAGAATGAGGCTGAGGGTGAGGGCGAGGTTGAAAATTCGACGCGGAGCCTTCGCCACCGCTAGATTTGCGACTGAGCGTTACCTGCCGTGTTTGTCCGTTGGCTGGTTCATCACCCTCGTCTTCACCACGTCGGCCGGCGTGCCCAGCGTGGCCGACACCAGGCCCGAACAGGCGCTGCCGGGGGCCACACCACGGTCAGAGCACCCGGGTCACACTCCCGGGGCCGCCGTCGAGGGCCACGGGTCGGTGCGGAGTGAACGACCCGCATTCTCCATCCGCGCAACCACATTTGGAACGACAATCACGCATAGAAATGGATTTCCATTGCATAGAAGACAATGGGTGACAACAAGCATTCCGGCGGGCGAGGATGTGGTAAGCGGCTCCGACGCTGAGCCTGAAGGCGGCCCAGCTTCAGGCGGCGGGCTCTGCGCAGCCGCGCATCTGTCCCCACACGTTCCTTCAACTTCGCCTGCACATCCACAACGCATGCGCTTCACCACGCCGCGTCAGAGCCTAGCCCGGCCGGCCTGCCCGCCCGCCCGCCGGCGTGGCGCAGTGATCAGCCGAGCGCTGAGCCTCGCCGCCGCCTCACCTGGCCAGGAAGTGGGTGAGGTGGTTGTCGCCGAGTGTCGTGTTCTGCACCAAGCGGCCCTTGACCGAGTCGTAGGTGGTGAGGTCGCCGAGGTTGACCAGCGCCGAGCGCTGCACGTTCGGCACGCATCCCTTCCACAGGCTGCGCACGCCACCCTCGCGCACGATTTTGCGCAGCGCCTGGCCCGCGCTCTGCACCCTGCCGGGCGCCACCCGGCGGCGTGAGGGGCGCGGACAGCCGACGAGATGCGCGGCACACGGCAAGCGGGAAGCCGTCGTTCACACAGGCTGCTGCAAATCACTTGCTCGGTGTGGCTTCGCAATATCCCCGCTATAAAGTTCCCAGGCAAATTTTGTCAGGTGATGCCAAAGGGGACCATAAACACATCCTTTTCCGCCCATGCATTCCGGAAAATGACCCTCCGCGAATAGCGGCCGATGGCGCGGGTGATGACGCGCTGTCGGCGCGCACGGACGCGCGCCGCACTTCCGGACCGCCCTCACCCGAGCGTGAGCGCCTCACCGACCTGGGCTTCTTGCCGAGCAGTCTGCGCCGACCCTCCATCTGCATCTGGACTTTGACCAGGTCAGCCGGCGAGGCCAGCAGCTGACCGGTGCCGCCCATCACCAGGCCACCGAGTGCCGCCTGCCTGCACAGGTGTCACCACACGCGTGGGCGACCCAACAAACACCAGCGGCAACACCATGATGGATGTCTGTTGTTCACAAAGGCAGCACAAATATTGCCAGCAATGCCCGCCGCTGTAGAATATTGGGGATATGTGTTATATTTCAAGACTTCAAATATATGTCATCAGCTGGCGTCCTCCACGCCCCTTGATGCAACATAAATCACATGGGGGCAACTAACATCTCCGGTTCGGTTGTTGTACAACTTGCACGTACATGTACATAAGTACAAATTAAAATGGCACACATACAACTGTTAATGGAGGGTGAAACGCCCGCTGATTCACGTAATGGGCATGCCAAGCGCATACGTCACGAATATGTCACGAGTTTATACCACCATTCGGATTCGTTCCCGAAATCCGTTGCGACCCGTGTAAACCGGTTGCAATTTCAGTATCCATAAACAAACCGACCGCTCCTACAAGCTGTGCATTACCCAGTGGACTGGCCCGTATTCCCACCGAAGCAGCCAAGCCCCAGCTCCAACAGCGCAGCTGGCTCCTAACCGGGCGCCGACCGCTTCGTCTGCCGGCCCTGCGTCAGTCCCACACCCAGACCGCATTCCGCGCCGTCATAACGGCGCATTGCAGGGGCGGCCAAGCGGTGCACAGCACACCCCACTTGCCAGAGGCACGCCCCGAACGTGGCGAGCGACCGGCTCCGAGAATAGACACCTCTTAGTGGCTGACGGCCAGAATGTCAGTGGTGTCACCACCAGCGTCTGTGCATCGTGAGTGTCTCTGGCCGTGTCAGAAGTACCCGGCACTCAGGGCAAGCAGCGAGCGTCCTCGCTCGGTAGGGCGGGAGCGTCGTCGCCGGACCGACAGCGCGCCTGGCTGTCCTCGCCAGACAGACAGCCAGACTGATCCGACAGGCAGCATTCGCACCAGACATGCCACCTGTCCACCCAGACAGACCACCTGCCCACATCAGACAGATCACCTGTCCACTCCAGACAGACCACCTGTCTATCCCAGACAGTCCACCTGTCCACCCAGACAGATCACCTGCCCACATCAGACAGATTACCTGTCCACTCCAGACAGACCACCTGTTCATCCCAGACAGGCCACCTGTCCAGCCCAAACCGACCACCTGTCCACCTCAGACAGACCCCCTGTCCACACCAGGTAGACCCTCTGCCCACCCCGGGTAAACCCCCTACCTACCCCAGACAGACAAGACCAGACAGCCGACAGGCGGCGTGTCCGACCCCGGCAGAGGCCGCCGGTGCTCTCACCAGACGGGCAGCGAGCGGCCCTCTTCGCGGAGCTGGTTACGCATCCACTCGTAGCCATTCATGCGCACGCCGGTGTAGACGACGTGCCGCCAGATGGCGGGCGTGATGCCCTGCCAGAGCCGCAGCGGGCCCTCCTCGCGCACCACGCCCAGCGCCGTGCGCACCAGACCCCGGTACGGCACCTGGCGGCAGGCGGCGACGCGACCTCATCCGGCGGCGGGCCGGGCGGCGAGCCGGGCGGCGGGCCGGGCTGCTGACGACGCGCAGGCATGGGAGACGAGCTCAGGTCACCGACACGGACCGAGTCCCGGACGAGGCGGCGGGGCGGGCGCTTGCAGCAGGCCGGGACAGTCAGCTGGCTGACGGACCGGCGTCACTGGATAGGCCGGGCGTCGGGCGCGCGTCAGTTACGGGGCCGATAGCAAGAGACGACACGGGAACACCGCCGTCCGCCAGGCGGGGGAGGCGGGCGAAGGCGGGCAAGGCGGAGGGGAGGCGGAGGGAGGCGGAGGGAGGCGGAGGGAGGCGGAGGGGAGTCGAAGGGAGGCGGAGGGGAGTCGAAGGAAGGTGAAGGGAGGCGGAGGGAGGTGGGAGAGGCGGAGAGGAGGCGGAGGGAGGCGGAGAGGAGGCGGAGGGAGGCGGAGAGGAGGCGGAGGGAGGCGGGGGAGGCGGAGGGAGTCGAAGGGAGGCGAATGGAGGCGGAGGGGAAGCGAAGGGAAGGCGTACGGGGAGGCGCGCCTTAGAGTGGGGATGACCAGCTCGCCTACGCAGCACCTCACAGAAGCCGGCCCTACGAACCGGTCGCCTAACACACGAGGCGTGGGAAACGGCGACGGAGAAGCCCCGCTCGGCAAAGAGCTCGCGCGTACAGCGACAACGACCGGCGGCGTCATCACGGCCGACGCTATCCAACTCCGCAGCCACACATGGCTCCGGCGGAAGAGACACAGGAGCGGACAGCGGCCGCTCCTTACCTTGCTGTCGGCCGCCTCGCCCTGGATCTGGAGGCGTGTCTTTGTCAGGTCCAGTGGGTACGTCGCTGAAAATGAGCCGTCTCACAACACGTCGGCGCAGAGCCAAAACCACCGCAGCCGCGGCGCGCGCAAAACGCCCGCGTCCACATCAGCGCAAAACCCATCCAGCGTACACTCGGCGCGCGCAAAAGTGGGTCGGTCCGTCCAGCGCAGCCACGCCAGCGGCAAGCACCCCCTCCCCTTCCCCCAGATGGGGCGGGGGCGCGAGGATGGCATCCGATCCCGTGTCACACAACACCGTGCAGGGACGACAGCCGCAGCGAACTGGCGTCAATGACCCCCGAGCCATTGAGGGCGCCCGGTGACAAAGCGGTCAGAAAAGCCAGCATCGGTCTGCCGGTTCAACGATGACAAACGGGACAGCGGTCAGATGGTCAGCCGCGGGTCAGACTGCCAGCTGCGGTTCAGATTGTCAGCAGCGGGTCAGATTGTCAGCCGGGGGTCATATTGTCAGCAGCGGGTCAGATTGTCAGCTGCGGGTCAGATTGTCAGCCGGGGGTCGGATTGCCAGCAGCGGGTCAGATTGTCAGCTGCGGGTCAAATGGTCAGCCGGGGGTTGGAACGTCAGCCGCGGGTCAGATGGTCAGCTGAGGGTCAGATTGTTAGCCGGGGGTCAGATTGTTAGCCGCGGGTCAGATGGTCAGCCCAGTCAGTGACTGATGGGTCAACATAATTCAGCCACGGGCCTCCTAGCCGGATGGTGACCGGAGAGTTAAAAGGTCGGCACAGCCTCCCACGCCGTTCCCCAGTCGAAAGGTGCCCAATGGGGCAACATGTTCGTCAAAGGTTCCCTGGTCGGAAGGTGGCGCTTTGCGGTGTATCCGTAACATGGCCTCCTCTCTAAGACGCCTAACCAGCCGCGACGCTCAGCACACAGATCATCCCTGGTCTGTGCAATACGCTGAAAATGCATTAGAAAACGGCATACCGCCAAAGCGTGTATGGGCTTTGCTCGACCAAGCACAGCCATGTGCCCTATGTTGTGACCCATGTCTCAGCATTCTGATCGCATTCATTAGGTTCCCGAGACTCATTCCAACACGTGGCTCCGGGCAGTGGGCCCTCCTCAGCTGGGTCCCGGCGTCCGGGTCCCATCGCCCCATGTCATCGGTTGCGTCTCATCGGCTGGGAGCAGTGGGCCCTCCTCAGCTGGGTCACGGTGTTTGGGTCCCATCGCCCCGCGTCATCGGTCGCGTCTCATCGGCTGGGGGCGAGTCCGGGGCGCCCGGCAGTCGGGTCGACTCACCAAACTCGGCGCACGAGGCGGCCGCGCACGACAGCAGGTACTTGAACCACACGGCGTCGGCTGTGCCCACGTCCACCATCTTGCCGATCGCCATCGTGCCTGTGCCAGACGTGCGCCAGGTCACTGACCGCAGCCGACCTGCTCGGGTCACCGCGCGGCAGGCGGCCCGCCTGAAGAGCCGCTCGGGTCACCGCGCGGTAGGCCTGTAGAGCTGCCAGTTAAAGCTTGTCGCCGCCAGACGTATGGTCTCGCGACTGCGCGGTGAACAAGACACCTGCTTATTAAGCTGCGTGGGGAATGTCGATGGGTTCGGTACTGGAGTTTTCCCACGCTTAAATGGTGACAAATTTTGCACACACGCAAAATCGCGAAAAAACAACAGATCAAGTGTTACAATCGGCATGAGACAAGTTGCAGAGAACCAATCGACCGACCCCAAAGGCTTAAGGCTATCCGACGTCCTTCGACCACTGGCTTGCTATCAGGTGCTATAAGCGGAGCCAACGCCCGCTTAAAGCTACACGAGGCGAGACCAACAAACCGAAGAATGACAACGTCCGCTGTTTGCTCAGCGTTCGGAACGGCACGCTAACGCACCGCAGCGACCGGGCCCACCGCCGCGGCCGTTCTGCCCCACATGTGGCGACAAGGTAAACAGTCACGAAGGCAGGCGCCGGACACCGCCGCACCGAGGCCGCGTCATCCCACCGGCCAGAACACGGACCGCGAACAAAGTTCGTGAACGCCGGCCGCCGGACTGCGTGCCAGTGAGGTCCGCCGACCAGTGACGTCATGGACGATCAGCCGACTGACGCATGACCCAGCAGAAGGTCATTGTTCACGGCTGCCGGCCGCGTCAGCACCATGACGTGACAGAAGGCAGGCCCACTCTGTTTATGGCCATGAGTTCACGAGATGTATGAAGGCAGTGCTAGGACTGAGGGGGCTGCGAAGCAGGGGTCAGACCAGCCAGGTTTTATTTTATCAACAAATTTCAAAGTAAAAAAAGACCTGCATCAGTTCTTTACAGACAGCCCAGTTTCAAGACATCATTACAATCACATTAAGAGCATTCCAACACCAACTGGCATACTCAGTGGCAACTAGCCCATTCAGTTCACAAATTGTAATGAAACTGTGTGTGAGGAAGGGGGTATGTGACAGTATTAAAGCTCACATCCAGGCAGTTGCTTTTTATGTTCATCAAGCATCAGTGGTCAAGATATAATAGCACACATATTACATGCATGATATAACAATATTATGTTTGGTGAGCTCTATCAAGTTGACAAAGAATTGGGACTAAAAAATATATTATCTAGTTTCCACTAAAGCAATACCTATTCAACTTAACAGATCTATTTGAATTTCTTCATGAAATCTATGGCTTTAAATGCTCAGAGCAGCAAAAGCATTCCATAATTTCAGCTTTTAACCTGATTATCTTACTTTGAATTACAACAAAATCAAATAGGTTTTTGGATGCAATGTAAAGGGTAAGTTGTACCTACTAAAGTAAATGTCAGTCATGTTCTATCTGCATATGCCTTACACTTAACTTAAAAAGAACAGGTGATTTCAGGCATTTCACAAAAGCAAAACATGGAATTAGAAGTACCATATGATGTTACACTACACATACATTCAAAATCAATATTTTGGTTAAACTTGCAACACCCCTGAAGCTGCAGCAGTCTGATGTTAACCATCAGCAGAGAGAGAAGTCCTTTTGCATCAGAAAAACCTCTATACAGTAGCTTATCTTCTGAGGTGTCAGGGTCTCTACTCGTGATCACATGTTGGTCAACATGCATGCACATGAACATGGTTGTCAAGATAGGCACTGTGAGTGTCTGACACCAGATGGCATGCAGATTTTCTCATCTTTATCAGAATTTTCCATGCATGAATCCTCAGCAACATCTACCCTATATATCATAAAACTCAGGCACCACAATATAAACGCTCAATGTTAACATGTGTGTTGCGACCTCCCAGCATACCTCTAAAATGTAAATAGACACCAAAATGAAAATGCACACCACCAACACTCATCTTGAAACATGCAAAGTAAATTAAACAACCAGCATGCCCATCAAACAACTTTGTCAAGTGTTGTGTATCTGTATAAAAACTGGATTATAACACTCAGCAATGGAAAAGAAAATCATGGGCAGTCACCTTAAATAATGGAAGAAGTAAAACAATTATGGAGTGCAGCTCAAGCAACCATGATATTTGCTGGTGTACTCATCACTGCATGAATAAAACTCAGTGTAGTAATGCAGTAACACCTAATAGCACCTATGCAGTTGATTTAGCAATCAAATCATGTGACCAATACTTTGGCAATTTTAGTTAGCTTCACTTCTTACATTTGCATGGCCAAACATCCTTGAAAGTTGAAAAGTGGCCCCACTTTGCCATGCATGGTACAAACAATATGTGAGGTGCACCATGCAATTATGATTCAGTCAGTCCATAGCCCTAGGAACACAGGTCTGAGGGAGGCAAGGTCTCCACTTCTCCAAGTAGCTTCAATATCAATTTTATGGTGGACATGGAAAATGCAACAAAAGTTATAACATGTTTCATAGCAGTGCTTTTTGACAGATTAAAAATGTTCAACCTGGCGTCAAATCTAATTTTAAAGACCATTATCTCCATGCTCACCACAATGTCATTACTTAAGCTGCTATAACAGTGAGAACTAGCCTTCCTCAGGCCTGCGCACCTGAAATTATGGTTGCTTGTAATGGGCACCAACCTGCGAGCGTGCAAGCAAATCCAGCGGCTACACAAATACCACAAGCTGCAGAAAAAATCAACAACGCGCCCCACCGTCAGCAGGCCAAGAGGAATAGTGCAATAAATCACCGATGTCCGACGACAGGCAGCTAATGCAGCAGCTGCGCAATTACTGTCACATCTAGGGAACGGACTGAACGGTCAACAAAAACTGTGCGCAACTCATGCTCCGAGCATTTAGGACCAATCGACATGAAACCCTCACTACTCGATGCCGCTTGGTAAAAAATCACCATTGCCTTTGGTCATGTCAAGGGTCACTAAAAAATCCCAAACCTCAAAAGTCAGATTGCAGGCAACCCCATGCTCCGGCTCCGAGCCTTCAGGTTAAATCACCCGAAAGCCTTTAAATCGATGTGCCACAGTCGATATTCATTAATTTCCAGAGACTGGTGAACTTGGAGCAAGTCAAAGGTCACCAAAATACCCGAAAGCACCACCACTGGACTACCGTGTCGTCACTTGGAAAAATTGTGTGCCGATGCGGACGGCTGATCACGCGCCCTCACACGAACAAACCGTAGACATATCAACCAGTTTGCGAAATCCATCGAGATGATAAGACGTATTTTACCATCCTGTTGGTTTCATGTCGTAAAGGTGTTTCGTTCGCAAAGACAAAATATTTGTCGTGCGCACGCTATGATAGGTCCTCTAAACATCCGACAATAAACGATTCTCCTGATGTTCAAAAGGAAGTTTTACACACAATGCGAAGCCGTTGACGAACATGATCGCACAAGAGACGCGACAAATATGGATAGATGATAACAAACTTAGTTAGATCATCGCTAATGTCCGAACACCAAATGATAATTATTCTTAGCCTTAACCTTTTCCCATGGCTCACCGAATAAACTCGACGATATTTGACCAGTTCGTCGCAGTTACCTCTTTTGATACGTTGACAGCAGAGCGTTGGCGTCCAGCTACCGCCCGCCACAGCCAGTTAGAACATTGTTACCTTTGGAATCTCACGCTGAAGCAAAAAACATGTCTTCAAGTGACGGTGCAAGAGCGAACGGCTGATAGCAATACAAATGCGATGTAATAATCAATTTGTAATTGCAATCAACTTTCGGTGTGTTTGACACTGGGGTGTCAACTTTTGTAAATGATGAGGGGACCGAGTCGAGGACGCGACGGTCTGCTCCCTCTGTTTTTTTTTTTTTTTGCTCAACGGGTTTGGCACACTTTATTCTACCGAACGAAAATGTATATTCTATGTTTTCGAATAACTGAAAACAATATTTAACTTAATATAAGCTCGGGGGCGGGTAGCGCTGATTTTACCATACCAAATGCTCTTCCGAGTTTATTTCCGAACGACGCGGCGTAGCCGCGCTTAACTCTGGATTGTCGTGGGGATTTGTACGGCGGATCTTTTGGTTTAAAAATATACGTTCCTTGAAAGGTAGCTGACCTATGACAGGTCAAAGCCAGGCCATGGATCCCAGCAAAGGCCATTTCTGAGCAATCTCTCAATCTGATGCTACAACGGAGTGTTAAACGAAGACGCACATCTTTGTGCATCTCCACGATAGTTTTGTAGGCAATAAACCCATTCAACTTATAAAAAAGCAATACTGTTAGCGAGCAAACGGGCCGTCGCTGCCGGCGCGACGGCGGCGTCTCCGCGATGGTGTGAGCGACCCCTCCGCCGATTGGTCCCCATCATCTGGAGCCTATATGTGGGCCACGTGGGTTTATGGAACACGCGGGCAGGAACGCACGGTCTCTGCCCATCAGTCCACGTTCAGGCTCCGACGGCGCGGCTCGACGCGAGCCGCGTCAGTGTTGACGACGACGACGACGACGAGTTCGGAGTGTGCGACGTCTCTCTTCCAACGCCTCTCTTACCTTCGTCTTGCAACTCTTTGGCTAATAGAGACTCTTCCTTTTCAACGTCTTTTTTCGAATCAAGTCGATGGTCCTCCAGAAAACTAACGAACTCTTTCACACGAACAAATACATATTGACCTAGTATCAGGTATGAAGGTCACATTAAGGTGAAAACTTATGTTCTTTTACCCGAGAACTACCTTTATGGGGTAGCTTTTGGTGCTGATTTCGAATTTCAAAGGGACCGCGACAGACACGCCCTATGGTTTTTGTAAAGTTTAGAGTATGTCAATGACATAAATGACCCATGCCAACATTTTGTTTTTGGGAGCGTACCGCCTAACGTAATTCTTCACGCTTATTCGAATGGCAAAAAAGGAGCACTCTTGTAGGCTTTGGTCACCTTTATCTACTCAAGTTCAAAAAGAGCCACCGACCTGGAGTGAAAACATTGAATTTTTGCCTATAATAGGTATCCAGGTTCACGGTGGTTGCACGAGGTCTGAGGGCATTTTGGACACCCATCCGGGGTTTGACATTGCTTGACCTTATTTGTCCCGAAGGTCACGACCAACGAACCTCGAGTTTTATGCAAAGTAAGTTCACATGCAGGCCAACCCACCCTGTAATTTAGTGTTTCTAGCTTTCTTAGTTTTTGAGATCACAGGGGGTTAAATCGACCCCCCCATCCTAGCGAAGGGTATTCAACAGGCCACTTGGGCACGTGTTAAGCAGTAAAGCTGTCATGGAGGACGGATGTAGAGGGGGAGGGGGAGGGGGCGCTGGAAGCACGTACCCCTTCTAATTGGTTGGGGAAGGCGCCCCAGGAGAGGCCGTCTTGGAGTGCCAAAAACACACTTGGCCATGGCCATGGGCAGTGGCGCGTATTTTTGGTTATGAGGTACGGAGACAGGGTAAGTCATGAACGTGTTATAACGTTCCCGTACTCCGAGTGCTTTTTTGATTATCTTATCGAGCCTCTGCACCTCTTACGGTTCACGGTGCGTAAAGTTTTGTTGCATCGGTTCATCCGCTCAGCAGATAGGACTTTTTCTGGCAGTGAGCGGAATATCGACTTTTTATTGCGAGGGAGGCGTGTTTTAGCGTTGGTAGGTGCACTGCTCTATACGGCGGACATATCACCACCAGATTTTTGCGTGACTCGCAAGCGGCGTGCGAAAGTATTGGCCGGAAGGTGGCGCTGCACCACAATTTTTTTTCAATTCAATAATGTCAAGGCATCAACAATTATAATAAACAACATAATCGTAATCAGTTATGCTATGTTAATTGTGTTGTGCTAGATTGGTGTGCTATTTCCAAGACGGCGCCTGAAGTTCGCGCGACTTTCCGTTGAATGGATGCATGTTATATTATGTGAGCCAATTAAATTACGTGAGGTCTAGGTCTTTATCAACATAGCAAAGTAATAACTGATCAGCCCACAAAATCAGACTAAAATACGTAATATTACGTACCATGAAATCCCAACATCATCTGCCTTTTGTTTTCTCTTGAGACCATGCAACAAGGCAATTCGGGTCTCAACTTCAAGTAAAAAAGCTATGTTCATATCCCATCATGGATAAGGGACCAAATGTCGCGATGCAAAACAGTGTCCACGAGACGGGTTAATCAGTGGCGTCAGCATCATATGTAGGTTGCACAAAGAAAAGGCGTCTGGGCTTACATTTCACAGACAAAACAAAAGAACGTCGGATGTAAAATGGGCCATCCCCAATGTTTAAAGTAATCCCCCATTTGAGGAGATGATTTTGAGGTTGCAGGCTCAAGTTACCTCGATGCGCCCTTCATCGTGGCGTCACTATGAGGAAGGATCAAGGATGGCCTTTGTGTAATTGTTTGCTTTTGCTACGCTTTTGTAAGATTCCAGCCAAAAATATAGGGAGATCTAAACGAATATGGAAGGGGGTCTGAATGCCCTCACAAAATAATATAAATCGGCACCGTGGTTCGCCCCCAGTGAACAGCTCAATACCACACCGTGACGTCGCGACATTTGGTGAGTTCGTTTCCTATTTCTGAAGGTGTTATTCCAAAAAATATCTGGTGTGGGCTATTTCTCTATATTTGGCAGCTTCTGTAACCATAGCAACACGGAATATCCATAGCAACCAATACGGGCCATACGGCCTCGAGTTTTAATTGTAAAGAAGGGGCCGGTGGGAATAAATGTTTGTGGGCTGTGGGGATTTGGTAATGTGGCCAATGGCCTTAACTTGTTGGTAAGATGTGTGCATTTTCTGAGAAATGTGTGTGAAGACGCGTTTTCTGGAGACGTGCCATGACAAGCGGGTTGCAGTAAGAAGCTGACTTGCATTCGAAGCTCCGACGACCTGCAAGGTGAGAGAAGGCGGGTTTATCAAACAGCTGACATCTCGCAACGTAACATGGCTCCGTTCACTTCGGCGGCTGCAGGGAGTAGTTTCCTATTCATTTGGGGGAGGGGGGAGGTATTCAGCCGTAACCCGGGCTCCAGCCCTCCAACTTGGTGAAGAAGTGGGTCAAATCAGGGGAAAATGCTGTTAGTTGTCATATTTTGGGGAAAGGTTGGGTCGTTTCGCCCTGCTCAGCCCCCCCCCGCGAACTTATTTGATGGGACTACGCCCTTGAACGGCTGCGTATTCAACATGGGTTTTGCAGATTGTTCCCCGGTCTCAGCCGGTCTCAGCCTAGAAGTCACCTGACACCAGACAATACTTTGGAACCTAACAACAGGTAAAGGTGTCTCAAATAGGTTATTGACCACGGTACATCAAGTGACCAAGGTTTGGTGATGATCGGTCCAATAGGCTAGAAGCTTGCCATTATCTGCAAACTGATCTAGGTGATTTCGGGTGCGTTTGGTGACTTCTTGCGCCAAGGTCACCATATGTCGGACAGCCCGAGTAATCGACCTTGACATACCGATTGGTGAAGGTTTGGTGGCGATCTGTCGCTTTAGCTCGGGGCATCGGATCGGTTTCCACTTTCGGCAGTTCGGCACTTTCGGCAGCCACTTTCGGCAGTTCAGGTGTTTCTGGCATTTTTTTACAAATCGCCTCAAATACCACGTTCTGGAAAGAATGAGCTACGGGTCTTAGCCCATGGAATGATGCAAGTTTGGTGGGAATCAGCGTAATTACCCTGTCGCATGGGATCGCTTCAATAAATTTTAGACAATGTCAGAGAAATTTTGGACAATTCTATCTATCCTTAGAAATGGCCGAATCTCGTCGGAGCCATGGTTCGTGCTCGATGTTGGGTGAAAGGCTGAACACAACAGCCGACACCCGGGAACGCGGTTTGTGAACCCGCCTTTGTCAAACGGCAAACGGTGTTGGTATCGGATCAATGTGGACATTGGTTGCTGAGATCAGTACCTAGCTCGGACATATTTTGGCCTGCTCGCAAGTTTTCTGCGTTTTGGGATTCACACGTTAATCGGAAGGGGAAGCAAAATTTCGTTAATGTTGCAACGTTTAAGTGAACCGTCGTGAAATCAAACGCATGCAAGCACATTGGAAACATAACGCTGCAAAAGATGGCGGCCAATTCATTAGATGCAACGATAACCCACCATAAGCCGGTCGCTGTAGCAACCAAATTTCCGGTTAGTTGACAGGCCAACTTCCTTCCACAGCTTCATTCGATTTAACGATCGTGTCGATTTATTGCGCTGTTTTTGTCATGATGGTGTCGACAGGATGTTGTGTAATTGGACTGGACTCAAACCCCTGTCTCTTGACCCGAAGTTCGGGTCACCTGCCGAACACGGCAGATGGTGGTGGTGTTACTCAAGCTTCGAGAAGGGATGTATGAACCTTACGAATATACGTGTAATGTACATGCGGGTACTGCATGAAATAGTCTGGAAGTGCTTGAAGGCTGATGAGAACCAATTAAAAATAATTCAAGAATAATTTTGGGGATACCCTCTTAACAGAATAACAGTCATGTGACACGAAAAAAATAGATTCTACCTTTACTCTTCCAGTTCCACTAGATTCCAGCACCATTTCGCTGTGAATGTTAATCCGTTCTTATTTCAATCTAAAAACCGCACGGCTGAAATATCCACTCGGCCTGCCTTCTGAACTTGCAAGTCCGCGGGGCCCTATGGAGACTGAAACACCGGGTGTCGGGTGTAGATGTTTTTGTTTCGAAGACTTGCGAGCGTGCATGTCTAAAGCTATGTTACATGATTTCTTTTTCACCAATCTGTTTTGACCAAAGGCTGAACCCTGTGCCCCTGCCCCGTACCATGACTCTAACTGTGTCCTGGTTGCAATTCTATTCATAAACCGGGTCCAAGTGACTACTTATAACTCGAAATCTTTACGTAATTTACCAGGGCCGTTTCAAACGAGAAACATTGTGAACGAGACCGCTCTGTGCCGTGTCTGGACGGCGGCAGCAGCTTGCGGTTGGAGCTTAGCGGAGCGCCTCGCCCGGTGCGGCCGGGCGGCCCGCTTGATCGATAGCTCTGCTCCGCCGTGTGGGAGAAGGTGACCGGGCCTAACCCGGCCTGATGTGACCCTGCTGTCGGTCCCGGTGGCTGGTGAATGCTCCGCGCGTGCTGTGCTCGCTGGTGGCCACTGCTCGGCGTGTCGCAGCCGCCAGGTGGGTCAGGGTCACGACGTTGCGACCTGTCGTAGCGGGAGGAGAAATCCCAGACGACGCAGGCCGACAGCCACTGCGCATCACACGGCGCCAGCTTGTATTTGCTCATGAAGTGCAGGTGTTTTAAGATGTAGCTGCCAAGCGCGGCTGTGCTGTGAGCTGTGAACTGGGGCTCAGCTGACGGGTGGGCTTCGGTGCGTCAGTGACTGGAGATGGGGGAAGAAGAGGCGGCCAATCCGCCGGCCTCGGCGTCAGCTTCGGCGGAGGACATCGATCCGCGCCTCGAGTTCATCTCCGACTACATCAGCAAGAGCCTGCGCATCAAGCTGGAGAAGTGGCAGAAGATGATGGGCACCACCGACATGCGCGCCGTGGTGATGGACTTCTGCGACAAGGCGGACTCCGCGGAGCTGCTGGTCATTACGCAGAATAATGCCGGTCAGTCAAGGCATGCGGCTGGCCACGACCAGCCGCGTGGAAGCCGTTCGTGGTGTTACCAGGCTGGGAGGGGACTAGATGTGATTACGTGCTTTGTGAGTACATTAGCATTGAGTTTGGGGTGAGCACGTGTTTGAATTGTTGCCTCTGAACGTACATTGAAGATAACTTGTGCTATAGCTCAGGAGATAGAAGGGGCCCGTTGAAGTATTTTGCCTCCAAGTGGCTGGCCGCGATAGCCAGCAGCCAGAGAGGGGTGTTCATCATTCACTTCGCCATGGCATGTACGTTAGTGCTGTTTTCCCATGTTTTCCCCTCCTACAGTGGATAAACGCACTGTGAACAAGCGGTTCGTGTCCCTACTATCATCACATTGTACAGCGGTGCGAGCGATAAACCCAAACCAAGCGCCAGCGTCTCCCTGTCTGACGTCACATTGCGTAACCCGTCTGACGTCACACTGCGGAGAAGCGAGCGCGCACTGAAAGCACTCCATGCGTCGCCCCTCCCCGGTGACGTTTGAACGGTGGCCTCCTCGCAGGCGCGCTGATTCCGGGCACGGAATTCCCGGCCAACCCGAAGGCTAAGAGTATCTACTTCCTAAAGCGCGAGAAGAAGCCGCTGCCTAAGAAGGAGGTCCACGAGGCGCTCGTGTTCGGAGACCTGTCCAACAGTCCCCTGGAGCAGCTCTCCGTGCTCGTGGAGAACGTGAGGCAATGCATACGCTGTGTGTGCCGTTGGGAGGCGATCCGTGACAACAGGTCAACACCAACATTTTGCTCCAGGTGTAATGTCCCACACATAAATTCTTCTGACCATGGAAAGGTGCACATGAAGTGCTGGTTGTGCGTGTTTTTGTGACTACACGGCGATTTTATTTCCATTCTGGGCGGTTAGGTACTGGTGCCGCTGCTGACGAATCCCGAGAACCAGAAGGGCTGGCCAAAGGTGGTGTCTCAAGATGTGGAGAAGCATATTCATGAGCTGAAGGGGACTATCTACAGAATGGTGGGACAGGTAAGCTGTGTTCTTAGCATCACTTCAGACTAAGTACAGTGGGGAAACTTAAAGTGATTATGTTAGGGAAAAGCGGATGACCATGGAATGTCGTCGCTGTCATGGTGTCGTTTCTGGTAAGGTAAGACATGCCGATATTATATTACTCAAGTACAGCTGTTTGTTCTGTGTTGGTAGCGGCCCCGCCCCCAACAACGAACTATCTGCCAGACTGGCCGAGTGTATAAGTAGCCTCTGTGGGAAAATGTGTTGTCCCGCCGCGGTGACGTCCGCACGTTGGGACAAACAAGCCTCTCGCACACAAATGTAATGTATGCACGTGATGGAGGCATGCATTTCCTGCGAGCTCATGAGCGCTCTCCACCATCCTCTCGCTGTCAGTATTTCTACCAAATCTCACACGATTTGATACACTCCTGTACGGCGGCTGCACCTCTGTACCCGCGGACCCAGAGCGGGACCGTGCCCTCGGGCTGCGGCAGCGCACCGCGGAGCTGATGCAGGGGCAGACCATGGCCACTCAGTCCATACACCAGCCGCTGGTTGACACAGTACCTCGACGTGGTGGGTTCTTAGCCGGCCGCTTCACAGCATCGACCGTCGCAGCACAGCTGCAGGAGGTGATCGCACCACGTCCCTGTTCGCAGATCAAGGGGAAGACGCTGCTGCCGATGCCGATCAATAGGGACCACGTAGCCGAGGCCGAGAGGAAAGCGCTCGAAAAGTAAGCAGAATCCACTTTAGATAGCTAACTCAGTGCGGTGTGTGATTTATTGTTGCTTTTCAGCAGCGACTAGCCAAACATTTTAAACTGGTTCTGCTTGGATTGATGGTTTGCTGCGGTGTCGGCACATGACGGGTTGCCGCCGGGCCGGACAGTGGCGAGCTGGTGGACGTGGTGCTGAAGGGCTCCATCGAGTCGATGGCCATCAAGTGGAACGCCCAGGTGGACGAGGTGCTGAAGCGGGACTCGTCGGCCGCCCTGGTCGGCGGACAGAGTCCCGGGCCCATGGTCGGTGAGTGGCACCGCCAGCGTGTGCTCAACTGCTGTTGTGCCGCACTTCTGCACTGCACTGCATTTCTGCACTACACTGCACCTCTGCACTGCACTTCTGCACTGCACCCATGCACCGCACTTCTGCACTACACTTCTGCACTACGCTTCTGCACTACACTGCACTTGTGTACTTTACTGCACTTCTGAACTTCTGCACCTCTGCACTGCATTGCAATTCTGCACTACACTGCATTTCTGCACTACACTGCACTTCCGCACGGCACCTTTGCACTGCACTTCTGCACTACACTTCCGCACTACACTGCACTTCTGCACTGCATTGCACCTCTGCACTGCACTTCCGCACTACACTTCTGCACTACACTGGGCTTCTGTACTGTACTGCACTTCTGCACTTCTGAACGTCTGCACCTCTACACTGCATTGCAATTCTGCACTGCACTGCACTTCTGCGCTGCACCTCTGCGCAACTGCTGCTGCTCCACTCCCCGTGTGTGATTGGGAAACGGTTATCACACAGCTACATGTGTCCAATCATCAGGAGGAGGCAGAGTGGCGCGAGACGTCACGGGCCACCAGTAAATCTGGTAGGATAGCCAGCACGAGAATACGCCCGCACAAACGGAGACATTGTGGGGAATTAGTTGCACGCAGATAGGGGAGCAGGAGCACTCATTACTCTTTCCTGCAACGTGCTACCCTGAAGTCTTGTCTCAGTTACCTTTTACGTGCTATTACTGAGAAATGTAGGGTTCGTTGTGTTCCACATGGTACGTTTTCAAAGATTCAGCCCGAATATTTTTAGTTAGATGGATCACTAGGATGAGCACCCACGCTAAGCATTACTCAATGCATAAGCCCTGACCCCACTATACGGGCAAGGAATTCCGTGTCAGCACTAGAACACGTCTCTGCAAGAAACTGATTTTGCACGTCAAACTAGTCGTTCCACCAACGCTAAGACGAGACTTGCATGCAGCTCGCGGGCACGAGCGAGGTACAGTAAGCAAGCGCCAAGCCAATGACGGATCATGCTCTGCTGTCCTCCTGGGCAGTCCTCGCAGTCTGCGGTCTCAGCAGATGCGGGCGTGGACGCCGAGCCGCTGTCTCGCCCAGGGCTGCCTCACGGCGCGTGCGTTTGTCAGATGTGCAGCCCTGGGTGGTGTGCCTTGCAGAGGTGCAGTTCTGGAACAGCCGCGCCGAGAATCTGGAGTGCATCTACGACCAGATGAAGGACGGGGACGTCAAGAAGATGGCCATCATCCTGGAGCAGTCGCGCTCCGCCTACTTCCCCGCCTTCAAGGCCATGTTCCGCAACGTGGTGGCAGGTGGGTCGGCGGGGCAGACTTCGGCACGTAGAAGCCTCCACCTCACTTGTCGCACCGGCTCGATGCCGTCTGAGGCGGTCACAGTGCTTTGAAGAACTGACGTGTAGTGACTTTAGTGCATGAAAGCCAGTCGCTATCACACCAAAGCTCCATTGGAATGTTGATCGGTAAGAGAGGCAGCTGTCGTCGCTTGAGTCACAGCCTTCCGTCCGATGCTCCGGCAGATTTAGTGAGTATGCCAGCACCGCTCCCTACCCGGTGTTCATTCCATCACGGAATGGGCACCTCACTGAATTTGTCCAGCCGCCGCTAAAAGAACTTGACGTCTGTGCGTCTGTGCGTCGTCGCATCAAAATCATTCATGCAGACTGCTGATACTATTGAGGCAGCACTGCTGTGCTCGCCGCTGTCACGGTCAGCACCAGCTCAGTGAGAGCGCGGGGAACCGCGGCGCTCTGGCGACGACGCAGAGGCGTCCCCGTCACCTGACACAGCGGGCGCGCCGCGACCCGGCCGCCAGCGACGCTCGTTGGCACGTGTCTTCCAGCAGTCACTCGTGACAAAGGCCTCCAGTTTGTTTGAGGCGGGCAAGTGTTCGGCTCCGGAGAACCAGCCGCCATGCCGTTACTCAACAGTTTGCTGCGTCGCAGTGCTTTGTTGCGATGGGACATCCTTGTTGCGAATAATGGGGTGGTAGCAATTCACTGTCCAGCGGTGTCTGTTGTTGCAGCGAGCGGTTCGGTGCCGGGTAGGTTAATTGAAAATACGTGGGTACCATGTAACTCATCTTTTTTACCATGGACGTTGTGGTTCGATTAGAAAATACCCCTTTAAACGAGCCTGATTTTTTTTTGAAATCCGCTATTCATGAGACAAGTATGCTTCTGTAGGCCTCACCTAGTACTCTTTCGCTTCATAAGTACCCAAGAAAACCGCGTTCAATCGTTGCACGCAGTCAATTGCTTTTGCTGAACAATTCCCACTACTCCGTTAGATCTGCGCCGTGCAGCGCATTACACCTGCAGAAATGCGGGCGGGGCATTCATTTCACCCCGATGTGGAGGGCTGCAGATCTGGGGAGAAGATGAGCGTGATCCGTTCTGGGTGTGGCATGAGGAGCCTGCCGTCAGCTCGCAGCTGGCACCGTCGCATGACCGACGGCCCGTCGACGGCCGCAGCTGCACGTGCCGTGCCGCCGCCGCCCGGCGCCGGCAAGCCCGGTATATATGGCGGCCCGCTCTGACCGCCGCTACTCCGGTCAGCGCAGCGCCCGAGGTACGCTCGCGGCGACCATGTGGACCCTGCTGCTGCTGCTGGGGGTGGTGGCGCTCGGCGGAACCGGTGCCGGCGGCCGGCTGGCGGGCGGCACGCGGGATGCAGATGGCGCTGAGAGCTTCTACAGGCAGCCGGCTGATGCGCGTGGTGAATATCCACCCACGAAAGAGGCCTCCTCGAAGAGGCAGTTTACCGGGAAGTCCTCCGGGAAGGAGGCGCCACCTAAGGACAGATATTTCATGGGGCTCTCTTCGGAGCGGGGAGGTGCTGACCCGCGGCTGTCGGGGACCGACCGTCAGGCCGGCGGCGCGCCTCTGCCGTGCGGATCGCACGTGCTCCAGGCGGGGTCGTACGAGATCACCCACCCAGGCGCACCAGGCCCGTACCTCCGCAACTCGGACTGCTTCTACGACCTGACCGCCAGGGGTGGCCAGCAGCTGCAGTTCAGCTGCTCCCAGTTCTCAGTGGAAGCCCACAGCTCCTGCGCCTGGGACTGGCTGCAGGTGAACGGCGTCAAGTACTGCGACCCCAACGGCCCCCCGCCCAGCTCCAGCGTCGTCTTCAACGTCCACTTCCATTCGGACGGTTACGTGCAGCGCGCCGGCTACCGCTGCCAGATCGAAGTGGCGCCGGCCGTGGTGCCGTGCGGCACGTTCAGCCTGCAGCCCGACACCTACCAGATCCAGTCGGTCAATCATCCCGGCCAGTACGACAACAACCACATCTGCCACTGGAACCTGGCCACGGTCGGCGTCGGCGACTTCATGACGCTCAACTGCAGCACGTTCAGCGTGGAGGACCACTCGTCCTGCGGCTACGACTGGCTTGTGGTGGAGGGCGTGCGGTACTGTGGCTACGACCTGCCGCCGGCCGTCAGCACCATCAATACGCTCACAGCGGTGTTCGAGACCGACTACTCGGTGACGGACAGCGGCTTCGTCTGTACCGTGCGGGTGACCAGCAACACCTGCTGCGGCGTGGGCGGCTCGCGCGTGGTGGGCGGTACCCCCGCTGCCCAGCACGAGCTACCCTGGCAGGCGGGCCTGGTCGACGTGGGCGGCACGGTAGTCTGGTGCGGCGGCACGCTCATCACCGACCGCGACGTGCTGACGGCCGCCCACTGCGTGGCCGACACGACGCCCGGCCAGCTGCAGGTGCTGCTGCGCGAGCACAACACGACGGCCGCCGACGGCGAGCTGCGCTTCGGCGTCTCGGCCGTGCGCGTGTTCGACGGCTACTCGCAGCCGTGGCAGGGCGACGACTTCGCTCTGTTGCGCCTGGCGACGCCGGCGACGTTCGGTGCGGGCGTACGGCCGGCCTGCCTGCCGCCGGCCGGCCAGCTGTTCAGCGGCGCCGACGCTCTGATCAGCGGCTGGGGCTTCACCTCCTACCCGGGCGGCAGCCAGCCGGCTACGCTGCTCAAGGCCAGCGTGGCGGTACGCTCGCCGCAGCAGTGTTCCGCCAGCTACGCGAACCTGACCGCCATCGACGAGACGATGCTGTGCGCGGGCGTGGACGACGGCTCGCGGGACGCCTGCACCGGCGACTCCGGCGGCCCGCTGGTCACCGAGCTGGCCGGCAGGCTGGCCGTCATCGGCGTCATCTCGTTCGGCGTCGAGTGCGGCTCGCAGCAGTACCCGGGCGTGTACGGCCGCGTCACAGCGGCGCTCGACTGGATCCGTCTGCACACGACCGACAGCGTCTACTGCTGACGACCCGGGCGGATGCCGGGGTGGTGGGGTGGCCGGCGGCGGCGGTTGCTGCTGACACCCTGGACAACCCGCTTGTCCAGGCGCCGAGGGTGACGGGGACGGCCGGCGGTGTCTACTGATGGCACCCTGGACAACCCGCTTGTCCAGGCGCCGGGGGTGACGGGGACGGCCGGCGGCGTCTACTGATGGCACCCTGCACGACCCGCCTGCTCCGGCCACCGGGGGTGACGGGGACGGCCGGCGGCGGCGTCTACTGCTGGCACCCTGCACGACCCGCCTGTTCCGGCCGCCGGGGGTGGCGGGGGCGGCCGGCGGCGGCGTCTACTGCTGGCACCCTGCACGACCCGCCTGTTCCGGCCACCGGGGGTGGCTGGGGCGGCCGGCGGCGGCTGACGCATCAGCCGGCGGGTGGGGGACCTGGTGGAGGATGGCCTGGCGGGAAACACGCGTCCGCAGGACGACTGCGATCACGCTTTCAGTTACATGGTTTGACGTTGGGTGTCTTCCGTGCGGGCCAGGGTGATTTGGTTTGCTGTGAAAGCACGTTAAAATACATATGCACAGTAGCTGCAAGACCGAGCTGTGTTGGAAACGCTCATTTTTCACCAAAGGCACCAAATTCAGAAGGGAATAATAGAGGGCTGCGTACCTTCATTCTCAAGGAATTTGTATTCCCGAGGTACAGCAATAGTGTGCTTCCCACCCCGAACAAAATCCTGGATCGCTCACTTGGGCGAGGGTTCATCAAAACCTTAATTTCGCCACACCATGATTTTTTGCTCCACTTGATCTGTGCCTTTCACCCTGACCAAATACCTGATCCGCCCGATCTTCGCTGGTTGGCGGAGTAGCATCAAAAACGTTCATTTCAGGAATTCAAGACCTTTATTTTCCAGAGGCATCCAATGCAAGCGGCATCACAAATGGTCCAAAACCCTATATTTTTTTTTTAGACAGCACATCACAGGGGAACCGAAATATCCGTACCCATCTATTAACGAAATCCCAATTTGGTCCATCCGGCGAAGGAATCCCAAAATATTTATTTCGGGCATCATGGCATTTATTTTCCAGAGGCACCAAGTTCAAGCGGGCCATTCAGAGGGCCCAAAACGTTCATTTTAAGGGACACACGATCCCGTACTTTCCACCCTGACCAAATTGTAGTTCGATCCTTCGGCGAAGAGACGACAAAAACCTGTACTGTGGAACATTCAAATCTTTGTTGCAAGAGGCACCTAATTCTAGTGGGCACCACAAGGGGGCCCAAAAACGTTCATTTTCAACAGACAGCAAATTCCAGGGGGCATCGCAATGATCGCACCTCCCCATTGACAGAATCCAGGACCGGCCCATTCGGCGATGGGTCGCCAAAACTTCCACTTTGGGGCACCATAGCGTTTGTTTTGAAGAGACAGTAAATACAAACGGGTCATTTGAAGGATCCCAATGTCTTGACTTTCAAGGGGGACCCAAATCCGGACAACGCAACTTCCGTGCCTTCTACCGTTACGCAATCCTTGGTCAGCCTCCTTGGCAAATAAAGATCCACAGTTTTCATGTCGGGGTATCATGACCTGCATTTTCAAAGATGCCCATTGTCAGGGAGTCCCCACAAAGCGTTCTACAGCTTCAAGCTCAAGTGACGTCAAATTCCAGGGAGCACCAAAAAATGGCCTAATTTTTTTCGCGAGGAGCCATGCATCTGTTCATCGCTTGAACAGATGCACGTGACCAACATTAGGTCCCGAGGGTCCCGAGGACCGTTTTGGCCTCTCAGAATTGATGACCAAAGGTTCAATTGGAGGTTCAAAAGGAAGGGCCGGTACACATTAACGGAACTTAGTCAAAAGGTGAGGCCCTCAATAGTCAGTCAGAGGACCTCTTGCACAGATCGGGGTCCCCTGGAACAGTGAGGGCGTCTTTGTGAGTCAGCTAACTGCGGCCACCAAAACTGAACAGTCGGTTCCGCGCCAGTCTGGACCCTGGGGTTCCTTTCGCAAATAGGGGCAGGGCCAGGGCCTGCAAATGCCAATCCGAAACCTTTTGCAAGGTACCCTTTGGTACCTTGGTGCCCCCCCCCCCAAGGTGGGAACCCTGTCAGACCCTTGAGACAGTGGAGGGCTCCTGTGGTGGTCAGAGGAGTAAAGTACCTAACAAGGGGGACCCTATGTCGGCAGTGGGCCCCAAGTCGGCCAGGGGCACATTTGCTGAACAGGGACAGAAGCGGGACCCCAATGTCAAAAGGCCTCTTGCCTTGCTCAAGACCCGTTTGACAATGAGAGCAAACATGAAAAATGGTTACGCAAGGGCTCACACTCATCGACACAGTGAAAAGAGCCTGCATCAGTCCGAGGCCTGAGAACCGAACGAGGGATCCTATGTACCATTCCAATTGAGGGTCGGTAAGCCGAGTTGGTGTCTTGACGTCACTTATTGGACCCCCTGCGTTAGTAATGGATCATTTTGTGTCAGTACGTGCCCCGCGATGATCCTGTACCTAATACCCACGTCAGAAGGCCTGTAGCATCAGGACGGGACTGGCGCATGCTCTAGCCCTGTGAGGGCTTCTGGATCGACCAGAGCACTCCGGCCCCCTTATCGCCAAAGTAGCAGCTGCTAGAAACCCTGTTGGGATGCTGGTTTTGTTCCGACAGCGTGTCTGGCGGTGACATGAGCCGGCCTTGTTCCGACAGCGTGTCTGGCGGTGACCTGAGCCGGCCTTGTTCCGACAGCGTGTCTGGTGGTGACATGAGCCGGCCTTGTTCCGACAGCGTGTCTGGTGGTGACCTGAGTCGGCCTTGTTCCGACAGCGTGTCTGGTGGTGACATGAGCCGGCCTTGTTCCGACAGCGTGTCTGGCGGTGACCTGAGCCGGCCTTGTTCCGACAGCGTGTCTGGTGGTGACCTGAGCTGGCCTTGTTCCGACAGCGTGTCTGTTGGTGACCTGAGCCGGCCTTGTTCCGACAGCGTATCTGGTAGTGACCTGAGCCGGCCTTGTTCCGACAGCGTGTCTGGTGGTGACCTGAGCCGGCCTTGTTCCGACAGCGTGTCTGTTGGTGACCTGAGCTGGCCTTGTTCCGACAGCGTGTCTGGTAGTGACCTGAGCTGGCCTTGTTCCGACAGCGTGTCTGTTGGTGACCTGAGCTGGCCTTGTTCCGACAGCGTGTCTGGTAGTGACCTGAGCTGGCCTTGTTCCGACAGCGTGTCTGTTGGTGACCTGAGCCGGCCTTGTTCCGACAGCGTGTCTGGTGGTGACCTGAGCCGGCCTTGTTCCGACAGCGTGTCTGTTGGTGACCTGAGCTGGCCTTGTTCCGACAGCGTGTCTGGTAGTGACCTGAGCCGGCCTTGTTCCGACAGCGTGTCTGGTAGTGACCTGAGCCGGCCTTGTTCCGACAGCGTGTCTGGTGGTGACCTGAGCCGGCCTTGTTCCGACAGCGTGTCTGGTGGTGACCTGAGCCGGCCTTGTTCCGACAGCGTGTCTGTTGGTGACCTGAGCCGGCCTTGTTCCGACAGCGTGTCTGGTAGTGACCTGAGCCGGCCTTGTTCCGACAGCGTGTCTGGTGGTGACCTGAGCCGGCCTTGTTCCGACAGCGTGTCTGGTGGTGACATGAGCCGGCCTTGTTCCGACAGCGTATCTGGTAGTGACCTGAGCCGGCCTTGTTCCGACAGCGTGTCTGGTGGTGACCTGAGCCGGCCTTGTTCCGACAGCGTGTCTGGTGGTGACCTGAGCTGGCCTTGTTCCGACAGCGTGTCTGGTAGTGACCTGAGCTGGCCTTGTTCCGACAGCGTGTCTGTTGGTGACCTGAGCTGGCCTTGTTCCGACAGCGTGTCTGGTAGTGACCTGAGCCGGCCTTGTTCCGACAGCGTGTCTGTTGGTGACCTGAGCTGGCCTTGTTCCGACAGCGTGTCTGGTGGTGACCTGAGCCGGCCTTGTTCCGACAGCGTGTCTGTTGGTGACCTGAGCTGGCCTTGTTCCGACAGCGTGTCTGGTAGTGACCTGAGCTGGCCTTGTTCCGACAGCGTGTCTGTTGGTGACCTGAGCTGGCCTTGTTCCGACAGCGTGTCTGGTAGTGACCTGAGCCGGCCTTGTTCCGACAGCGTGTCTGGTGGTGACCTGAGCTGGCCTTGTTCCGACAGCGTGTCTGGTGGTGACCTGAGACGGCCTTGTTCCGACAGCGCTGAACGAGGCACAGGACATCTGCCTGCACCTGCGGCCGCTGGTGACGCAGATCGAGGCGGTGGAGTCCGCCGACCTGACGGACGTGGACGTGCTGCTGCGGCCGCTCATCCACACCGTCTGCCTCGTCTGGGCCAACTCGCGCTACTACAGCACGCCCGGCCGCATCATCGTGCTGCTCCAGGAGATCTGCAACATGATCATACACACGGTCAGCCGCGCTCCACCCTGGTATTGCGCTCCGGCGGTGCTCACTGCCTCGCGGGCTTCAGCTGGAATGGAGTCTGGCCTGCACAGTGGGCAGAATGAAAGAGTGTATGGGTTGTCGGAGCCAGTGTCGCTCCAGCGTGCGTGACAATTCAAATGCACGCAGCGTTTAGCATCAATATGAAAAGCTTTTGCTAACACACAGCTCCAGAACACAGTTCCCCTCATTCGCGTGGGCTTTTCTTCTTAGCTCAGCTGTATGAAGTCTAGATCTCCATCGGGCACCACCAATGGGGAGGGGGGGGGGGGGGGGGGGGGGCAGAGCGCAGGAAGGATGCATGTACTTTCCGACGTCTGTGCTCATCGCAGGATGTCTAATCTCGCTATTCGGTTGGTGTTTCAGTCCCGCACGTTTCTGGACCCGGGCTCCATATTCCAAGCCGAGGCGGAGGAGGCCGTACAGAATGTATACACCACACTACGAATGTTGAAGCTGTTCAGGTAAGCTGGACATTTCGTACCTTTCCGGTAAATTTTGTGTGGAGCCTCAGGGAGACCAGCATCGTGCCACCGCGTACCCCGGGGTCAACGGGATCGTCGGACCTCTCAGACACGAGACACGAGACGAGAGACACGAGACGAGACACGGCACGAGACGGCAAGACACGAGACGGCAAGACACGAGACGGCAAGAGCGAAAGAAAACGACGCTCCTGCTGGTCACCACAGTGAAACGAAGGCGATAAGGTTCTTTGTGCCGTTCCCACAGACACGTCTATGAAGAGTACAAGGAGAAGCTGCCCAAGTTCTTCCCGTCGGCGGAGCTGGTCAAGCTGTGGGAGTTCCAGCCGGAGCTGGTGTTCTCCAGGTTTAATCGGTTCTTCAAGCGTCTGGAGACCATCAAGGTGCGAACGAGAGCTGCTAAAGCCGAGTGCGGCCCCCGTTCAGCTCCGCCGTTTCCGTGATTACGTCACTGAGTGCTCGGCGAGCGCTCTGGGATGATCGCTGGGTAGACTGGCGCTGCCTCTCGTCAGGCGCAAGGTGCCTCTCGTCAAGTCGGCTGGGTTTGGTAACACTGCGCTTCTTGACTCCTTCGCCCATGCCGGTTGGCTGCAGGAGTTTTTCGAGTCCTCGCTGGAGTTTCTGAAGCTGGAGAAGGTTGAGATTGGCGGCATCCGGGGCAAGGCGCTCAGCTCCGAGGTCCTGGTAGTGTTCAACCAGTTCAACGAGTATTACGCCCACTTTGCGGGACAGGTAAGATCACAGAGCTGTCTGAAATCACTCGGTTCCACGAGCCGTAGTTGTCCGTCGGCACGGCCCGTTCAGGGTCTGGTTTGTCCGAATGGAACCGCCTAAACAGGACCCCTTTCTTGCGCTGAGTCTACACTTATGCATGTGTAGCGGTGTAGCACGCAATATTCGGTGGCCTTGATTGCAACGTCACGGTTATCGCGGCCGTCGCGAGCGACGCGGGCTATGGGCTGACTTCGGCGCTGCCCGGCCGCCCTGCCCCGTGTCCGGGCGGGGGGCCGGCCAGCTCTCGGCCGGCGCACGGTGACACGGCGCCGCTGCACCGGCCGGCAGACGTACGACAGCCTGGACCCGGACGACGAGTCGTTCGTCGCCGACTACGAGACGTTCACCGGCCACATCCTGGACCTGGACCGGCGGCTGGCCACCTGCGTCTGCCAGGCGTTCGACGACTGCGTGTGCAGCGAGTCGGCCTTCAAGGCGAGCCACCTCCGCCGCCGCCGCCATCTCTCCCGCTCGGCGGCGCCGGCCGACCCATGCGGCCGTCTGGCCCGCGAGTCCGTCGCCCAGCTCGGCGGGGGCAGCTGTGGGGGCTTGGGCAGGAGCGCTGCGACTTGCCGGGGATCGGGCGGGTGACCACAGGGAGCGGGAGGCCGGTGGTGACCACAGACAATGTCGTTTTGTCTGCTCGATGTGCGACAGCTGTCTGAATGAGTTCTGCCTGGGGGTTATGGCGACGTCTGAATCAGCACTGATTCGCGCAAGCGGGCGGAAGTTTTGACCGATGAGTGCCGGTTCGAACGTTTCGAGAGCGTTCGCCTATGGTTTGCGCCACGATTTCAGTTGATCACTATGTGCGGCACTCTTCTCGAGCGGCCCGTCATCAAAGAGGACTTCGAACCCAAGTACAATCAGCTGCTGCAGATGATTCACGCCGAACTGGACGAGGCCAAGGTCGGTTTACGCGGGAAAGAGGTTGGTTTACGCGGGAGACAAACTCGTGTGGGCACCAGCCCTCTTGTCGTCTGCCTGGTGTGCTCACATGGATGTCCGGCCTTTAAGAGGCAGATGCTAAAAGTGACGTGGGTAAAGCGAGCGACCTCCGGCACTGAGCGCGTCTGGCCGCGGTGGCCAGGTGGTGTACGACCGCCAGATGGCGCTGGCCGAGGCCGGCTCCCTTCAGCTGGGGCAGAACATGCCCGCCGTGGCCGGCACGCTCAAGTGGATAGCCGAGCTGCGCGGACGCGTGCAGGGCACCATGGACAACTTCCGCGGCCTGGAGCACCCGTGAGTGGGGGCGCCGGGGGGGGGGGGGGGGGGCGCCACCGGCGGCTCGGAGCTGTCGATGGCGGCGCGCCGGCACCGATGGGGCGCACGCCTGCGGCTCGGGGTCGGGTCACTTGGCTGGGGCTCAGGGCACAGCGGCACGGTGGGCAGGTGTTAATGGAAAACCGCTCCGAAACGCGGCAGCCTTATACCAGCTGTTTAGAGCGCACTGCGATTAGGTCATAAATGTGTCCAAATTTCGGCTGGAATTTTTTATGCCCGTTTGCGTGCCCGTATGCCCGTAGAGTCGGGCATAGGTAACGCACGTAAAAAGTTCGTTACTTTACTTAAGAGGCATCTCGCACCGAAGACCACAATATGACTAGGCTTTTCCGTCCAGGAACGCTAATTAGCGGAAACAGCATGGAGTAATTAAATGTTTGTTCACCACGTGGCTATTTTTCGACGTGCAGGTATGTGTGGGCCTGCAACTCGCTGCATTTTGTGCCTGTGCTCGTGTTTGCTCGTCTCAGTTGGTGGCGCAAACTAGCTCAATGTCTGAGGCTGCTCGCTATTCAGTAACGTTATCAGTGTTCAACTGACATTGCAGGCAAGTTGGAAAACCTCTGCTGCCCGAATGGTAAATGCGGCTACGTGTTTCAACACCCTGCGGACCTGTACAGCTGCTGTAATATTGCTTTGCCGTCATGAATTGGACACCGGAATTCCAACGGACGGCCGTTCCATGCTGTAAAATGCTCGCTTCTCTACGCCTTCGTGTACCTCACATGGTGTGACCCTTATATCTCGTCGATGGTTGGTAGACCTATTGTTAGTGACCAGAGCCATTCGGCGTACGTCACTTTACGCTCCTTCAGCTGAGATATGTCTTTACCCTTACATGCGTATGACATCTCATACACTGTAGAAGCTGTACATATCTTCATTTTGTTCGCCGAAGCCGTAGACCCTTGAGATACGATACCTTCGCTTCCGCTAACTGGACTGGGTCTGCTGTTAGCTTGGTTAAGTCGATGGAGACATACGACTGTGTAATACATCCACCGCGGCTGGATTGAGCGGCGGCCATTCGGTCCCTGCGCTGTGTATATGCTGGCACTAGGCGCTGATGTAGCCTGGTACGGTAAGCAGGTGAAGAGCGGTGCGGCGCACGCTTCTCCCGACCGATATTCGTTTCGTCCGCGAGTTGCCGCCCACCCGCGCTTGTAACAAGCGCGCTTGTTAAGCTAAGCTGACAAGCTAACGGCGCGCTTGTTGAAACACTGGAACAGCTGTGAAGGGCAGATCCAGCATCGAGGCCTCAGAAACACGCTTGGAGTATCACGCGAGCTAAACGGAGACCGGTTCTAGAAAGAGAACAACATGGTTTTTTCATCGCCTTGACATCCCATTGTCACCAAGCCGGTTAGACACGCTCGATGTATGTATTCGTTGGTCAGTTTCAGTTCAAATACTCAATGGCAGAGGCAGTCGCGGTTATTACACCCATTTCGTATGGTTTCTTTGAAGCCCACTTTCAACGCAAGCTGTGGCGTGCGGTGCTCGCGTGACCAAGGCAGGGTCTGGCTGGAATCATGATAAGTCCGTATCATGTTTGCATTTGCGTGTTGCGAACATTAAAAACGCAATTCTCCCGCTCAGGAAACAAAACCAATTGCATCAGTGCAAACGCAGGTCGTCATTTTGCCATTTTGCCAACTGTCATTTTACCCGATGATCGATTTAGACATTTTGGCCCTTGGACGGCAGAGCTGGGAGAGAGTGAGGGGCTGATCCATCACGACTAACAGTGCCTTGAAAACGTGACCGTTATCGTGCGCTGGCTTCTGATGGCTCCTTGTGTGGCGCGGCATGGGGTCTGGACCCGTTCATGTTGTGTTCAGTGTGACCTGAATCGGACCGTGTCAGGGAGGTGGAACGTGACCTGGATCGGACCGTGTCAGGGGGGTGTAGTGTGACCTGGATCGGACCGTGTCAGGGGGGTGGAACGTGACCTGGATCGGACCGTGTCAGGGAGGTGGAACGTGACCTGGATCGGACCGTGTCAGGGGGGTGTAGTGTGACCTGGATCGGACCGTGTCAGGGTGGTGGAACGTGACCTGGATCGGACCGTGTCAGGGTGGTGGAGCGTGACCTGGACCGGACCGTGTCAGGGGGTGGAACGTGACCTGGACCGGACCGTGTCAGGGTGGTGAAACGTGACCTGGACCGGACCGTGTCAGGGTGGTGGAACGTGACCTGGATCGGACCGTGTCAGGGTGGTGGAGCGTGACCTGGACCGGACCGTGTCAGGGGGGTGTAGTGTGACCTGGACCGGACCGTGTCAGGGGGGTGTAGTGTGACCTGGATCGGACCGTGTCAGGGTGGTGGAGCGTGACCTGGACCGGACCGTGTCAGGGGGTGGAACGTGACCTGGACCGGACCGTGTCAGGGTGGTGAAACGTGACCTGGACCGGACCGTGTCAGGGTGGTGGAACGTGACCGGGATCGGACGGTGTCAGGTTGGTGGAGTGTGACCTGGACCGGACGGTGTCAGGGTGGTGGAACGTGACCTGGATCGGACCGCGTCAGGGTGGTGGAACGTGACCTGGATCGGACCGCGTCAGGGTGTTGGGACATGATCTGGATCGGACCGTGTCAGGGTGTTGGGACATGATCTGGATCGGACCGTGTCAGGGTGATGGAACGTGACCTGGATCGGGCCGTGTCGGAGTGGTAGAACGTGACCTGGACCGGACCGCGTCAGGGTGGTGGAGTGTGACTCGGCCAAAAACCTGTACGACAAGTACGACGATCTGATGACGCTGCTGCTCGAACGGGAGAAGACGGTGTATGACGAGTGGCAGGGCGGCGTGACAAGTCAGATCCAGGAGAAGCTGAAGCTGCCGCTCATCACGCGCACGCACAAGGCCGTGCACGCCAACTTTGACCCGCAGGTGAGCGCCGCCCGCTGACGGGCGCGGGGACCGAACTGGGGACCGAACTGGGGACCGAGCGCGGGGACCGCAGGACGGCGGACGGTGGCCCCGTAGCAGGGGCGGACAGGCCTCACACACACCGGCGCGCTTTGGGATGTTTGGCCTGGAAGACAACTGAGTTGCGATGCTGTGGGGTTGTATGGGTCAGCGGGCTGATTCTTGGCGCTGCCTTCGTCTGAGTGAAATATTGTGACACTGTTGCACTTGGTCTCTCAGAGAGTGGTGATCTGAACAAGCCTGTGGCTGGTGACAGCTGATATAGTCCTGCTGTGACGGCCGTGAGTGTGCCGACGTGACGCCACGTGACGTCACGTGACTTGCCGACGCCGCGCTGCCGGGCAGCTGGTGAGCATCTTGAGGGAGGTCAAGTACCTGCGGCAGCTGAACCGCGACGACGTACCCGGCGACGCCGGCCAGATGGACGACAACTCGGAGATGTATCGCCAGTACACCTCCAACCTGGAGCTCATCTGCACCTCGTGAGCGACACCGCCGCCGCCGGGAACGGCCGGGCTGTAAAAGCTGCCGTTCCTCAGCTGAGCGACCTGTACAGGTCGCTCGGTGGGGGTCGCCATGTTTGTTTGGTGTGGCCGTAAGATGTCAGTTTTTGGTGCACTGGTCACGAACCTTGCGACTGTTACTCATACATGACATCTAGTCTGGGCTCTGGTCGCGCTCAGTGGTCTGCTTAACAACTGCATCTATGGTGTAACAAGTCTAGTCTCCGCTGAACAGCTGTAACACCCTGCAGTTTCGTGCGCTGCAGGATAACCCGGTCTCTGTTCCACAGTTACAATGGCCTTCGGCAAAACACCCAGCCCGTGGAGTTCAAGCTGATCGAGAGCCAGATGAAGGAGATCGACCAGCGACTAGCAAGAGCTGAAACCGATCTGTGCTGGACCAGCCCCGGTCGGGCAAACGATGGAAATTGCGCTCCGATCGCGTAGCTGGCTGTCTCCAGGGTTGTTGTGGCTCGGACTCACGCATTTTGGAAGCAACTGCAATTTCAATGAGGATTCGTTAATCTCGGTAGCCTGGTGTTGAGATCAGGTCGTACTTACGTTTTGTCGCCCGTCTACACCCTAGCCTACGTTCTCGCTCTCGGTTGCCGTTCGAGATTTGATGTATGGGGCGACGTGGCCTGTGGGGGATGTGCTGCGGTTTCTGCAGGTTCATTGCCGTCATTGTAACTCGTGTCTGTGGTTTTGGTGATTTGGATCAGCTAGGGGGCGTCCCCGTCACCGACCGTCGCAGATTCATGCGAAGGGCCGAAGGCAGGTCATTCCAACACCTCAAATCGGATCAAAATGCGTGTCACACAAAACCCTCATGTGTTGATGGCGAAGTTATGAATCGAAATTCCGATTCATCCAAACGACTCCCTGGGTATGAGCCGCCTCGATGTGTGCGCTGATCGGATGACTCATTTTCCAGATGCTTGGGAGTACATCAAGGGAACTCGTGACCTTGTGATGGATCTCTCTGAACGCGTTTCCAAGTCTCAGAAGAACATCCAGATTATAAGGGGTGGGTGTTTGTTAGGATCAGTTGTTTTGGCTACGTGGTTTGCCTTTGTTGAGATGCTGATTACGTAACAGATCACGCGGAGTTCTTCTACTTGCCCTCCAATTTTGTCTGACTTCAGCGCCCTCTGGTGACTGACATGGTCGTCGTTTTATTGTGCAACTGGGGTCAAATGAAAAAGCTTTGTCCTGCCCGTCAGAGTCACACCATTATGTCAGCAAGCTATAGGGCTTCCTAAAGATATTTTGATCAGACTTATTGGTATCAAGATTTGTAAACGTAGTCGTAGCTCTTGTTGCAGGAAGGGTAAAGCGACGACATGTTTTCGCTGCGTTTCGATCAATGGCTGTAATCAGAATGTATGATAACGCCTGGACGCGCGTTTCCGACTTTCCAGATATGCTGTTGGTGTTTGCCTCTAAGCCTCTATTTGAGAGAAAGGAGGATCGGACCAACACGCTGCTAAATCTGGAGGAAAAGGAAGAGAAGCTGAAGAAAACGTATGTTATCCGACGCCGAGTCGTATTAGGCGCGCGCTGGCGATGGATTTGAGCCTCTGCTTCTGTGCTGCTTGAGGTGTGAGGCTGATAGTGACGCAAGTGTCATGTGATTAAGTTGGGAGTTCTGTAGTTTTCTCTTTGCACAGCTGAAAGCTAAAACACTTTGGTGCGATAATGGCGATGTACAGGCCAGGGAGGCGTGGGGGGGGGGGGGGGGGAGGGCATGCCGCTTCCCCCAAGCCACCAGTCTTACACTAGACACTGAGCGATTTCACAAAAATTCGGTCCTACTTCGCACAAACTCGGAAAAATTGGGCATTTCCCTCCCCCATAAAGAAAAACTTTGCCTTTTGTACCTGGTAATACAGCACCGTTTCCGCGACGTTTGGACTTTTACAACATTTGTGCTATGCACTTAGATATTCGCACAAGGTATCTAATTTGTACCTCCTTACTTCAGAGGGTTTTGAAAGAGCAGAACGGTCGGCTGACTTGCTGCAGTCTCCATGTTGACTCCGCCTTGCTGATATGACGTGAAATTTTCGGGGGCACGTCGACTGACCATGGTCGCACAACGCCCGTTCTCGTCTTCTTTGAGCCGGCTAATAGGGATGGATAGAGGTCAAAAGCCTAAGGTTTGCACATTAAGCAAAGCTCCGAACAAATAAGATGACGGAGGAACAGTGACGCAGCCAAGGGGTGGCTCTCGGAGTTTTAGCCTCCCCCTCCTCTTCCGCTGTCGCTGCCAGCACAGTTTTTCACGACGAAACTACTGAATATATTTCCAGAATCTGGTGTTCAGGAGCGCTATGTTGCTTTTCAATTTCATGGATACTGCCATTGACAGCGCATACAGCGCATGTATTGCCACGGCCGTGGTTGAGTAAGGGAACTTGCGGGTGACTGAGGGAAGAGCTACGCCACGCAACTAAAACAATTGTTTAATGTACCAGGTAATACCGACATTGATAGCTCATTGACACGCTAGGTACCGTATCTATCAACGTTTGTGGGGGTCTGTTGTATGTTGTAGATATGTTGTCTCGTAAGACAACTTGCAGATGGCCAAGGGAAGAGCCAAGCTACGCAACTAAAGGAACTGTTTAAGACACCGGGAAACTGACGTTGCTAGCTCATGGATATGCTAGGTTCTGTATCTATTAACGTTTTTAGGGGTCTGTGAGTCTGTTCGCAGTGCGTCGGTACCGTTAATGGGGCATGGACTCGCTCGAAGAAAATAAGCTCCCCGTCGCAAATCATGGTAGCCCCCCCCCCCCCCCCTATGTCAAGGGTTTTCAATCAGTGCAAGAGGCACTTTGACATTTGGAGCCGCGGCCGTACGAGTCGGGATCCTGGCCCATAATGTGGCCCACATGTAGTCCTTTAGGCCCTTTGGGCCCCGCGGCCTTCCAATTGGCCCCTTGATCTACGGGCCCTTGATCGGGCCCCCGAAGAGCCTTTTGGTCCCTACAACCTCTAATTGAGCCCTGATCGACGGTCCAAAGGGCACTTCGGGCCCTATCTTCGAGCCCCCTCGAACACTGTTTGACTCCGGCCCCTTGCCAACACGAAATCCCCTGTTGGGCGCTGCGGGCCCGTGGCCGACAAAAAGCGTTTGGGGGGGAGGGGGCCCATTGACTTAACGGTCGCGACCAACGTAAATCGGGGGCCCGGCCTTGTCCCTCCTTCGGAAATGTGCCCTCGGGTCCAGACCGACACGGAGCCGGCTGTCCAGTGCTGGTGGTGCCTGGTCATCGGCTAAGGGGCCCGAAATCGGCGCAAAGAGCCCTCCGACTGGCGTTTGAGGGCCCAGTCGGTAGGACTGGAACCCTTAATGCGACCTCCAGCCAGCCCTTCGGACCCTTTTTGCGTCCCACTCCCCTCCCCCTGCCTGAGCTACCGCTGTCGACCATCTCCTCTCCAGCTGGTGGCAGATGATCACTGCAATGTCCCCAGGTACGCGGCCATCACAAAGTCGGGCGAAAAGATCCACCGGCTGGTGCGGGAGAACAAGATACACCTGAAGGCCGACGGGAAGTCGCGCGCCTGGCGCCACTACGTGCACTTTGTAGACGGTGAGTGTGTTCTGCGCACGGTGAGAGTCGGAGAGAGGGAGTGAGAATCTGTGTTGTACATGCACGCTGCGGCGTCGAGGCGCCGCGAAGCGCTGTCGAGCCGCTGCGACTGCGCTCCGCTCCGCCAGGCATCGTGGTGCAGGAGTTCGTGAGGGTGGTGCAGTGCAGCCTCGGCTACCTGCTGGACAACACCGACCCGCGCGTCAACACCCAGCCGCTGATGGAGGCGCGTCTCGAGCTCATCGAGCCGGACGTGCTGTTCAAGCCCTCGCTCGACTATCAGGTGAGGCCGGATGCGCTGTGCAAAGCCTCGCTCGACTACCGGGTGAGAGCCGGGCGTGCTTTTCTCAAGGCTTCTCTCGACTACCAGGTGAGAGATGGACGTGCTGTACAATTCCTCGCTCGACTTCCAGGTGAGAGCCCGACGTGTCATTCTCAAGCCCTCGCAAGACATCCGGGTGAGAGTCGGATGATAGGCCTTTCACCTTGCTGGCCTGAGAGGTTTAGACTGACCCGCCAACACTGGTGTCATGCGGCACAGCGATTGTGGCTCCGTTGGAGTGCACGGAGCCCCAGACAAACACAACGGAAAAAAAAAACGCTTTTGCTGTTAACGCGTGGTCGCGGCGTTCTATTTGAAATCGGGGGCCTGACCGGTGCTTTCGTGGCGGTGCGCAACCGTGTGCTTCAAGGAAACATCGGCAGACACCTCGCGATCAGCTCGCGGTGCAAGCACTGACCAGGCACACTTTGCCAGGAGGAAGGCGGCTTTCTGGACATCACGGAGGGTGTTGTGTCCGACATATTCAACATGTCCACCCTGATGAAGAAGCTGTCGAGGAAGGTGCACCAGAAGTCGTACCTGGAGGAGCTGGACGAGACGGAACAGCTGAGCCAGATGCGCAACGCTCTGATGAACAACATCCACTCCGTCATCAGCCAGGTGAGAGGGAGCGCGGTATCGGCCTCCGCTCGGTCTCTCCCCTCCGCCGGTCTGCGTCGTTTCAGAGGCGGGAAGCTAGTTGCGGAACCCTGTTCCCTAAAGGTGTGTATATGTTTATAGATTACGTCGCCATCGCTCGCCAAAATCTGCCCGCGTCTCAGTGATTGGACGGACTCGTGCTGTGTTGGTTTATTATGGAGTCCTTGATGACCAGAGCCACTGCTGCTGCTGCCCTGGTGCCGCTCGATCCCACCACCGTTTACCATTGCTGCTGCTGCTCGATCCCACCACCGTGTACCACCGCTGCTGCTGCCTGATCCCACCACCTTGTACCATTGTTGCTACCGCCTGATCCCACCACCGTGCACCACCGCCGCTGGAGCCCGATCCCACCACCATGTACCGCTGCTGCTGCCGTCTGAGCCCGCCACCGTGTACCACCGCTGCTGCTGCCTGATCCCACCACCTTGTACCATTGCTGCTGGAGCCCGATCCCACCACCGTGTACCGCTGCTGCTGCCGCCTGATAACACCACCGTGTACCACCGCTACTGCTGCCTGATCCCACCACCTTGTACCATTGTTGCTACCGCCTGATCCCGCCACCGTGTACCACCGCTGCTGGCGCCCGATCCCACCACCGTGTACCACCGCCGCTGGAGCCCGATCCCATCACCTTGTACCGCTGCTGCTGCCTGATCCCACCACCGTGAGTCACTGTGTGCGTCCGCCGCCAGGCTCAAGAGTACAGGTCTTCGCTGGACCAGCACAGCTACCTGTGGACGGACGACCGCAGCGAATTTATGGCCCAGTTCCTCAGGTTAGTGCGGGTGTCCAATTCGGTCCAGGTCAGGCCCTGCCGGCACCGCTGTTATCGAAACACGCGGTAATAAATAGGTTCAATCAAGTTTGTCGGTTAGAACATCGATAGGGATACACCTGTAGAACTCTTGGCTTCCTTTCAAGTCACACCGGATGGTAGTATATTCATTGGCGCAGCTCAGCGCCACTTTCATTTTGTGAAGTATTGTCGAGCTCTGCCTTTTCATCAGGTCAAAATGTTGTCACTCTTCAGTGGTTTGGTGCACTCTGCAATTCGCCGAAACTTGTTGTGACAGTGAAGCGAGCCGCGTAGAAAAGCAGCGCCAAAGGACGCCAAAAGACACTGGGCCGTGGCTGGGCTTTGCCGGCCAGCGGCGGGGTGGCCGGTCGTCTCGTGACCTGGGTGCGGCCGGGCTGGCGGTCTCCAGGTACGGCCACCAGATCACGCCCGAGGAGATCGAGCAGTTCGGCGAGGACGGCATTCCCGAGTCGCCGCCGACGCTCGACCAGTACAAGGAGCAGATCGACAGCTACGAGAAGCTGTACGTCGAGATGGAGCGGGTGAAGCCCGTGGTCACGTTCGACACCTGGTTCCGGCTCGACTGCAAGCCGTTCAAGGCGGCGCTGCTCAACACCATCAAGCGCTGGAGTCTGCTCTTCAAGCAGTACCTGATCGACCACGTCACTAACAGGTAACTCGGCTAGCCCTGCCCGTCTGGAGGCGCGCTGACGTGGATGGGTCAGCTGGGGTGAACTGATGCCGGATGTGGTGTTGGTTTGCCACACTGTTTGCGCAGTTCGTGTTAGCTGAGTCTCATCAGCCCGGGCAGCCCGGTCATCAATCCGACCAGCAGTGTCAGTCACTTTGTCTGAACACTGCCGCAGCTGAGGCTCCGGGCAGGACGGTGAACGGCGTAAGGTCACACCCGCGATGGTGCGCTTCGTTGGTTTTAATGTCATCCGGCCCAACAGCCGTGTTTCTTCCCGTGACCTCTGCACCTGACACTGTGCCACACTGCTCCTGCACAGCCTGCAGGACCTGGCGGACTTCATTCACGCGAAAGACGCGGGGCTGGTGAATCAAGTGCAGGAGGGCGACTACCAGGGCCTGGTCACCATGATGGCCCACCTGCTGGCCGTGAAGGAGCGGCAAGACGTCACCGACAACATGTTCGAGCCGCTGAAGCAGACCATTGAGCTGCTGAAGACGTACGACGTCGAGATGTCTGAGGAGATCCATCTTCAGCTGCAGGTGCGCTTCGGTCGTGCTTACCAAATGTCGGCCCGGCTCTTCTTCCATTGCGTTCCAGCCTGATGGCACCGTTCCATTTCATGATAAGAGCCGAGTCCATTTCCCTCGCCAGGTGGCATAGAAAACAAGCTTTTTGTTTATATCTGTTTTCGATCCAGTGCGTTGTTTGAGGGATGCCATGGCATGGAGATTGCGAAGCGATGTCTAGCCTGCGAAGCGCTGCTGTCTGCGGACTTATGCTGCATTCGGCCTCAGCAGAAGCGATATTCATGCTGACCCAGAGCGCATATACTCAGACTTACGGCAACGAGGCGCCGTTTAGCGTGAATGATGACCATGCCGTGGTTTGGCGTTTAAGGGCGCGTGAGCATCGGGACCATTTTGCGTGAATCAGACCGTGAGGAAGCGAAGGCGCTTCTTAATTGAAATTCACTGAACTCCGGAGTCGATTTCGGGAGCACGTGGAACTAAGCGGAAGTTTGGCTGTGGGACCTACGCTCAGGTCGCGGAAGTTTCCATGGCGAGGACGCCACCAGGACTGGACGCCGGCGTTACAACCCATGATCTGGGGTCCGGGATGGTGACTCGTCCCCACCACCATTTCGTTTTCCACCATGGCACATTAAAGCCCACGATAAAAGAACATGAGTGCTCAAGGTTCCTCTTTTGCGAAGTTCCCCTTAGAACTATTGGGCAGTTTGTGGCCGTGGAGGTCCAAGGGTGTCATTCAGTCCAGATATTGTTTCGTATAGGAGGCTCGGTGTCTGGTCTTTTGGCAAGCAAATCGTCGAAATTGAACGATAGTGTACCCGCAAAGCTTCATCGGCTCCATGCCTTCTGCCCCCCCCCCCCCCCGACCCTCCCCCCTCCCCTTCACGATACCGTTCCATGCCCCCTGCCTATAACTGTAGGGTGAGACTGTCTCTGCGGCGATGATGTCAGACTCGGTGTAACACGGCCCGGCCGTCTCACGCGTCAGGAGCTGCCGGAGAAGTGGAAGAACACGGTGAAGCTGAGCATCCAGGCCAAGCAGCAGGTGGCGCCGCTGCAGGCCAACGAGGTGGCCAACGTGCGTCGAAGCATCTCCAACTTCGAGCTGAAGCAGCACGACTACCGCGAGACGTTCCGCAAGCTGCTCGTGTTCAGGTCAGCCGGCGCGACGCGTCCCCGGGCCCCGTCGGCGCGTCGCTGGGGTGGGGACGGCGCTCGTGGGTGACGGAGTTCGGTGTGACGCCTAGGTCCCCGACCGTCGCCATCGGCCATTCAGATTCGGTGACGGCAGCGGAATGGTCGGCGTTTAGTGAGCTGGTTGGCATGTCGGTGCTCGGGTGTTGGCGCACGCATGCGGGTTAGCGAGGGCACAACGCCATCGGCGCGCGATGGTGGGCGGGGCATGGACGCGGCGCGCGCGGGGTCCCTCGTGTTCGCCGTGACGGTGGCTCGCTGACATGACCACAGTCAGCTGGTGCTGAGGCGTCGGAGAGGTGCAGCTCCTTCATGTGCCGTGAAGTGTCGCGCAATGCGCTGGATTGTCCGGTATTTTCGGTGGTGCGTCCGTTCAGTTCGGCTCGCGTGCCTACTTTCTACAGTTCGGGCCTCAGAGAGCGTGCGTTGTCGTACTGCAGCGACAAGCAGTGCGTGCTTTCCAGAGTTCGGGCCTCAGAGAGCGCACGTTGTCATACTGTAGCGACAAGCAGTACGTGTGATTGCTTGCCAAGCGTCGCTCGTGCGTGGGTGGGAACTGGCTGTGCTTGGCGCCGCAGCTACGACTGCACGACCCCGTACGAGATTCTGGACAACACGCACCTGGTGATCAACGCAATGGAGGCGGAGCTCGCCAAGATCACCGCGTCTGCCGCCCTGTTCGAGGTCCAGATGCCCGACTTCAAGCAGCTCAAGATGTGCCGCAAGGAAGTCCGGCTCGCCAAGGTACTGCGCCGACGTTCTCTTCGCCGCGCATATGCGCCTGGAGAGGCGCCGGACCAGTGTCAGACGGGCCAGGCCGGAGTCGTGGTGGGATGTTCGGCATTCTGGACATGTGCTGAAGTGTAATGAAAGACAACGTGGCATTCAGTTGCCGTGTTTAACACCATCCCATTCGGACAATTTTTTCTTGAAAACTGGGGAGAACTGCTTGCTGAGTCCGTGCGTAATGCGTGTCCAGTCAGTGCTCTGATGCATACGGACAGCTCCTTCCGGAGAGTTCCTTTTGACATGGATGTGACCCCAGTTCATTTCCCTGTCAGCTGTGATGACGTCACTGTCTAGGCACGTCTTGCCCCCTCGTTCGATAGCGTGAGGGTAACGTCCTGTCATGTTGTTAGAACCGCAGCGACCCCTATGCGTTCACAGCATCTCTGGGATCAAGTGAACATTGTCCTCGCCTGTATCGATGACTGGAAGAAGACGCCCTGGAAGGACATCAACGTTGAGAACATGGACATCGAGTGCAAGAAGTTCTCAAAGGACGTCAGAGGTACGTACCACTCGCTGGCCATCATACTCGTGACATCTCTTCTCACTTGTTTTGAAAATGCTGTAAGTTGACATACAGTTTGTTCGACGCGTACTACTCGCTACTTTCCTGCAGCCATGTGTTTTCTGTCAGGTAATGCTTTTCATTCACTGTTTTATTTTCGCCTCTAAAACATCTCGTAAAGTGACCTTTCTCACGAAGCTCTGCATGCGCTAAAGGAGAACTATCGCTTCTGAACCTTTACTGGTGTTCGCAAAGCAATCTATAACGCTCTCGCCTTCGCTTTCGCCGATCCAGAGATGGGTACGTATCGCCCCAGTCTGACGAAGGCACGCGGAATGCCAGCTTTTGAGAACTACGGAAGTATTTGGCTTAGCTTGTGGGCCTGTCTCATGCACCTTTGACGGCACGAATGAGTGAGCATTGTATACTGAAGTATAGATCGCTGGCAGGGTGGGGTGAGCGTGTGTGCGTGTGTGTGATGTAACACATGTTGTGGTGGGGGTTGGTATGAATCAGCGAGGAGAGTTGCTTCCACCGTGGTTTCGGAGCACGTGGGATCGGTATGAGTTCTTTTGAGCTGCGGTCGTATGCGGACCCCATAGACCCGAGTGATCACGAACAGCCGTCAGTTTGTACATACTTGAGCGGTACACTGTGCAGTGTACAAAATCACTCCACTGGATGCCACACGGTTAACGGGCTTGTCCTCTCACACTGCCAGTACTTGGTCACTGCCTCCGTTTTAGTGCCTCGGGGCTGGTTTGCCTGCATTGGAGCCCCCACCGCCACCCGAACGCTTGTGGCACTCGCCTCCTCACAATGTGTACATATGGGTGTGTCAGTGCCGGGGCATGTCTTGCCCTGATGGAGTTGTGGAACTGTATCGAAACGACGCTTTGCAGACTTTGCCGATTCTTTAATCGAAACGCGCGGAGGTCTCGGTAAGGAAGTTACTCACGAGCAGATGTAGTCAGGCTTAAGATAATAGTACGAACAGATGTAGTCAGGCGTAAGATAATAGTACGGACAGATGTAGTCAGGCTTATGATAATAGTACGGACAGATGTAGTCAGGCTTAAGATAATAGAACATAAGCTCGCGGGCCGCTGACCGGCGCCGACTAAACGTCGTCCCAGAGAGATAACTTCACCAGCTGTGAGCCCGTCGTAAAGACAGCAGCCAGCAAATAACTAGCAACGCCCTGTAGACAGCAGAGACTGCGGGACAACTGAGCTAAATCGCAGTTAGCTATCGCCGCGTTCCTGGTAAAGATTGGCTTCTGACAGGATGACACAAAATATTAACTGTCGACTCTTTTCCCTTAAACTTGCCTTTAGTAGAACTCTAACCATCTACGACTGTCACTCTGTCTGTCACTGTCACGACTACGACATCCACAAAATATCAAACGTGCCTAAGAAGTGATCGATTGTTTCGGTGAGTTTCCCACTAACTAGGCGTACAGTATGGAGTACGCAGTGCGAATCGGTGCATCTCGTGCAGCGCGAATCGCATGCATCGTGTGTGGTGCGCGTCGCGACGCAGCGTATGTGTGAGAAGCGGCAGACACCCTTTATGATCCGCGTCGAAGCTGGTGTGTTTCAAATTACGCCCGGGGATGTGATTTGACGCATTCTGAGAGCAATCTCGTCACCTTTGCTCATCTGTTTGGCATGAGAGCGGTGGAAATGGGGCCAACTCGCTGTCACCTGAGGGCCTGTTTAACATAGGTCATGAGGGGTTGTGGTGGGTGCGGTAAGCGGTCTGGTGGATGTTCGTTTCCTCGACGCTGCTGAACTGAAGCGGCGTCGTTCGGTCCATTTGATGTAATCGAATGACCAATGACATTTGTACTTAGATCATTGCTTTAGGTGCACAAAAGCGACTGATGGTGCATTTCATTTTTGTTCACGAGCGCATGTGGCGGCTGTCAAAGATGTATTTGAAAGTGTGCTGTAAACGCGTTGCATCTGCGAGATGTCGCAGTGCGCCGACCAGTTAAAAAACTACATTCACTGAACGTATGCCATTGAAGCCGCATCATGGTCAGCATGATCACGCCGTTAACACGGACAGGCCTACGCCGTGCTGCCAGCGGTAAGCTCTGCTGGCTGAGGGGAGGGGGGGGGGGGGGGGAGGAGGGAGGGAGAGAGGAGCTCGGCCTGCGCCGGTGCGCGCCGCCCCGCGCGGCGTACCGGCGGCGATCAGCACCCGCCGACACGGCCAGGGGCCTTCACTAACCGCCCACTCCGCGAAAGGCATGGACAAGGAGGTGCGGGCGTGGGACACGTACACCCAGCTGGAGGCGACGGTGAAGAACATGCTGACGTCGCTGAAGGCCGTCTCCGAGCTGCAGAACCCGGCCATCCGCACCCGGCACTGGAAGCAGCTGATGGTGGCCACCAAGGTGAGGGGACGGCGGCTGCCGAGGCCCGGCCGCTCATACCGGCGCCTGGCCGGCCGCTCAGCCACGGCGACTGTGACACACAGTGGCAACGGCGGGGTCAACCTAATTTGGGTGGTGTCGGACGACATCCCGGTGGGCTGTTTGCCACTGGATTTGTGTGCCGTCGTGTTCCACAATGGTGCGGACTCTCCCCATTTGTCGGCAAGTTTAAACCTCAGATGGAGAGCACTAGTATGCAAACTGTTATTTCTATATTCTGACCAATGCCACTTTTAGGTAATGACATCTTAACCGTGCATACATACTTTAATTTTGAATGCAGTATGATTTTACATCATTTCGCCGTTTGCAACAACGTGTGTCAATTAATGGTCAGTGAAAACGTTGATACCCGCCATGATTGGTTGCCCCTGTGGACCAGTCCAGTGCAATACAGCTCACTGGCCTGGGCAGCACCTCCTGTTACGTTGCTGCGTCCCTGACGGCTGTTGATCGCCCCTTCCGCATTTAGAGTAGGCATTGTCTCGATCAGCTAGCGTGGTTGGCTACATTGTTGGGTAGGAAGCACTTAACGGGAATGGTAATGGGTTGGGCACCTGTGTAATAGCTTATCGTTACGTGATTGGGATTAACCATCACTGAGATGCGGACCCTCCTGGTTTGGACGGTGAGCGCAGATCCAAAGATGTGTTACTTCGCGAAGTTCAGGACCCCAAAATGATGGCAATGAACGTCGGATGGCGTATCACTGAAAGCATGCAGCAGTGCGAGGAGATGAGCCCACATGGGCTTGACATGTATGTAGACACGCGCTGGGCATATATGTGCGTAACTAATGCTTCCTGGATGCGTGCCACGGGCGACGGGCCGAAGAATAACCAATAATGCCTTGAACTGTGTACCACAGCGACGTAACTTCATGCGGCGCATGTTTTTGGTAAGGCCGACGTAACCGGACTCTCGCTGCATCTGTGCTGCCTGCTCCTCCCGCATACTTGTCGGCCGGTGTGGTGGTGGCGTGGTGGGCTGATGTGGCTGCCGTCGGTCCGGGGAGCGCTGTGGTTTGGGCTTGGACCGCTCGTGGCGCATGTGTGGTGTGTTGGCCTGGCGCTGTTTGTGCACACTTTGTGCTGTGTGCAGTTTGGCTGTGCTTTTGTTTTACACTGTTGTTTTAATGGGGCGGGAGACAATTAGGGCATCTGAATAGTGACCAGCTTCACGGTATGCATTCACGTTTCTTTTATGACATGATAACGATGAGAAGCAGCTGACCGCACAAACCATTGACTTAGGTATGGAAAGGCTGTCAGCAGACGCATAGTTGCTCCACTAGATTATTTCTGTACGTTGAAACGCATACTTCGGTCCCAATCCACTGGAACAAATCCCTCAACGTTACATTCACAGAAACTATGTTATTGTTTTTTGTTGCCGTGGTCGTTCTGGCTTTCCGGGCGTCGAGTCGCCACGATAATGACCGTGAGCAGCTTTACCTGTTTTGACTCCCTTTATGCCGGGGAGGTCATTCTTAAGTGGGAGATCACAGTTCGAGTATAGTGTTCATAGTACCTTAGGCCTGCTAAACTGACCGTTTTCGTACTGAGTGCAGCTTCCGTGGTGGTGAGACTGAGGGGAGGCCGGTTAGGGTGCCCAGTTGGAGCGCCACGGTCGCCGCCCGTTGTGCTCCCCTCCCCCCCCCCCCTTCGACGCCCGTTGCACTGGCAGGATCCGATCTGCAACTGGCGTTGGCGCATCAGTCTTATCCTGGAGAGGTCAGGTCAAGGACCGAGGCTCGAGGTTGCACCCAAATATCGACAGAAAATGCTAGGACAAAGTTACGTGGGGTCAGCAGTCATTACCGACATGTTGAAACCCCGACTGAACTAGCGGATCATTGCGACGATGTGCTCAAGCTCGGACCGGTCCTGGTCCGTCTACGCCGTGCCGTGCCATGCCGTGCCGTGCCGTGCTGTGCGGCAGCCGACACGCTGCAGGCGCCGCCTCCGTGCTGACGGCCTTCCGGCCCCGCTCAGCCGGGCCCGGCCGACTCCGGCACCATGTCGGGCCAGCCGGCGACGCAGCGTCTGCGGGCGCTGGCGCGGCGCGGCCGGCGCGCCGAGCAGGCCGCGCCGCCGCCGCCGCCGGACACGGCCGCCCTCTCGTCGGTGGCGCTAGCGCTCAGCCGCCTCGCGGCCGGTGGCGACGACGTAAGTGGGCCGGCGGGCGGCCGGCGCGCTCCGCCGCCGGCCGGCTTCTGCATGCGTCTGACGGGCCGCTGCGACAGGTGGCGTGCCGCGGCCGGCGCCGCCGCCGGCGCGCCGACGGCCGCCTCGCTTGGGCCCTCCCGGACCAGGTGAACCCGACGCCGCGCCCCGCCCGGCGGCGCCCTGTACAGAACGCTTCTGCGGCGGCTGACGTCACCGCGACGGTCATGGTCAGCGTGCGGTCGACGGGACTTCGACCACCGTTACATATCGTCAACAGCGCTGAGCTCATGAACTGTTTCCGATATCGATTAGGCTTGTGCATGGTCAACTTCTGGACTCGGGGATGATCATGGACGGACGTGATCGAGCCTCGGTGTCCGTCTCTCCTCACCGATCGCATCCTCACGACTCCTCTCGCTACACCACGCGTCTGTGGGCAGACCTGTGTCCTCTCCTCACTCGTCGCTTCCTGACGACTCCTCTCGCTACACCACGCTTGTGCAGGCCGACCTGTGTCCTCTCCTCACTCGTCGCTTCCTCACGACTCCTCTCGCTACACCACGCGTCTGTGGGCCGACCTGCGGATTTTCCTCACTCGTCGCTTCCTCACGACTCCTCTCGCAACACCACGCCTCTGCAGGCCGACCTGTGGCCGTCGGCTGTGAGCTGGCCAGGGACCGCTCCGGCGGAATCCCTGTCGCAGCGCCCGCACAAGCCCCGAAGAGGGGTCTTTGTGCGGGCTAAGGCTCAGAGCGGAGGTCTCCCATGATGGCTGCGGTGCTGCCCATCACTCTCTCTTCCGTCCCCCATCCCACAGCACTAGAAGGGCGAATGCTGGCCGAAAGAGCTCGGAACCAAAACAAACCAAGCCAAAACCAACCCTCGGCTGCACCGTTTTTACCTGACTTGTACGGTATGCATGCACTCGACTGGATGAACCTTTACGCTCGCTGTCAATAGTAACCCGTAACACGGTCCTCGACTATCTGTCACCACGGTCCGATCGTTATTGCCATCGAGACGGAAAGACGCGTTCTAAATGCATCGAGGACGGGCTATGGAACGCTCGATTATCCCATCCTAGAGGTTGTTACCAAGTTGTGTGCTAATTGCCGGAAAGTTTTTTGGGCATGGGACGTTTGAGCTTAATGGAAAACGGTTTCAAGTGTGTAAAACGAATGTAACGCATCTACATTTAGGCAGTAAAACAAGATTATGCTTGAGCATAAAACGTTGGTAGTACCTTGTATGCGTGTATTATTGTGCTTCCTCTATGAAAATCATAATTATTTTTTAGACCGTGATTGGACGGAGGTGCGGACATGACTATGCGGATGATAAAGGGAGCTAACGTCACTTGAAATGCATTCAATAAAAACAATATTTGGAACACCCAAGCTGCATCCACGCAATATTGCGGGTCACCTGATCTAGTTTTGGTCATGCTGTAGCGTTGACATTGGTCCGGTTTCATTCGTTTGCTGTTCGCTTGAAAGAGCGCTGCATCAGCATTTTAAAAGTCCTTGACGAATTTAGCCTTTTGTTTGAAGTTCTGAAGTTTTGGGCTGAAACATTTTAAGTACGCATATATGTACATAGAAAGCTACACAGTTTGGCATGCGCATGATACCTGTTATGATCAAAACTTCTTTATACATAGTTGGCATGAACACATGATGAACTGCCGATGTACCGTATAAACTGCTCTTCGGCGTAATCTGTGAGTCCACTGTGTGCCCGTTGTGTCGAACCGCTAAATGCTCAGCACGACCACCCAGATTAAACACCGCCGTGTCCGTGTAGAGTCCAACAACCTGCTGGGGTCCCCTCCGCCTGCCCCGGTGTGCTGGCGTCTCGCGCGCGGCCGCCGCCGCTGACACCCGCTTGTGACACTGACACCCGTCGAACACCAGGTGAAGTTCGTCATGGACGAGAACACCACCCTGGCCGACCTGCTGGCGCTCAACCTGCACGAGTTCGAGGACGAGGTCAAGAACATCGTCGACAAGGCCGTCAAGGAGATGTCCATGGAGAAGGTGTTGAAGGTGCGTACGATTATGCCGCTCTCGCAGGGGACGGTGCACGGAACGACGGGGATGGGTGCAATGACATTAAATCGATGTTCAGCCCCGTGTGGCCCCTCGTGGTTGGGTCGGAGTGGGCGATCATGTTGCTTCGTTATTGGTGGCGCACCTTAACTGTCGCATTGACGCAGTTTTCACCGCACCGCTTCCCCGCCAGTGTCGAAGCCATGGAGCTGTGTGCCCAAGCGAATTGCGCGGCGTTGTGCCCGAGCGCAGCAGCTTGGCGTGGTTTCAAAGCCTTGAATTACACCGACACGTGACGCCACGTGAAAACGCGGCTCCGACAGAAGACGCGGGCGGTTTGGACTTGACGTTTGCGTCGGATGAATGACGGGACCCGTTGCGAACCTGAACACACATGTGGGGAAGGAAATAACGCTCAACGGGGCAAGCCTCCCCACGGCCGTGCTATGCCCAGCACGCACACGTCACCAGCTTCAGAGCTCGTTCATAGCCCGTGACGGTAACGGTGGGCGGTGTGCTGCTGCTGCTGCGCTGTGTTTGTGGTGACGTGCCGTGCGTGATGGCCCGGTCAGGAGCTGGACGCCACCTGGACCACCATGGAGTTCGAGCACGACAAGCACGACAGGACTGGCCTGCAGCTGCTGCGCGCCTCCGAGGAGCTCATCGAGACGCTCGAGGATAACCAGGTGAGCTGCACGGGAGACGTAAGGTAACCAGGTGAGCTGTACGGGAGGCGCAGAGTATCCAGGTGAGCTGCACGGGAGACGCAGGGTAACCAGGTGAGCTGCACAGGGGCCGGAGGGTGACCAGGTGAGCTGCACAGGGGTCGCAGGGTAACCAGGTGAGCTGCACGGGAGGCGCAAGGTAACTAGGTGAGCTGCACGGGAGACGCGGAGTAACCAGGTGAGCTGCACTGGAGACGCAGGGTAACCAGGTGAGCTGCACAGGGGCCGGAGGGTGACAGGTGAGCTGCACTGGAGACGCAGGGTAACCAGGTGAGCTGCACAGGGGTCGGGGGGTAACCAGGTGAGCTGCACTGGAGACGCAGGGTAACCAGGTGAGCTGCACAGGGGCCGGAGGGTGACCAGGTGAGCTGCACAGGGGTCGCAGGGTAACCAGGTGAGCTGCACTGGAGACGCAGGGTAGCCAGGTGAGCCGCACAGGGGCCGGAGGGTGGCCAGGTGGGCTGCACAGGGGCCGGAGGGTGAGCAGGTGAGTCCCTCAGTGCCACAGAGTAACCATGTGAGTCCCTCGGGGACCGCGGATAGCTAGGTGAGTTCCTCAGGGGATGCAGTGTAGTGATATGAGCCCGTCGCCTGTCGGCGGTTCAGAAATACACCAGGTGGCCCCGTCAGTGACCCTGGCACCACTGACCCAGATTCGGAGAACGAAGTCAAATGGCTCTTGGAAGAATTAAAAGGCGCCACCCACACGCTAGATTCTTGTTTTGGGATCGATGACAGGGCAACTACTCTGTTAGCCGCCCCGGGCGTCGTGCTGATCCCTGCACTGTCACTGGGCTGGCCAATTTGACGTAGCGACATGTTTTATGACTCCCGATTTTCGACTGCCATCAGTCTTTGTGACGGGCAATGCACCATCGGTGTGACAACTATTTAGTACTCAAACTGACGTGAGAAATGTGTTTTCGTGAACAGGTCCAGCTGCAGAATCTGATGACGTCGAAGTACATCAGCTTCTTCTTGGAGGAGGTATCGACCTGGCAGAAGAAGTTGAGCATGGCAGACCAGGTGAGACGCTGACTAGCCTGTACTGATATCATTGACTGGTCTAGACCAGCGCCACTGACTGGTCTGGACAAATGCCATTGACTGGTTTAGACCAATGTCTTTGGTCTAAACCAAAGTCATTGACGGGTCTAGACCAGTGCCGTTGAGTGGCCTTGGCAAATGCCATTGGCTGGTCTAGACCAGCGTCACTGACTGGTCTAAACCAGTGCCATTGACTGGCCCAGGCAAATTCCATTGACTGGTCTAGAACAGCGTCATTGACTGGTCTAAACCGGCGTCATTGACTGGTCTAAACCAGTGGCATTGACTGACCTAGGCAAATGTCATTGACCGGTCTAGACCAGCGTCATTGGCTGGTCCAAACCGGCATCATTGACTGGTCTAAACCAGTGTCATTGACTGGTCCAGACCAGTCCCACTGCACAGCAGCCCTGCGACACTGAGCGTCACGGAGCGTCGGCGTATGTCTGGAGCTCCGCGACGTCCCGTGTGTGCGTTCCCACTGGACTGGCACGGCTACTGGCCACAGGTGATCACCATCTGGTTCGAGGTCCAGCGGACGTGGAGCCATCTGGAGAGCATCTTCATCGGCTCGGAGGACATCCGCCAGCAGTTGCCCGAAGACTCGAAGCGGTTCGATGAGATCGACGCCAAGTTTAAGGTATGGCGGTGCTGTCCGGCCTTTTGAATGGCCCAGCTTAGCGGCCGGTGCTGCCGCCACCCAAGCATGTGTGAACTGGAGCTCAAGTGACCTAGCCTGTACTGTGTCAGTACAAAACGGACCTGACAAACTCCCCTTTGTTTCATTTGTTCGATAGAGGGTCAGTAAACGGCCCAGAAATAGTTCTGAGATTACATGTAATCGATAATGTGACCAATAAATGTTTCTAATGGTACCAGGCTGCGCCACCACGCACTCCAATCATTTGTAAGCCGGTCACTGCAAGTCGGCCCGCGCCTCGTGTGGTTTTGTATGCTGCTGCTGAACCATCCTTTTCAAGCGGAACATTCTGTGTCATGATGCGGTGCTCCTGCCTCCGCATCAAGGGGGTGTCAAGTGCGGGCGTTATGCGGGGGGGGGGGGGGGGGATTTGGGCACGCCGTCTGCAGGTGGTCACGCCGCACGGGCGTTATGTAAAGTGTACCGCTGCACACCGATTGCCCCTCTATTTCGGACATTTGTATTGGTTGGCTGTACTGGGATGGTCTACGGGACGCAAGACGAGCCATGCCTCACTTTTACAGACGTAATTCTCTGGCGGCGTTTGCCAGTGTGTTGCGCGGTGCTGGAGCGGTGACGAGCCGCCGTCCGCTATCGCAGGTTTTGGTGACGGACATCAACGTCACGTCCAACGTGGTCGGCGCCACCAACCAGGACGGCCTGTACGAGCGGCTGGACGAGCTGCAGGGCCAGCTGACGCTCTGCGAGAAGGCGCTGGCCGAGTACCTGGAGACCAAGCGACTCGCCTTCCCCAGGTCGGTCCACACGGTCACACCCGCAGGAGGGCCTGCAAGGGCGGGGGAGAGGGGGGGGGGGATACCGGTGTGAGGACCACGTGATATGCCGAGTCTGGGAGCGGGCTGGGATGACACCGCGGATGAGCTCCCTTCAATATTCGGCTCGAGTACAAGTGGAGAAGTGGGAGAGGGTACGCAGGTGCCAGAGAGGTATCTTGTGGAAGCTTTGGTGAGCCTGCAAAACTGACGTACGGTTCAGGCTCAGTGGAAGCAGATAAAGCTAACAATGTACGCGCCTTATTGTGAGGATTTGAAGTGAAAGGGCCATGTTGCATAATAACGGAATCCCCGCCTGGACTCAATCACCGCCTGCCATAAAAAGGCAGTGCTCGTTCGAAAGCTTTATAAACGCAAGTGAGCGTTTAGAGGTGTTTTGATCGTGGTACTGCAGTGCAAGGACGGCGTGGGAAGTGTACTTATCTGTTGCCTTCTGGATGTGGTTTCACAGATTCTACTTCGTTTCCTCCGCTGATCTGCTGGATATCCTCAGCAACGGAAACCAGCCGGAGCTGGTGGCCAAGTAAGGCACATCAGACCAACTTTTGGGATATTTATCACGCGTGAGAACGGGGAATGAATACGAAAATGGCGCATTTCTGATCATATTTGAAGTCATTTGAGATGCTGACATCATTGTGCTGAAGCTTGGTGACCGCTTGGTACTTTAAGCAGATCGATCCAAAATTACTAATAAAGCAGTGAATGCAGCAGCACTGAGGCACTGCAACACTTGCCTTCTGGTCGGTTGCTGCAATGGAGGATGTAGGCCGTTAAGTGACGACCAACACAAGCGAACGCAATCAGTGCGCGCTGCTGTACCGTGTTGTGATGCCTGCCTCTTGCGCAGACACCTTACCAAGCTGTTCGACTCGATGGCCAAGCTGAAGTTCAAGGAGGAGGGAGGCACGGTGGCCGTCGGCATGTTCGCCAAGGACGGCGAGTACGTCGACTTCGACGAGGACATCGACTGCGTCGGACCGGTACGCGCGGGCGGACACCGCCGCGGAGGAGCTGCGCCAGTCTCGCCGCCAGCCCGGCTCGCGGCCGCGGCACGCGCCCGGCCGCAGTCACCCGCAACAGGAGCTGGGATCGGTTCAGATCGGCCCGGGCCAGTCGTTTGGACCGTCTTGGAGCGTGGCAGATGGATTGGCCATGCCAACTTATTTTCTGATTATCGTATTGCCCGTTTCGTTTCGTTTTCACAGTGCTGCAGCGCTACATGCAGCCCGAAAGCGATGTCTTCAGCAGTGCCAATCGTTGGCATCATTATGCCATACGTCCAACCTCACTTGATTAGAATTAGGCCGACCCGCCGAGCTGCGCGGGGGTGTCCACATGATGACTGGCGAGCGTGTCACGAGCGGGCACCGCTGGCGCCAACCAGGTGGAGCAGTGGCTGAACAAGCTGCTGGAGCGGATGCGGTGCACGGTGCGGCACTACATGACCGAGGCCGTCGTCACGTACGAGGACAAGCCGCGTGAACAATGGCTGTTCGACTACCCGGCTCAGGTGCGCGGTGCGACTGATGGCTCGGTTGGTGACGGGACCGGGGAGAGGTGCGGTGACGGGTACGAGTACAGGTACGGTGACGGGTATGAGTACAGGTACGGTGACGGGTACGGGTACAGGTAAGGGTATGTTGACGGGTACGGGTACGGGTACGGGTGCGGGTACGGGTACGGGTACGGGTACGGGTACGGGTACGGGTACGGGTACGGGTACGGGTACGGATATGGGTACAGGTACGAGAGGGTGGGGTACGGGTACGGCGGCGATTGTATCGTCTTCACTCCCTCCGGTGGGTAGCTCTCGTACCAGGAACTTAACATCTCACAAGGTACGATGCATTAGTGCCCACCTGCAGCATTACAGCCTGACCACCGACTCTGCTGGCCCTCCGGTCACGGCCCGGGTCACCTAGCGCAGAGGACAGTACTAGCCAAGAACCAGCAACGGTGACGGTGGCGGAACGGGGACGGGACAGGGACGGGACCGGAACGGGGACGGGGACGGGGACGCGGACGGGGACGGGGACGGGGACGGGGACGGGGACGGGGACGGGGACGGGGTCGGGGGCGGGGGCGGGGACGGGGACGGGGACGGGGACGGGGACGGGGACGGGGACGGGAACGGGGACGGGGACGAGGACGGGGACGGGACGGGCGCTGGCTGGGTTGTGTTCATGGCGAAAGAAGTCGATCAACCGCCCTGTTCAGGTTCGGAAAGGTGACGCATATGTGAACGACTAGGTTGTGCCAGGTCATAGACATTGAGTGTCGGCAGGTAGACGTCTGCACGATCTACGCTATGATCAGAAGAGTAACCAAAGTTCGTGTTGCTTTCACGTCGTATCGCCTTGCTTTCACTGTCATCGGGCTCATTCGATGCGTGGTGTTCACACGTCCTGGTCGAGTTCCATTTACGCATCTAGTACGGTGTCTTCACTGCATGCTAGTGGACGATTCGCTCCAGCCGTTTGAGAATGTAACGCGCCCCGCAGGTTTCGCTAGCCGGCACCCAGATTTGGTGGACTACCGAGGTCAACATCAGCTTCGGCCGACTGGAGGAGGGCTATGAGAACGCGCTCAAGGACTATAATAAGAAGCAGGTGGGTGGCACGGACGCCCGCCTCGGGGTTTTGTGTGCTCAGGCTCGGCTACTCCGGCCCTGCGTGTCACTTGGGGCCGCCTCATCAAGCCCAGGCTATCATTCGCTCTTAACTGTCGGAGATGGCTTGCTGCATCGCTGGAAACAATGGCTCTGTATCGGCTATAGCGTGAACTGAAGCTGCTCAAGAAGCTGCAACATACGCTTGAGTGATTTGAACAGAGTTTGCGAGCCGCGCATACCGAAAGGTGCCGGTAGGCGAGGTTGCGGTCTTGCCTGGTCACTCCGCCGCGATACTGACGAGCTGGGCAAGGAGGCGTCGAACGACTGTAGTCTTACGACAGTCGTCTTACATGGTCCGAGCTGTCCGCAGCGGTTCGAGACACCAATGTGATCACATGCCTGGATGCGATTGCGCTGGGCAAGCGAGCCAGGTAATCTCGTGTGAGGGTCTGATCGGTCACGACGCGTGATTCACTCAGCGAGAATCTCCGAGTCGCCCGCTGAACTTGCGCGCGCAGCTTCACGTTCGGTGACTATCTCAGGTGAGCCAGCTGAACGCCCTCATCACGCTGCTGGTCGGCGACCTGACGAAGCAGGAGCGTCAGAAGATCACCACCATCTGCACCATCGACGTGCACTCCCGGTGCGTTGCCGCCCGGCGTCCGGGTCAGGCGGGCGCGCCGCCAGCACGCCAGAACGGCGCAGGCGATGAGCAAATTGTCCGACCCGTGACATGCATTCAGTCGCAGCTCTTGCCTGATGTGTTACCGTCGGTTTAGTGGCCACAAGGTGGTCGTTGGATTCCGTGATCGTTGTGGTTTGTTGGATGTCCCCGCATTAAATGCATCCCAGGGGGACGACCGGCCAGCCTTCTCCACACACTGCGCGCACACACACACACGCACACACACTGTACAGTCACGTGATTCAGCTTCCGGCAATAGGCGTGCGCTCCGCCTGTTGCCAAGTTTGCCCTCTCCCCGGCCACAGTGCAGGGCGTCACGCCCTCAGTAGCACCACCGGCCGTGGGGAGCCGGCACACCGCGACGCAGCGCCGTGACTGGGCCGGTCTCGCTGCCCGACAGGGACGTGGTCGGCAAGCTGATCACCACCAAGGTGGAGAGCAGCCAGGCGTTCAGCTGGCAGGCGCAGCTGAGGCACAGGTCAGCGGGCTGGAGGCGGCGCCGCCCGCCCTGGGGTCAGCGGGCTGGAGGCGGCGCCGTTTGCTCCCGGGTCAGCGGGCTGGAGGCGGCGCCGCCCGCCCTGGGGTCAGCGGGCTGGAGGCGGCGCCGTTTGCTCCCGGGTCAGGCGGGGCTGTGAGGCGGCGGCCGCCCGACCGGGGGGTCAGCGGGCTGGAGGCGGCGCCGCACCGCCCGTTGGGTCAGCGGGCCTGGAGGCGGCGCCCGCCCGCCCTGGGGTCAAGCGGGGCTGGAGGCGGCGCCGCCCGTTCCCCGCGTCCAGTGGGCTGGAAGGCGGGCGCCGTTTCGCCCCCGGGTCAGCGGGCTGGAGGCGGCGCCGCCCGCCCTTGGGTCAGCGGGCTGGAGGCGGCGCCGTTCGTCCTTGGGTCAGCGGGCTGGAGGCAGCGCCGTTCGCTCTCGGGTCAGCGGGCTGGAGGCGGCGCCGCCCGCTCCCGGGTCAGCGGGCTGGAGGCGGCGCCGTCCGCTCCCGGGTCAGCGGGCTGGAGGCGACGCCGCTCGCTCCCGGGTCATCGGGCTGGAGGCGGTGCCGCCCGTCCCGGCTGGCTCCGGCGCTGTGACGGGGCCCGCACGGTCGCGGCGTCAGCTGGGGCCGTGCCGCGTGAGGCGCGGTGTGATGGCGTGCGGTGTTTGCGCTGTTTTACTACTGGTACTGAAGGGATCGTAACGTGCCGCACCGGCTGAGCCGAGACGTTTCTTTGGGAACGAGAAGTGACCGGGCAATCTCAGCGTCGTAAAGACGAACTCAGCATGGTCTCCACCGCCAGTCGCCGGCGTTGGTCGCAGCCGCCAGGTGGGTGTCGTGTCATCTCGGACACGGTGTAGGTCGCTCGCTGCTGAGACAGTGTCCAGAGGCGGCCGCTGTCCTCGACCGCCACCCCCAGCCGAACGAGCCAAGCCCACTGGCGCCGCCGCTTCAGTGCCTCAGTGGCGATCGTGCGGACAGGTGGGATGACGAGGCCAAGGACTGCTTCGCCAACATCTGCGACGCCCAGATCCGCTACAGTCACGAGTACCTGGGCAACACGCCGCGGCTGGTGATCACGCCGCTGACGGACCGCTGCTACATCACGCTCACGCAGGTCAGGCGGGCGGCGCGGCCACCGGGACGGAGCTCACGCAGCTCGGTCGAGCCGCCGCGGCCGGGGCGGCGTCCTGTGCGCGGCCGTCGGATGCTGAGGTTGTGTTGCGAGTGTAGTGGATGGCGTTACGGTTCGGCACGGGTTTTGGTGACGACGCGCACAACCCACGGACACGGCGGTTAAGGGTGCTTGGTGCTGCAGTAACATGAGCTCGGCTGGCCGGCTGAGCGCCACGCGCTCGGGTGGGGTGGGAGTCAGTTGGACGTGGGTAGACACTACAAAAGATAGACCTAAAACCACGACGTAGGCATGGCTCTTCGTCATCTCACTTTTTGGTGGAATTTCAAGGTTATAGGGTTGCAACGTTCGGATCAAATGAGGTCAAGAAGAGTCAAGGTCGAGATCGGTGTCCGAATTGCTCCCAAACCTCACGAAGTCAGCTTTGTCCCTGGTATTTCTTTAAGAAACAAGCCCGCCGACTGTGTATCAAGCCACTGACTATCTGATCTTCATAAGGTCAAATTGACTAAAACTTTCGATCTTATCTTAATGTTTAGATCTGAATTCAGCGTTAAGAACCACACCGTGCTGCAAGTTGCTCGAGGCAAAATCCTGATCGAGGTCATTTCACACCAGCGACCTTCCCTCACCTTCATGAAGTCTTGAAGTCAATAGGGGCGATCAGTTGACGTCGTAATGATAAGTGAATTTGAAACAGTCGCCACAAACTATCCCACAATGCAAGTTATCGAGGTAAAACCGATTTGTTATTGACCGCCATAGCTGACCAGACCCCAACAGGATCAGTCATTATCCTAATTTCAATCTTTCAATTGCCTCAGAAACCATCTCGAAGCTCTATGGCTTCGTCTATCACTCTGTTGTCGGGTCGGTTTGAAAGATTCCACGATAATTGCCTTCGCTGACAGACGTGGTCTGACTTCGACCTGCAGCATGTCAGCGGCCGCATGATGTTTTATCACTTTTTACACCGAAAGATTGACTGTTCAAGTTCCTACAGCAGTGTAAGGTTTGCCACGGCTATGCCGCACCAGTCCAGATTTATTTTGCAACATCCGGATTTAGTCAAACTGACTCTCTACCCGAACGCATGGTAAATGACATGTTATAAGCGTTCATCCAGAATATTTTTTGTATTCAGCAGCCATGGTCTGTTATGCTTTCCCTACATCACGTTGAAAAGGGGTGGAACACATCTATATGTGGTTTTGAGCTGGAATAGTCACCTTGAAGACCATTCGGTACAGTTCACCGCCCCACCTTCAGGACTCAAAATTCTAGTTTGCAGGCTAAATGTCCGCAATGATGTGCAGCCTAATTCAAGGTCATTCAGGCATGCATGACGCCATAGCAACGTCATTTAGAGCTTGCCACCCGATTGATCATGCGGCGATCTAAGCCAATAAAAAAATAAGCTCTGCGGTCGTTTATATCTGGTTTTCGTAAGCACGACTTCCAGATATAACGGTCGTCAGTTGGCTGTCAACTTATGTCGTGCAGGCTGTGCAGTGCAAGTTTGGATGATTTGCTTGTTTGGATTAGAGCCCTTTCGACCAGACATGATCATTTCAGGGCTGTGGGATAAAGGAAAATTGTTAACGGTGGGACAGGCCTGGGGGGGCCAGCCGCCGGCCTTAAACACGCGCATGCGCGCTGGGTGCCCGGTTGGGGGTCCCCTTCCCACGGGGCTCTCGGCCCACTCGTGGCTGACGCATGCAGCCTGCTCCGGACAAGCGGGGTGTCGCGAGGATGCAGGATGAAGTGAGATAGAGGATAAGAGGGACGGAGTCTGAATCAAACACGTTTTGCACTACGTAATGCAATAAATTGAACGCGGGCACTAGTTATTACGGAAAGATAACTTGTAATCGAACAATTTAAGAAAAGCGCCATAACCGGGCATGTGGATACAATTAAGCACCTTAAGCTCACGTGTAAATGTGCAAGAACACCACGAGAAAGGGCCAGAAGGCGAGCACCTAACGATGTTTGGCTCAACAAACATCTCTAACACCACCACGATCACCTCTCGGGGATTGAAGTATTATAAGTGAGTGTGGGAATGACAATTTCGCACGGCAAGTTTGGCAGCACCTCAACGCCGTATAAACGTTCCATGACGGAGTCAAACAATGGCGTTTTGAGGAGCATATTTCCCGAATACATAAATCGTGTTTTCAAGAGCGCTTGAGTGTACGAATGGTTTAAGTTGGTTTATTTCATCATATATGATAGCTGCTTCAGTATGTTCAAATGTGGAACATTCTCCTGAAGATTTTGAAGTAAAAAGCTTGACGGGTTTGAGGATGCGTTGGAATTTTGTGCCCTTTATGTATTTCGAATGTAGTGCACTGCGGTGTACCAGGCCAGTTTTGTCACCACCTGTTGTTACCAGACTGTCTCCCGTTTTCTGAGCATTGGCCGTCAGTGACTTTGACTACCAGTCCGTGACTGGTCACCCACGCGCTCGCGTTCATGCGTGCACACGGCCACAGTCGCTCCACCTAATCATGGGCGGCGCTCCCGCCGGCCCGGCCGGCACCGGCAAGACGGAGACCACCAAGGACCTGGGCAAGGCGCTCGGCATCATGGTGTACGTGTTCAACTGCTCCGAGCAGATGGACTACAAGGTGAGGTGGCGCGCCAGCCGGCAGAGCGTGGCGTCCGACGGCGCGGGAGTCGGAGCTGGCCCGGCTGAGCCTAGCCTCTGGCTGGGACACACATGGCGTCGTGGCGCTGCTGCGTTGGTCGCCATTGGAAGTGTTCTCGTTGAAGTTCACCCGGCTGGTGCTTGGTGTCAGTTGCCAGTTGATGGCTGGCGCCCAGTGTCGTGCCGGCAGCGGTGCGGTGGTAGTGCACCCAGCCGAGCCTTCTCTCAGTCGGCCTCAATCGTTACCTACCACTGCGTGCCCGTGTGATTGGTCTGTGCTCGGGCACAAGCCTGCCAGCTGTTGCCCCGGCTGGTGGTCGTGCCCGTTGTCCAGTGCGGCTCAGCGTGAAGCCGCCCCGCGCTGTCGTTGCAGTCTTGCGGCAACATCTACAAGGGTCTGGCGCAGACCGGCGCCTGGGGCTGCTTCGACGAGTTCAACCGCATCTCGGTGGAGGTGCTGTCCGTGGTGGCCGTGCAGGTCAAGTCCGTCCAGGTACGTGTGGCGTCTCGGCCGTGGAGGCCGGGTCCGTCCAGGTACGTGTGCCGTCTCGGCCGCCGCTCGGACAAATGAACATTGCGAGCCGCGGTACAGCAAGTACAGCAGAGAGTTGTGACTCGTCAAGTACTTTCGGGAAAAGATGCGATGCGTTACGATGGATTCAGTTGGATATCCTGTGCTCATATTGTTGGAAATAGAGCAGAAAGATCATTTGGCTTTCTTGCCACTGCTGGGAGCCCGGGATATTTGGTTCTCCTCATACTATCCCAGTCATGCTCAAAAGCAATATCCGACATACAACGCATTGGGACTGGGATTGTGCAAACTACAGGCTATTGGAGCATCACCTAGCCTGTGAAGGGCATTCAACTTTGTGTGTTGGCATGAAAGGATTCCAATGCCGATTTGAGCATGGGCGTTCGTTTGTATAAGCCGTCTACCAAGGGTGCGACATCACGCCACTGGACGGGCCCGGCTGAAGGCGATCGACTTCCACAATGTGTTGTCGCCGCCGCAGGACGCCATTCGGGACAAGAAGGACAGGTTCAACTTCCTCGGCGAGGAGATCCGATGTATCCCGAGCGTGGGCATCTTCATCACCATGAACCCGGGCTACGCCGGCCGCACCGAGCTGCCCGAGAATCTCAAGGCCTTGTTCAGGTGCGCCAGGCGCCCGGCGCGAGCCGCGCCGCGCCGCGGCTGCCGTGTGTCACCTGTGTGGTGGTGATGAGACGGTGGGGCTCAGTGCTGCGGTGTTGGGGTGTCACTGGACCAGCGGTGTTATGTGCATGTTGTGTGCCCACGTGGTGTAAACGAAACCGTGTTCTGGCCTAATGTTGCTGTGAGCCGCATCCAGGGCTCGTTGATGTCATGGCTCGTCTCACCTGGCGGGATTGTGGAGTGAAATTTAATCGGCGCTTAACCAAGATACTAACATGAGAGGCTGTGTATGATTATGGCCGTTCTAAAGCGATATAAGCAGGTAGAGCCTTGAGCCTCTATTTTCTTTCTTCTCGGCATTACGAGCTGGGATTTCTTGCGCTGGACATAATATATCTTTAAGTCACCAGAGGGTACTGGGTAAATAACGGTATCAGGCAAGAAATGGTTAGACTGGGCCTCTTAAAGTACATTGCACATAAAATAATCTGAGCATTGTACATGTGGCACATATTTAGCTACACTGTACTGAAAGCCACTCTGCTCATAATGCTCTGAGGTGCCCGTTGCATATGTAGCGGGCCCATGACTGCCCTTGCCGGGGGCGAGCAGGAGGGTGGCGCAGCGCCGCCGGCCGTTGGGTAGCGCCGCCCCTGACGCCCCTGCCGTGCTGCCCCAGGCCGTGCGCCATGGTGGTGCCGGACATCGAGCTCATCTGCGAGATCATGCTGGTGTCCGAGGGCTTCGTCGACTCGCGCCTGCTGGCCCGCAAGTTCATCACCCTCTACACGTTGTGCAAGGAGCTGCTGTCCAAGCAGGACCACTACGACTGGGGCCTGCGCGCCGTCAAGTCCGTGCTGGTGGTGGCGGGGTCGCTGAAGGTGGGTCCGCCGGCCTGACTGCCGGAGCGCGGCGTCCGGCGGCTGTGACGCAGCGGCTCCGGCCGGCTCGGTGACAGCATGGCGACCGCTGTGGTTGCGACAGCGTCCCATTTATTGGGCTATTTATCGTTAGGTTGTGTTTTATATTGGCGAGTGGTCACTTAGCTGGGCGTGAATTTGCTGTAAATGTCGTGCGAATGCATCATCGCCTGCACACTTTGAGTGCATACAAGTGCCTGGGACCCGGAAAGACTTGCATTTTTTAATTTTAAAAAAAATTGGACGGGGCCTTCCCACCAATGCTTGCTTCGCTCCGGGCCATCCCAAATGAAGATCAGGACCCTCCAAGCACTCGCCAAACCACTAAAAGAAGCCAAAAGCCTGAGACTTCTCACAAGTGCGTCTTTCCTTCCTCCTGAACGATTTTCACCAAATTCTACGCGTGATCGATAGACACCCCACGAGGCTAGGCTGGCCAGGAGCAAGAACTCCTCTCTTGCCACACCCTGTACGAAATAACCGTTCGACACGAACCCACCCTGCGCGGTAGAGATTGGCGCAATAAGCGGCCATTCATCCCCCGAGCCAGCCGGTCCCGTCCGGTAATGCACGCGCCGCGTGTCTGCTGCCGATAGAGGAGCGACCGAGGCCGACCTGAGGACCAAGTGCTGATGCGGGCCCTGCGCGACTTCAACGTGCCCAAGATCGTGACCGACGACGTGCCCGTGTTCATGGGGCTGATCTTCGACCTGTTCCCGGCACTGGACGTGCCCAGGAAGCGTGACATGGACTTTGAGAAGTCCATCAAGAAGGCGTGCGTCGACCTGAAGCTGCAGCCGGAGGACGGCTTCACGCTGAAGGTGAGTCGATGTGGCCTCCTGGTCTCTCTCTCTCTCTCTCTCTCTCTCATCTCTCTCTCTCCTCTCTCTCTCTCTCCTCTCTCTCTCTCTCTCTCTCTCTCTCTCTCTCTCTCTCTCTCTCTCTCTCTCTCTCTCTCTCTCTCTCTCTCTCTCTCTCTCTCTCTCTCTCTCTCTCTCTCTCTCTCTCTCTCTCTCTCTCTCTCTCTCTCTCTCTCTCTCTCTCTCTCTCTCTCTCTCTCTCTCTCTCTCTCTCTCTCTCTCTCTCTCTCTCTCTCTCTCTCTCTCTCTCTCCTCTCTCTCTCTCTCTCTCTCTCTCTCTCTCTCTCTCTCTCTCTCTCTCTCTCTCTCTCTCTCTCTCTCTCTCTCTCTCTCTCTCTCTCTCTCTCTCTCTCTCTCTCTCTCTCTCTCCTCTCTCTCTCTCTCTCTCTCTCTCTCTCTCTCTCTCTCTCTCTCTCTCTCTCTCTCTCTCTCTCTCTCTCTCTCTCTCTCTCTCTCTCTCTCTCTCTCTCTCTCTCTCTCTCTCTCTCTCTCTCTCTCTCTCTCTCTCTCTCTCTCTCTCTCTCTCTCTCTCTCTCTCTCTCTCTCTCTCTCCTCTCTCTCTCTCTCTCTCTCTCTCTCTCTCTCTCTCTCTCTCTCTCTCTCTCTCTCTCTCTCTCTCCTCTCTCTCTCTCTCTCTCTCTCTCTCTCTCTCTCTCTCTCTCTCTCTCTCTCTCTCCTCTCTCTCTCTCTCTCTCTCTCTCTCTCTCTCTCTCTCTCTCTCTCTCTCTCTCTCTCTCTCTCTCTCTCTCTCTCTCTCTCTCTCTCTCTCTCTCTCTCTCTCTCTCTCTCTCTCTCTCTCTCTCTCTCTCTCTCTCTCTCTCTCTCTCTCTCTTTTTTTCTCTCTTTCTCTCTTTCTCCTCTTTTCTCTCCCTCCCCCTCTTTCTCCATCTTTTCTCCCTCCCTACCTTGCCCTCTTTTCTCCTCTCCCTCCCTTCTTCCGTTCGCTTAGTTGGTCTGCCGCGTCAGGGCGGATCATTACGCTGCTTCGACCCAACGAGCACATAGCATGCTGTTTACCCCTTCTCTCCCTTGGGTGTGTAATTATTTTGTTACAAGGGTTGTAGTAGAAATCTCTGCCCCTATTGTCATCCGTCTCATGTGGGCGCTATTTCCACTCGTGTGCGTTGTGAGGGTGCGTGTTAAAGGCACCCCTTGGCCGTGTGTTTCCTAATGAGGCCAGGGATTTGGTACCAGAGGGTCGAACAATTACAACACGAATACGAAACGTCACTATTCTGTGCAGAAAAGCGTTTACTGGCTCTGTATCATGTCCACTGCAAAACAAGTTGTTTCGAATCGATATCAGGCACAATAATTTCATCGCAGCTTAGTTATCTCGTTGGATCCCGGGAACGTTATTGATCGATTCATAATTATCCGTTTTCTGGAGGACTACGGGATGACATGCCTGATGATATCAGTACTCTGTGTTGGAAGTTTACGTGTGTGGCCAATGGATCGCCAGTAGGCCTTTGCCGTAAAACATGTAATATTGGTCTTACGAGCCGTCAAGAATACTGTAACGACTGAATGGCCCGGATAAACCTGTCAGCATATTTTCTGTGCCGGAAATTGTGGCAGTGTCTTTGGTTTTTCTGTTCCTCAGCCCCCGAAGAAGCCCCGCACCAGTACTTACATTGCAGCTGGAGGATCTCGCGCGCTTCCTTTGCTTGAGTCAGGCCTTGCCGAAAGATTTTGTCGTAAGACCTACTGCCACAGAATTGTTTTAACCCTGTACCGTCTCTGAGCTCTGATTGGATGCTGCAGGTGGTCCAGCTTCAGGAGTTGCTGGACGTGCGACACTCGGTGTTCATCATCGGGAACGCCGGCACCGGCAAGACGCAGGTGTGGAAGACCCTGTTCAGGACGCACCAGAACCTGAAGCACAGGCCCTACTTCAATGACCTGAACCCCAAGGCCGTTACCAACGACGAGCTGTTCGGCATCATCAACCCGTCGACGCGGGAGTGGAAGGACGGTGAGTGGGCGGCGCCAGCGGCGGGAAGCGGTGGCCATGCACCGACGCTGTCGCGGCGCGGCCCCCGTCACCGTTCGCCCGCGTCTGATGCCGCGGGTGCTCTTCATACATCGGGCAAGTATTGGACATCTCAAGGTTCTGTACACCGAGGCAGGGAATGCCCTGCGTATTTGCTTCCTCCTTAGGGGTTACATGTGTGGTGGAGTAGTCCGACGCTTATTGTCGTTACGTCTTCGCCGTTCTGAAGTCCGCAGCCAATGTTGTCCACGGACGGTTTTGCGTTAGCATGGAGCATGGTGGGCGGCTCAACGGCTGCATTATTGGTGGTTGTGCCAGCGCGCCAGCAGTGGAACGAAGTTTCCACGTGTCACGGCAGCATCGCGGCCGTCTCCTTATACGCCGGAGCCACTGACTGCCCCCGCCTGCTGCGCCTTTGCTCGCGATAACGGCCAATGTGCCGCCGCGGTCGCTGCGGCGCAGGCCTGCTGTCGACGCTGATGCGAGACATGGCCAACCTGACCACGGACGGGCCGCGCTGGATCGTGCTCGACGGCGACATCGACCCCATGTGGATCGAGTCGCTCAACACGGTCATGGACGACAACAAGGTGGGCGGTGGGCCCCCCCCGCGGCTGCGGGCTCGCCGCGGCTGCGGGCGGGTGTCGGCAGGTGTCTGTGGCGCTGACGGAGCCGGCGTCGGGAGTTCTAGCACTTGTCCGAAGTGCTCCCAAATGTTCTCGGTGTTCACTGGATAGTGAAAGCTGGCAATGGGCTCATAATGGTACGGAAGGACTCGCCTAAAGGCTCACAAATAAAACTCGCCCAAGTGTTTCCCATTTCGAGCAGCATGATCCACTTTGCCCGACTTGTCCACTCACGAACGTGCGGGTAAATCTCATGCGTATCCGCCACACGGTTCTGGCGAGGCGGGCGCGCCAGCGGGCACGTACGGAGGCGCGCGCTGACGCCGTGCCGCGGCGCGCGCGCAGGTGCTGACGCTGGCTTCCAACGAGCGAATCGCGCTGACGCCCAGCATGCGGCTGCTGTTCGAGATCGCCACGCTGAAGCACGCCACGCCGGCCACCGTGTCGCGCGCCGGCATCCTCTACCTGAACCCGCAGGACCTCGGCTGGAACCCGTGCGTGGGCCGGCCCGCCGGCCGCCGGGCGCGCGGGCCCGGCTGGTCCCCGGCTGGCGACTCGGGCGCGGCAGTGTAGAGAGGGGATGGACACATCTTTCTGATAGGGTCCGGGAATGCCGTTCAGGGGGGATCGTGGGACAATGAAAAAGTGTGTGCTCCGTGCATGTAAGGCTTGGTGATTAGTCATACTTTGTGTAGACCTGGTACAGTTCAGTAATGACGTGTTCATTAATGAGGCTCACGTCAGTGACGCAGGCGACAAGCGACACGCCAGTGAATGGCTCAGCCGGCGTGACAGCGCGCCGTCGGGCTGGCCAGGTTCGTGAACAGCTGGATTGAGACGCGCGAGATCCAGTCGGAGAAGGCCAACCTGATGATCCTGTTCGACAAGTACGTGCCCGGCTGTCTGGAGGTCATGCGCACCCGGCTCAAGAAGATCACGCCCATCGCAGAGATCTCCCAGATCCAGATGCTCTGCAATCTCCTCGGTCAGTGCCGGGTGGCGGCAGCGCTTCCGATGATTTTTTGAACGCGTGCGGTGGTCAGTGACTGTAGGGAGCGGAGTTTTGTTTTATCTCTACCCGCAAAGACCTTCACAGCCGGGAGCTGGGAAAAACGTCCATGCTTGGATAGAACGGCATGTAAAAAGGGTAATGGCAATATCGCCATAACCAACTTCGACATACCTCTGGAGGGTCTCAAATATGTTGCGCCGTAAACCTTTATGTAAAAAATGCAGCTGTTATCGGCTCAGTGTGCCAAGATATTCCGGGTGTGTAGTTACGTTGTGTATAATACCAGTTTACCAAGGTTTTCATCTTCCTTCTTTTAACGTATCCGACATAAAGTCGCGCCATTGGAAACGCTATAAGTTACTTGTATTAATCTTTAGCATAGAGTTCATCCCCCCACCACAAACATTCCAGCGACACACATTGGCTACTGTTGCTTATGTAGCTGTTTTCTGTGTGGGCAGACTGCATGCTCACGCCAGACGCGGTGCCGCCCGACTCCCCTAAGGAGCTGTACGAGCTGTACTTCTGCTTCTGCTGCGTGTCTGCCTTCGGCGCCAGCATGTTCCAGGACCAGGTGGGGCATTCGCAGCTGACGACGATGGTCAGATGATCACATGCGATATGGGTGCAGTTGAAATGAGGCATTCCGCATGGGGTTAGGTGATAAATTTGCAGTTAGTCGACCAGAAGTCAGTGTGATGACGTTCTGGGTTAGACATCGTAGTATGCCGTGAGTTACGGCTGGTGGGTACGGATAGAAGCGAGTTCTGTCAATCTGCTTGACTGGCGATAAAGTAGCGGATATTCATGAAGTACGTCCGAGTTACGCGTTGGATCTGTCTGATGTTGCTGTAGTTATCAAGCAGCGAATATGCCGCCGCCGGACATCAGCACTGACTGTGCCCGGCTCGGGCTGGCTGCCCGGCTCGGGCTGACTGTGCCCGGCTCGGGCTGGCTGTGCCCGGCTCGGGCTGGCTGTGCCCGGCTCGGGCTGACTGTGCCCGGCTCGGGCTGGCTGTGCCCGGCTCGGGGTTGCTGTGCCCGGCTCGGGCTGACTGTGCCCGGCTCGAGCTGGCTGTGCCCGGCTCGGGCTGACTGTGCCCGGCTCGGGCTGGCTGTGCCCGGCCCGGACTGACTGTGCCCGGCTCGGGCTGACTGTGCCCGGCCCGAGTTGACCGTGCCCGGCTCGGGCTGACCGTGCCCGGCTTGGGCTGACTGTGCCCGGCTCGGGCTGACCGCCCGGCTCGGGCTGACTGTGCCCGGCTCTGGCTGATTGTACCCGGCTCGGGCTGACTGTACCCGGCTCGGACTGACTGTGCCCGGCTCGGGCTGACTGTACCCGGCTCGGACTGACTGTGCCCGGCTCGGGCTGACTGTACCCGGCTCGGACTGACTGTGCCCGGCTTGGGCTGACCGTGCCCGGCTCGGGCTGACCGCGCCCGGCTCGGGCTTCAGATGACCGACTACCGCGTAGAGTTCTCCCGCTGGTGGGTCAACGAGTTCAAGTCGGTCAAGTTCCCTGCTCAGGGCACCGTGTTCGACTACTACATCGACAAGGACTCGCAGAAGTTCGTGCCCTGGTCCTCAAACGTGCCGTCCTTCGAGCTCGACCCGGACATGCCTCTGCAGGTGAGAGGCCCAGAGGCGTATCGTGTGGAGGGCTTCTTACTTCGACTGTATGGGATACGTACGGGACAGAAATGCATTCCGTTCCCGGGATTCCGTCCGTTCCCGGGATAAAGACAGTATGCGGCGACAAAACGCGGACGGCCGACGTGGAGCAGGTTGTGCAGTGCGACTATCTTTGCGGCTGCGGCTGTTTGAAGCCTAGCGACAGCGGCTGCTTGAATAAGTATGGGCACGCCGTCATGGAGTTGTGTGGTGCGGCTGGCGCCGGTGTACCGGCTAACGCTGCCTGGCATGGCAGGCGGTGCAAGTACCGACGCCGGAGACCACCCGGCTGCGTTTCTTCATGGACAAGCTCATGGAGAACCGGCACCCAGTCATGCTGGTCGGGCCGCCCGGCTCCGGCAAGACGGTGCTCATCAACGACAAGCTGGGCCAGCTCTCGGAGGACTACATGGTGACCAGGGTGCCCTTCAACTTCTACACCACGTCCGGTCAGTGCCCAGCTGGCAGGGCCGCGGGGGAAGCTCGCTCGCCCGCCCGCCCGGCGAGAGGGCTCCGCAGACCGAGAGCACGCACGAGCTCCGACATACTTGTCCAGAGACTTGCAAATGAATGCCGCAGAGTTTGCCTGAGAAGCTTGGCTTACAAGCCGAGAGCTTTCTGTTGCCATTTTTACAGCTTCTATAGCGAAAATTTGGGTCGGGCGTTCATGCTGGTCTTTTCATGCACAACTGAGAGTGCAATGGAAAGCAGGTCTAGAGCATGTCACTTATCAGCAACGACTGACTGATTGAGATCAGGTGAGACCACGCATTCCAGCGTCATTGCGTGGCCCGAGTATGCCCGTTGACCACTGACCTGTTGCAGAGATGCTGCAGCGTGTGCTGGAGAGGCCGCTGGAGAAGAAGGCCGGCCGCAACTACGGCCCTCCCGGCAGCAAGAAGATGGTCTACTTCGTGGATGACATGAACATGCCCGAGGTAAGGCGACGCTGACCGACCGCCTACTACCGCGGCTGCTGCCGGTAAGTGGCACAGCGCGCCTCCATCACGCGTCTTCCGAACATCCAGCTGCAAAACAAGTAACCCCAGTCAAGTTGACACTCTTGCTTTCCGCCCCCCCCCCCCCCTTATCACACAAGCACGCCCACACGGGGGCCGACGTTGAACGCAACCAACACGACGGAGGACCATCGCTTTCTTGGCAGGCGCATGCTTATATTTCGACTGCGTGCGTGTGAGCGGTGTTTGCCGTCTAGTTCGGGCGCCGCTGTTACCAGAGTGCAGCCCGCATCTGATGACGTTCTCGTGCGCACGTCTCCGCCGCCACCGCTGCCGCTGAGGTGCGACGCTCGGCCGGCGACTGACCCGAGCTCGGTCGTCCGGCGGCTGACCTGGCCTTGGTCGGCCGGCGACTGACCTGAGCTCGGTCGTCCGGCGGCTGACCTGAGCTCGGTCGTCCGGCGACTGACCTGGGCTCGGTCGTCCGGCGGCTGATCTGAGCCCGGTCGTCCGGCGGCTGACCTGAGCCCGGTCGCCCCAGGTGGACCTGTACGACACGGTGCAGCCACACACCATGCTGCGCCAGCACCTCGACTACAACCACTGGTACGACCGCACCAAGCTGTCGCTCAAAGAGATCCACAACGTGCAGTACGTGGCGTCGATGAACCCGACGGCTGGCAGCTTCACCATCAACCCGCGCCTGCAGCGTCACTTCGCCGTGTTCGCCACCAGGTGGGTCTGCTGGCGGACGCCGGCGCGGCCCCAGGCGGGCTTGGACGGACGGCCCCGGCCGGCGTCCGCGGCAGCCTGCAGCGACTGCAGCCGTTTTGTGCTGTGCCATGTTGTGTTGTGCCGTGTTGCGTTGATTAGCCGGAGCGTCAACGCATGGCTCTCAAAACGGCGGTAGTGATGACGTGGACATGCCGGGAACATGAATGTGAATATGATGTGAGAAACATGGGCAAGGGTGCGGCCGGGCTAAGGATATGCGGCAGGAGACTGTTCAGTCTAGCACGCCAGGCTCAACTGGTGGTATGAAATAGGCTAGGCGAAGCCTGCAGGGCATAAAGACACCGGCAACAAAACACAGTGAACGGAAAAGACCGCTCGAGCTTCGTTTGCTATCGTTTTGTTGCCCTCGTGTTTCATTTGTCTCGTCGTTTTCGTTTCGTTGACATTCATTTCTATGATTTTGTCGTTCCGAACTGCACTTGAGATATGACAATCCAATGTTCAAAGCAGCACACAACTGACGACTTGCTGCTGCAGCTGATGGGTAGGTTATGACCGGCACGACGATTGGATGGTGCTTTATCGAGCCAGTGAACGCCATGCATTTAACCTGTTTCCTTATAAAGCGCATTAATTGGCTTGCAATTGGGTTGATTGTTCTGGACGTATTGCATTGCAGGATAATCCTGTTGTGCAGTATAACGCTGTTGCGTTGCATTTACTTGGTTGCATTGCACTGTGTTGGAATTGCTGGTACATCCTAAGCACTCAGCATTCTCTGCACAAGAAGCCAGGGCAACGAGATGCGCTGCAACCCGGTGATTGGAGGGGAGGCCAGCAGTCTTGCTTCAAGCCTATCGAGCTTGTGCGTGGTGATTTCAAATGGACTATCCGGCGTGGTCACCATCAGGAGTACAAATGACCATGCCTGTGTTTCAATTTTCAGCTTCCCCGGAGCCGAGTCGCTGCACACCATCTACAATTCAATTCTGCACCAGCATCTGAGTAACCCGCTGAACAAGTTCCCGCACCCGCTGGTCAAGACGGCCCCCGGCATCGTGCAGTCGGCGTTCGCCCTGCACCAGAAGGTGTCGCAGACCTTCCTGCCCACCGCCATCAAGTTCCACTACGTCTTCAACCTGCGCGACCTGAGCAACATCTTCCAGGTGGGGGGTCTTACCGGACAGGGCTCGCGACAAACGCCCGACCGTGTCCCGCCGGGCGGGCGGGTGCCGCAGTCCTGTTTCTGTGGTTTTATAATTTCCTTGACTTGTCCTTTGTCACTTTTATAATTATTCGGCAAAAGGTCATGGGGTCCCTTCATTTGAATAACTGCTATGAGGGCCCGCTTTGCACCGTTTGGGAACAGTCGTAATTTGGCTGGTATTTAAAAAATAGTCGCTGGGGCACATCGTTCATCCCTTCACGACAAACTTTGTAAAACGCAAACTAAGTCGTCATGTAACGCCATCAGCGAGGTTGGCGCTTTACTTGGAACCAGCGCACTGCAGCGCATCCCACCGGTCAGGAGAGGCCGCGGTACCCTGGTGGGCGCAGTCCGTGTCACCTTCGAGTGGCTGTAGTGAGGGTGGCGGGACCGGCCGACTGCCGCAGATTGTGCTGAGCCGAGTGACAGGGTCTGTGTGCGGTGGAATCGCGTGACGGGGTCTGCAGTTAGTCGTGGGTAGCTTTGCTGTGCCGCGTGACGGGTCTGTTGTTCTGCCATGGCTATGTTATGCCGCGTGACGGGTCCGCTGTTATGCCATAGCTATGTTATGCCGCGTGACGGGTCTGCTGTTATGCCATAGCTATGTTGTGCCGCGTGACAGATCTGCTGCTATGCCATAGCTATGTTGTGCGGCGTGACGGGTCCGCTATTATACCATAGTTATGTTGTGCCGCGTGACAGATCCGCTATTATACCACAGCCATGTTGAGTCGCGTGACAGATCTGCTGCTATGTCATAGCTATGTTGTGCCGCGTGACGGGTCTGCTATTGTACCATAGCTATGTTGTGCCGCGTGACGGGTCTGCTATTATACCATGGCTATGTTATGCCGCGTGACGGGTCTGCTATTGTACCATAGCTATATTGTGCCGCGTGACGGGTCTGCTTTTATACCGTAGCTATGTTGTGCCGCGTGACGGATCCGCTGCTATGTCATAGCTATGTTGTGCGGCGTGACGGGTCTGCTATTATACCATAGCTATGTTGTGCCGCGCGACAGATCTGCTGCTATGCCATAGCTATGTTGTGTGGCGCGGCAGGGTCTGCTGTTCTGCGACAAAGACTCGATCAAGACGCCGATCGACCTGGTGCGGGTCTGGCTGCACGAGGCGGACCGGGTCTACGGCGACAAGCTGGTCGACGAGGAGGACGGCACCTCCTTTGGCAAGATCCTCGTCGACATGGTCAAGAAAGGCTTCGAGGTACGGTCTGCCGTGGTCGAGCACCCGACGGGAGAGCGATCAGGCCTAATGCTGAGCCTGCGGGAATCGTACCACAGGGTGCCGTTGACTTCCGTGATTCGACTGTGCAGTAGGTTGACCCACTTTCGTTATTTTCATGTCAGTGTACCTTGTCGTCGGCGAATGCGTAGGTTTTGTCACGTACCCTTTTCCGATTACATTGATATTGAGCGGCCTTGGCGACTGGTGCCTGCTCCCAATGATTATGGTGCTCGTGTTTGAACGTCTGCACCATGCGCTGGGGCATGCCGTCAGAGCCAACAGTGTTGCTGCTGCGGTATCTATCAGCACAGGTCGCTGTGTATCTGTAGTCGATCTTGATCTCTCCTTCCTTGCATGTACTACCAATAATTACCGAGGGCCGTGTTCGGGATGCTTGGGAGTACTAGGCTAACAGATAGGGCTTATGTGGTTTCAGTGAGAGATGTAACTTGAGGGCTCATCAACCGAGCTTATCCTAGCACAAAATCGTAGGCTACGATAATATATATATATATATATTTATATATATATATGGTTTATACATGTATATATATATATATATATATATATATATATATATATATATATATATATATATATATATACATATACACCGTAGTGCAGGCTGTCGAATCTATGTTTTTTAACAACGCCTAGGCCATGTCTTCCTTTTTCCTCTGGCTGCATTGAAGGTAAACAGCGGTAACTTTCAACCGGTCATGTTTTTTTCTGTCTTACAATATCTCCACGGTCGTAGCCGGTCGCGGTCTGAGCCGGCTGCTCCGCACCGCAGTGCCCGCTTGGCGCGCGTAGTGCTTGCAGGATCTTACACTCCGCTGTTGCGCCTGTGAGGCGCGCGACGGCGGTGATCGAGGCTGATGTCATCGTGTCCGTCAAGGTCTCGTGTTGAACGGCGGGTTCTCCATCACGTCCGTCTGCATCGTTTCAGGATTCAGCCGGAGACCATCTCGTGAGATAGGGCTCGACGGACACTAACTAAAGATTAACTGCTCCCATGTAAACCAGACTAGAGTAGCCGCCAGCACCGGCTGCAAAAGACGCCGCTAAGATGGCTGTCCACATCCGCGGCTTCTGCACAGCCGTCCGCGCTGTGCTGTGTTAAATGTCAAATGTCAAACGTACACTCTAACTTAGACTTAACTGCACCTATCTAAACCAGACTAGACCAGCCGCCAGCGTCGGCTGTAAGCGCCGCCGCTAAGATGGCTGTCTACGCCCGCGGCTTCTGCACAGCCGTCCGCGCTGTGCTGCGTTAAATGTCAAATGTCAAACATACACTCTAACTTAGACTTAACTGCCCCCATCTAAACCAGACTAGACTAGCCGCCAGCGTCGGCTGTAAACGCCGCCGCTAAGATGGCTGTATGTCCGCGACCGCGGCTTCTGCACAGCCGTCCGCGCTGTGCTGTGTTAAATGGCAATGTCTGGTTGTCGCAGAGCCTGCACGACACGACTGGCCCCAGCGGTCAGCGCGTGTTTGGCCGCGGCCCCCGAGAGACACGGGCTGAACTACTGCCATCGTCCCCCTCTCACCCCACTCCGTCTCCCATACCTTTCCGTGCTTGTGTCAATGCTGACACCACGGCAACTTTGAAGGTGCCGGCCACAGTTTGAGTTGTCGCCGAAAGTGTCAGCAGGTTAAGACAACCTTTGATGAACCCTTGTTGGATGAAAGCGTGCAACTCTACAGTAAACAGTTACTTGAGAAGTGCACAGGACATGCTTGTCCACCCCCTCACCTCCCGGTCAAAACGCGCATGTGCTTATGCTAATGCGTCGAGTGGCCCAACTGACAACCGAAACGTCAGTGCGTCCCGCTCTCCGAGACGATTTCTGCCAACCTGCCGTATAGATAAGCTGTCATAAACAAAACGCAGATAAACGTGTGAATGTGTACCGCTAAATGTTGGCACAGCTCCGCGTGCGGATGTGGATGTACCCCAGCAGAGCTGCCGAGGACCGGCCCGGTATGAATGTGGACATGCTCGGCTGGTGCCGGTACAGACCGCCCGCGTGTACCTGTGGCCGTTTGTCTGCCGGGGCGGGCCGCCCGCTGAGCCGGCCCGCTGCGCCCGGCGTCGGGCGGCGCCGGTGTGGGACGCGGCGCTGCCTCGCTGTAGCCGCCTCTGCCGCTGCCCCTGCAGCTTGCACGGCTGACCGAGCCGGGCGGGCCGCCGGACGGCACCGAGCTGCTTCTGCCGCCCTCCCCGCGCTCCCCACGGCCCGCGGCGACCGCCACTGCAAGTAGCCGCGCCGGCCGGCCGGCCCGGTCGCCGGCGCCAGCGCCAGCGCCAGCGGCTCGCCGCGCGTTTGACGGGGGATCGCACGACGCATGTCCCGGCTTTAAGTGCAGTTCCGCACGCTTGGACCCACTGACACGCTTGTGAGCCCGTACCCGGGAGATGATGTGTGCATGTGGGCGGGCGCGTGCGTGTGTGTATGTGCGTTCGTGTGCTTGCGGGCGCGTGCATGTGCATGTGTATGGTATGTGCCGGAGAATGTGGAAGACGCTCTGCCCGAAGTTCTGAAGATATACGTTTGAAAAACGTACATTTTCCAATCATGTGTTGTCTAAAAGGTGAAAAAGGTAAAAAACCTCATCCAGTTTCAAAGACGCTTGGGTTACCGAACGGCTCAAAGCTAGGCCGAAATATGTTCGACCACTGTGAACCGAAGCTTTTTTGGCATGGGAGGGGCGGCAGGCGTCAGTGGATAATAGCCTAGGGTACGACGCATAGTGTTGATAGTGTTTTAGTCTAGATAATGATAATGATGAATATGACAGCGTTACAAAGCGCTTGTTAACAACTACAAGGCAGACATGCATGACGGCTATCGTGCAGAGGTACGTCTTGTACATACTCGTGAGGGTGTTGCCAGGGGTGCGTATGATATGAATCTGCTTCTTCACGTGCTTGGTCATAACACCGTGTTAAATTAACTCTTCAATGACTGATGGTGCGTGGTTTGCAGCCAGTTATGGTAAAAGGAGAAAGAAGCTTGCCTTGACGGCATGGTTTGAAGCATGATGCGTGCGTTCAGCTCCACGAAGGGATAAATGGAATGTGTATTATTGTGCGGATACACCACTGCTCACGCTTTCAGAATATTTGCGCCTCGCAAGTGTTCTGATGCTTTATGCACCGAGGCTGAGACGCCCACCTCACGCTGAGTGACGACTTCGATGAGATTAACGCATTTTCATCGTCTTTGTAGTCACTTGACTGCGTGTTTATGAATAGGTTAGATATCGCTAAGTGCATTAAACGATCTTTACACTATGTGTTCTGGTCTACACTTTTCGTGCTATGGGAACGGTCATGTGGTATTTTCCAGGACGAGAGCGTTTATGTCACGGAACCTACCAGTAGAGACTGGACCCGATTAGCACACGCTGTCACGCCTGATTTTTATGGTGATTTACTGTTGGAACGGAATGTCAGTTTTACGTTGGCCTCATCCCTTACATGTGTGTGCACTTAGGAGATGGACGACGCGGTGGTAATGCAGAAGCCCAACATCTGGTGCCACTTCGCCAAGGGAATCGGAGATCCGAAGTACAACCAGGTGTGTGTGAAATTCGTTCACGGAACCACAAGACGCTCGAACTGCTTACTATTTCAAGCACTTCGCGTACAAAGTCGCTGCGATCACTGTTCCAGCGGGCGGACATTTTCTTCAGTTTGCGGCTCGCTATGAGTCCAGTGATTCGGGTGATTCTCAGAGTCCGTTCTCAGAGTCCGCTGAATCGGTGGTGTTCTCTGGCACCGCTGACGTCCTCGCCCCGCCCACAGATCGGCGGCTGGCCGGACCTGTCACGCCTGCTGAAGGAGGCCATGGACTCCTACAACGAGATCAACGCCGCCATGAACCTGGTGCTGTTCGAGGACGCCATGATGCACGTCTGTCGGTGAGGGGTCACCGGAGGTCACCGGGGGTCACCGGGTCGCACTGGTGCCGGCTGATGGCCGGTGCGACTTTGTCAGGATTCATAGCACTTTTGCCAAAGCAGGCTGCAGTTTGATTTGATATGCGGCAACACGAAAACTACAACGATGCCGACGGTGTGTCACGCCACGTCGTGCGATGGCGGTTGACGGCGCGGGCCGCCTCCACCGCAGCATCAACCGGATCCTGGAGTCGCCGCGCGGCAACGCCCTGCTGGTGGGCGTGGGCGGCAGCGGCAAGCAGTCGCTGTCCAGGCTGGCGGCCTTCATCTCCGGCCTCGAGGTGTTCCAGGTCACGCTCAAGAAGGGCTACGGCATCCCCGACCTGAAGGTGGGCGACGCCGGGCGGTCGGCCGGTGGGAGCCGCCGCCGGCCCGGCGGCTGGCGGCACGGCTGGGCCAGGCCGCCGTGCGGTGGGCACTGCACGTGAGGCTGGCAACGTACACGTTGTCTCTGCGAAGGTCTTTTCGGTCCATGCTGGCGTGTACGGCCGGATGTACTGAACCCAAGGATCAACATGCAGTTTTTCGCAGCTGCTGAGAAATGCGTTGTTTCCAGTGAAGTGCTGCCATTTACTCGCCTTCCACGCGAAAAGTTCGCGCTGCGGCTTTTGCCCTGGCCGAAGATCTGAAAGCACCGGCGTCACTTCCACGCCATCCTGCAAGGAAAGCTTATTAACTGGGTCAATCCCTGATCGGGCAATCGAAAATTGCAGGTCCTGTGACTTCGGCCTTAGGACGGTAGGCACTAGGGCGGTACCTTTGACACGGCGTCCGGAGGCGGCTCGTGCTGAGCACAGGGCGGTACCTCTGACGCCGTGGGCGGAGACGTCTCTCGCTGAGCACAGGGCGGTACCTCTGTCGTGACGGGCGGAGGCGGATCGTGCTGAGCACAGGGCGGTACCTCTGGCGCGGCGGGTGGGGGTGACCCGCACTGAGCACAGGGCGGTATTTCTGACGACACGGGCGGAGGCGGCTCGTGCTGAGTCAGACCACACCGCCGACATCGGCTGACGTAGCCGTGTTGCGCCGCAGGCTGACCTGGCGGCGCTCTATCAGAAGTCGGGCCTGAAGAACGTCGGCATGGTGTTCCTGATGACGGACAGCCAGGTGGCCGAGGAGAAGTTCCTGGTGCTCATCAACGACCTGCTGGCCAGCGGCGAGATCCCCGACCTCTTCCCCGACGACGAGGTGGAGAACATCATCGCCGCCGTCAGGAACGAGGTGCGGCGCGGACGGCGGCGCGGCCGGCTCCGACGGCGGGGGGTTCGGGCGGACGCTGGCAGCGACGGCGGACGCCGCCTTCAGCCGTCGCCAGTCGGTAGTGGCGCCGCTGCTATCGGGGGAGGCGGCCTGACGTGAGCGGTGACGTCACCACCGGCGGTCAGTCCGGGCGTCCGGGCGTCAGTCCGGGCGTCCGGGCGTGTGAGCTGGTCTGAGCGGCTCTGGTGCCAGGACGCAGTTGAATGGCGTGGTTCACAGTGACGTGGCCATGACAAGCCCGAGTGTTTTGACACGGCGCTGCTGTGGTTGTTGCGTAGGAACGGGCTGTGTCACACCACCACGGCTGTCGTGGCAACTGCTGCCGCGACACGGCACGCAGGCTGTCGTTGCGCTATGACATATTGGTGGTCACAGCAGCACGTCACGTTATGAGTCGTGAACAACGGTGATCATGGCTACATGCCTTGCGGCATGACGGTCGTAGCGACGTTTTACGACACGGTTCGGTGGCAGTCATGACAACATGCCTTCATGCGGTACATCAGTCTGGCCATGTCAAGGCGACATGTGACATGGCATGTGACGCGGAGGAGTCGGTAGGGTCAGCACGTGTCGGTATGGGCACGTGACGCGGCGCATCGGTGGTTGTTACGACACACCATCGCTCTCGGGGCGTTCACTCGCTTGCGAGCCTCCAGACTGGGTTCAGAGTTGGACCAAGTTCAGAGTGAGTGGCTTGTCGTGATGTGAATGCCGAGAAAGGCAGACTATCCCTCAGTCGGGCTCCAAACAGCATGCTTGAAGACGATGCAGGCTAGCTAATGATTAAGCCAGGTCCTGCATGTCGATGAAGCGGGTTGAAGCGACTAAACACCAACATGTCGATTATTCCCGCTCTACCAGTGCCCACCTTCTGACCGCCGGCTGCGTCTCCGTGTTTACTCAGGTCAAGGCAGCGGGAATGCAGGACACGCGCGACAACTGCTGGCGCTTCTTCATCGACAAAGTGCGCCGCACGCTGAAAGTTGTGCTCTGCTTCTCCCCGGTCGGCACGACGCTCCGAGTCCGGTATGACACTGGGAACACACCTGGCCGTTGGAAGCGGCTAGACAGCTGCGGAGCCCATCGTGTTGGTTCGGGTGTTCGCGGTAGCAATGCTCGTCTTGTTCACTTGTCCCCCGTTGCCATGTATTTCGAGAGACGTACAATCAGAACTTTCGGGTGGTGGGCTTAGTTGTCCATGCGAGTGTTTGCCTTCTGAACGGGTGCATGTGCGCTTTAGACGATTGTGATGTGCTTGATCAAAAACTTCTTTCGTTTTATGCTTGGCATGCGTGATAATGTTTTGAGTTAGACATATTCTTTTATTTCTGCAGTCACATGTGAAGTAATTACCGCGATATGCTCCATTCGATTGCGTCGTGCGCCTGGATGCCAGGACAGACACAGAAATGATATCCATTCATAGAGCTCGCAAGTTCCCGGCACTGATCAACTGCACGAACATTGACTGGTTCCACGAGTGGCCGGAAGAGGCGCTGGTGTCGGTGTCGCAGCGTTTCCTCAGTGAAGTCCGAGAGTTGCCGGTAAGGCCGACCGCGTCGAGCCGTCTAGGACAGCAATCCCAGCGTGTTGCTAGCCCCGTGTCGTCCCTCATATATATATATATATATATATATATATATATATATATATATATATATATATATGCGACAGGAACACGGCATGACATTGACACGACAACAACTGACAGAGAGCACTGACATTTTACGGACGTGCAGTGACAGAAGACGCCTTCAAATTTCGGAAAGCATATTCATTAACGAACTCTCTCCGGCTTTAAACAGACAGACAAATTCTTGCGGAACTCTTGAGCTACTAGGTGGTGGGCGGTGAGCACTTCTGATGTGATTGTGACAATGGTGTTCCCATTGTGTCTTTGTGATGTTCCCATTATGTATATATATATATATATATATATATATATATATATATATATATATATATATATATGCACAGACGTATATATACAAGTATATACCTTACATATTTATATACACATACAGGTATAACTATATATATATATATATATATATATATATATATATATATATATATATATATATAATGTGTGTGGATGCATGGATGTATGCATATGCCGTTCACGCGGCCAATGCCATGAAATCGAAGACTTACGCGTCACAAATAGGAAGCTTATGCTCACTCCGTTCCCTGCCACTGATACCAATAATTATATCCAATTATAGCAAACCTGCATGACGGTGTTTTCACAGATTTTCTGTTTGTTTTCAGGAGCCCTTGACTGCGAAGTCTGCACAATTCATGTCCTTCGTGCACGTTTCGGTCAACGAGATGTCCAAGGTGTACCTCGCTAACGACAAACGCTACAACTACACGACGCCCAAGTCCTTCCTGGAGCAGATCGCCCTCTACAGTAAGCTGCTGCGGTTCAACGTGGAGGACCTGACGTCCAAGATTAATCGTCTGGAGAATGGTCTGGAGAAACTGAGGAACACCAGCTCCCAGGTGCGTGCTGTCCCACCCTCGGCGCGGAACCCCAGTACCGCGTACTTCTGTGTGGCCGAAAGGATTCCGTGGTTGTTATGTTGCGGCATGCGAAGGGGCCGCTGGTGCGCTGTAGTGACGACGTGGGACCAAGTTCTCGGAATAGCGTAGAGGTCTTACATCCGAACTGATGGCTCTCATTTGGCACGGGTGTGACGGCAATTGTACCTTAGACATAGGTCCATGATTTCTCCGGCTAGGGGGAGACAAATGTACCATTTCTAGTCTTTATCTCAGGAGCGCGGAGATCGGAAGCGGTGGAGCGGCCATCCTGAGACGATCAGCAGCCATGTATATCTCTGGAGAGAACTGGAACATGGTGGTTAGAGATGGGCATCCCACTAGGTGCAAACATTTAAGACGTAAATTATCATTAACTTTATCTTGAATGTCAATATGAATACAACTGTTGTCTTCTTCCTTCGGCCGTGACGGACCCTGCACTCTGCTGAACGGCATCGACCAGTCATCGTTGAGCTGTCGGACTCGTGCTGTCCGGAATCTCTCCCAGCCTGTGCTGGTCCGTGGTGTTACGATCTGAGGCTGCTAATGCGGCTGTCGACCGCCAGGTGGACGATCTGAAGGCCAAGCTGGCGTCGCAGGAGGTGGAGCTGAAGATAAAGAACGAGGACGCGGACAGGTTGATTCAGATCGTCGGCAAGGAGACGGAGACGGTCACCAGAGAGAAAAACATAGGTAGCCGTTGGGGTTGGGCGGTGTCGCTGGCTTAGTTGTGGACGCTGTCCAGCAGCGTGTCATCTCCAATATTGCGGCTTGCATGAGTCACGTCCAGCAAGCCATCGGCATATGTCTGTTTGACCGTCGGCATATGTCCTGACCGTTGGCGCATGTCTGTTTGACCGTCGGTACATATCCTGACCATCGGCACATGTCCTGACCCTCGGCACTTGTCCTGACTCTCGGCACATGTCCGTCCGACTGTCGGCACATGTCCTGACCGTCGGCACATGTCCGTCTGACCGCCGGCACATGTCCGTCTGACCGCCGGCACATGTCCCGACCGCCGGCACATGTCCGTCTGACCGCCGGCACATGTCCCGACCGCCGGCACATGTCCGTCTGACTGTCGCCTCATGCCCGTCTGACCGCCGGCACATGTCCTGACCGTCGGCTCATGTCCGTCTAACCGTCGGCTCATGTCCGTCTGACCGCCGGCACATGTCCGTCTAACCGTCGGCTCATGTCCGTGTGATCGACTGCACGTGTCTGTCTGACCGTCGGCACATATCCTGACCGTTTGCCTATGTCCTGACCGTCGGCACATGTCTGTCTGACCGTCGGCTCATGTCCGTCTGACCGGCGGCACGTGTTCTGACCGCCGGCACATATCCTGACCGTTGGCTTATGTCCTGACCATCGACTCATGTCCGTCTAACCGTCGGCCTATGTCCGTCTGACCGGCGGCACATGTTCTGACCGCCGCCACATATTCTGACCGTCGGGCCATGTCCTGTCTGTTGGCTCATGTCCGTCTGACCGTCGCCACATATCCTGACCGTCGGCTCATGTCCTAGCCGTCGGTACACGTCCATTTTACAGTCGGCACATGTCCGCCTGACCGTCAGCACATGTCCTGACCGTCGGCACGTGTCCTAAACGTCAGCTCATGTCCGTCTTACCTTTGGTACGTGTCCGTTTGACCGTCAGCACATGTCCTGACTGTTGGCTCATTTCCGTCTGACTGTTGGCTCGTGTCCATTTGACTGTCGGTTCACACCCGTCTGACCGTCAGCACATGTCCTGACTGTTGGCTCATTTCCGTCTGACTGTTGGCTCGTGTCCATTTGACTGTCGGTTCACACCCGTCTGACCGTCGGCACATGTCCTGACCCTCGGCACATGTCCTGACCGTCGACTCATGTTCTGACCGTCGGCGGTGCCGACCGCCTGACCTTCGCCGGTGCCTGTCGCCAGCCGACTCCGAGGAGAAGAAGGTGGGCGTCATCACCGTGGAGGTGGGTAAGAAGCAGCGCGAGTGCGAGGCGGACCTGGCCAAGGCTCAGCCGGCGCTCATCGCCGCCAAGGACGCCCTCGACACGCTCAACAAGGTGGGCGGGAGTGGGTACCGCTCCGGACGCGTTGGGGGACGGAGCGAGCGAGACGGCACGGCGGCTCGTTTGCCACCACCACGCCAAAACGGTGTTGCAGCGGCCCTGAGAAGGCGTCTCAACAGTGGCGGAGCTTTTTCTCGCACTTGTGATGTAGGATTTACAGAAAAGATGTTTTAAGCTCGACAATTTGTTTTGATGAACACATGTCCGCAAAACTTTTCCTGTTCCCTCAAGGTGAAGAATGCTGCCTGATTGCAGCAGTATGTGTGTGTGTGTGTGTGTGTGTGTGTGTGCGTGTGTGCGTGTGCGTGTGAGTGTGCGTGTGTGTATGTGTGTGTATGTGTGTGTGTGTGCGTATGTATGTGCGTGTGTGTGCGTGTGTGCGCATGCGCGTGTGGTTGTGTTGCGTGACCGCAGCTGACGCACAGCGTGTGTGCCGCAGAACAACCTGACTGAGCTGAAGTCGTTCGGCACGCCGCCGCCGGCCGTGGTGAACGTCACAGCCGCGGTCATGGTGCTGCTCGCGCCGGGCGGCAAGGTGGCCCGCGACCGCTCCTGGAAGGCGTGCAAGGTACGGCGTGACGCTCCGAGCCGGGCGGCCGGCCGGCCGGGCGCTGTCCCGGCGTGGGGTGCCGAGGCACGAGGGACGGACTCCGGTGACATGTTCGCACAGCTCCTGGAAGGTCTGCTCTTCAGGGTCAGATGTGCGGTGCTTCCCGCTCGTGGTGCCGGGGAGAAGGGGGGGGAGGGCTGAGCAGGCTGGCTTCACCGCTGCACGTCCTGGCAATAGTTGGCGCGTGCTCGTGTGTTGTGTTGGCGGAGCGTGAGCCTGCTGTGTGCGCGCTGTGTCATCTGACGCCCGCCGCCGACGCGCCGCGGCAGGTGATGATGGCTAAGGTGGACGGCTTCCTGGACGAGCTGCGCAACTACGACAAGGAGCACATCCACCCGGATTGCCTCAAGGCCATCAAGCCGTACCTGGCCGACCCGCAGTTCAACGCCGAGTTTATCCGCTCCAAGTCGCTGGCGGCGGCAGGTCAGGCAGGAGGTTACACGGGACCGGGGCGGCGACGCGCGCCGACAGAGCCCAGCCGTCGCCGAGACGAGCGGTGGGCCCTTGCCGTGCGCCATGCATTCGTTGATTAAAAGACCAGAGAGCTGTGTCTGTATCCAGTGTTGTTCCGCCCACCACTCGACGGCCTTCACGATCGATTGTTTGCCGAAGCAGTCTGCTACGGAGCGCTGGCTTCGCGCTCGCCTTAACGGAGCCGCCGGCCGGCCGACGCCGCAGGTCTGTGCGCCTGGGTGCTGAACATCGTCAAGTTCTACGAGGTGTACTGCGAGGTGGAGCCCAAGCGCCTGGCGCTGGAGGCGGCCAACGCCGAGCTGGCCGCCGCCCAGGACAAGCTGGCCGAGATCAAGGAGCGCGTCGTGGTGAGTGGCTGGCGCGAGCCGTGGGTGGGTGCTGTGGATCCGGATCCTGCTGTGGATCAGCGCCCGGATCACCGGTGCCGCGGCCACGCTGTGGTGTTCTGCGGCGTGTGGCGTCTGTCGCATGTGGCAGAGTCTTCTGCTAGTGGGTGGGAGAGCTGGCGCGGCGCGTGCGGGGGTCTGCCGTGCTAGGGATGTGGACTGGCATCGGCTGGTGCTGCGGTCCTACTCGGCGTTCAGGCTCCCGCGTCTACCAGGCGGCCGGCGGAGGTAGACTGTGCCGCGGTGCTCCGCTGCACGGCGGGAAGCCGGTCTCACAGACGTCCGCCGGGATCACTAAGTAGTGTAAGGGCGGGGCCCGACGGGGCGGTCAACACCGCCAGTCGGGGCCTGGGAACATGGGCCCGATACGGACCAGCGGCTTGCTTAGAGGACTGGAGTGGACTTGTGTTACGTCGGCCCGGTCATGGCGGGCGGTCGTCCTCGCGGCACTTCTGTTGTTGACTCCTGTGTGGGCCCCGCACACAGCTGTCTGTCGGCTCTGAGAAGCGGGTTGGGATGGTCTGCATTGCCGTGGTCTCTGTAGTAAACAAACTGCGCATTACCTGTCAACAGCTGGCCGTCTCCCATTTCCTTGCCACATTTGCAAATATCTCTGTTTGACGAAAGCTCGCCACTTGCCCCTGCTGGCTTCGGGCTGGCTCTCTTCCTCGAACCAACCCGGCAAATGTGACGGGACCCGGAGCGACGGGAGCTGTGGGGGCCGCTCTCCCAGCTGATGGTGGCTGTGACCGTCTCAGCCCCCCCCCCCCCCAACTGACGCGCCCACGCGCCCGGCCAGGTACTGGAGGAGACGCTGGGAAAGCTGACGGCCGACTTCGAGGAGGCGACGGCGGCCAAGGTCAAGTGTCAGAAGGAGGCGGACGCCACGGCCTACGTCATCGACCTGGCCAACCGGCTGGTGGGCGGTCTGGCCTCCGAGAACGTCCGCTGGGGAGAGAGTGTCGCCAGGTTTGCGCCCGCCGCCGCCGCCGTTGATGCTGCTGCTGTTGCTGCAGCTGCTGCTGCTGCTGCTGCCGCCGGCCGGTCGGGCCGCCGGCTCAGGGACGGGGAGTTATAGGCGGCTGTCTCGGAGCCCGATCTACCAAACTGCCCCGTGAAATGACAATGTGTCTGTACAGGCGTTGCGTGTGGATTGATCAGGTGTTTGAGATTTCTTCGTTTGCGTTTAGGTCAGACTTGTCCGTTTAGTGGCGGTCTTGCTTTCAACATGCGTGACTCAAACTTGATGTTTGCTACGCATAGCCATTCCTGGGGTTATGCTCAGGCCCGCCTGCTCCGACCAGCGAGCATGCGACGGAGTGAAAGCCATGGCTTTCGGCAGCCACATTTTATGTAATAAGAGTCCGACACGTGAGATGGAGAACTGCCATGTTGCGGTCGCTGTGACAGGTACAAGGAGCAGGAGACCACCATCCCGGGGGACGTGCTGCTGGTCACCGCCTTCATCTCGTACGTGGGCTGCTTCACCAAGCAGTACAGGACGGAGCTGCTCGACAAACAGTGGTTCCCGCAGATCACCAAGCTGGAGGTAAGCGACCGCTTCCGAGGAGTAGCAATCAGGACGTGTTTCACACATGTTGCGAGGATGAACGCTTACGCATACAGAATTGGGGTTGCGACGCGGCTGTACGCAGACAGCGCGCCGGCAGTGCCGATCACCAGTGCTGCGTGTGTTGTATCCCAGCCAGCGGACGGACGCCACCATGTGACGCAGCCACTAGCCGGCTGTTGTCGGCGGCGGCGGTGTCGTGCGTCATCGCGAGTGATGACGCCGGAGCAGCGGCGTTGATCGGGGGCAGCACCGCGAGCGGTGCTGCCTTCGATCAACTGCAAGGGTGAACGGCCCGCTGTTGATACTTGTGTGTGTTCAGAAGAACGGAGTCTCGGCGTGGATGGATTGCTTTTTTGTTGGTAATGCACAAGAACGATTACACGTCTGCTGCATGGTAAGATCGATGTCGATATACGGACTTGCAAAGTCGCTGCCTCTGTCCCCTGTTTGAATGTCCTGTCTTGTCCGGGGCGATGTCAGTGCGCATCATGGCTTTAGCGGCGCTGACGTCTGGTGTCAGAGCCGCGCGTGCTGGGTCTGTCCGAGCCCGGCGGTGCACCAGGTCCGTGCGCGCCACTGCGCCGCTGCCGCCACTTGCATTATGTCCGTGCGCGCTCGACTGTGCCGCCGCCGTCGCGTGCGCCAGGTCCGCGCGTGCGCTACTGTGTCCGCAGCCGCGTGCGCCAGGTCCGTGCGCGCGCTACTACGCCGCCGCCGCCGCCGCGTGTCATGCCGGCCGCCGGCCGCCAGGTGCCGACCACGCCCGAGCTGGACCCGCTCTCGCTGCTGACGGACGAGGCGCAGATCGCCACCTGGAATAACGAGGGTCTGCCCAACGACCGCATGTCGGCGGAGAACGCCACCATCCTCACCAAGTCGGAGCGCTGGCCGCTCATGATTGATCCTCAGGTGCGGCCGCCGACGCGCTGAACCCGTCCAGCGGCTCTCCACGAGCCAGCCGGTGTAGACGGCACACGTGGGCGAGGAGCTACATGATACCAGAGCCACTCACTGTCAGTGCGGCGGGCTCGGCGCATGCGCAGACGTTGAATATCATGGCGTTGTTTTGTGGCGTTGTGTAGGTAGAGGCTAGCGCGGGGTCATCGTGCTGTCTTAAGTCGTGCTGTACTATCGCCGTTTCGAACGAACTGTGCTCGAGGGAGTTAACGCGAGCACGACGCGGCCGTCACGCGCGCCGCCCGCTCCGCCAGCTGCAAGGCATCAAGTGGATCAAGACCAGGTACGGCGCCGAGCTGAAGGTGATTCGGCTGGGCCAGCGCGGCTACATGGACGTGGTGGAGCAGGCCATCAGCGCCGGCTCCGTCGTGCTGGTGGAGAACATCGGCGAGTCGGTCGATCCCGTGCTCGACCCGCTGCTGGCGCGCAACCTCATCCGCAAGGGCAGGTACGTTCGGCCGCCCCGGCCGCCACGGCCGGCGCCGGTGGCGGAACGGCCGGCTGCCGGTGGGAAAGCGTGGGTTCGATTCTCTGCTGTGGATGCGACCGATGACCGATAGGAACGCGGCCGGCGCTGGGCCGGATGCAGGGCTGCGGGGTGACGCGCGTCATGCGCCTGTAAGAGCAGGCGAACCCGACGGCGGCCGGTCAGGTGTCCGGATCTTGTCTGGTGATGGGTTGGAGTTTCGGCAGGAACAGGCAGTGTGTTACTGGCATGGCCGAGCTGCGGTAGCCAAGGAGAAGCGAGTTTGCTTGACGTAGTCATAGCCTTCCGTAGTGCTAACCACTCGCAATGATATCCTTCCTCGGTGCTATGCTGGGTCCAAGCAGACTACACGATTTGGACGCCAGTTCTCAACAACTACAAACTCGGTACATCTGTGTAGCGACGTGCCACGGACCCGGGTCCATGTGTGCCGCTGCCGGCGTGGTGTGGCGCCACAGACTTACGTGCGCTCTGTCCGCTAGCGCCATCAAGCTGGGCGACAAGGAGGTGGAGTACAACCCGGAGTTCCGGCTGATCCTGCACACCAAGCTCGCCAACCCGCACTACAAGCCGGAGATGCAGGCGCAGACCACGCTCATCAACTTCACCGTCACCAAGGACGGCCTGGAGGACCAGCTGCTGGCCGAGGTGGTGAAGGCCGAGCGGCCCGACCTCGAGGAGCAGAAGGTAAGGTCACGCTCGCTCCGGGACGCCGGCTGATGGCCGAAGTGGTGAAGGCCGAGCGGCCCGACCTCGAGGAGCAGTAGGTAAGGTCACGCTCGCTCTGGGACACCAGCTGCTGGCCGAGGTGGTGAAGGCCGAGCGGCCCGACCTCGAGGAGCAGAAGGTAAGGTCACGCTCGCTCCGGGACACCAGCTGCCGGCCGAGGTGGCGAGGGCCCGAGGTCCGACCTCGAGGAGCAGAAGGTTAGGCCACGCTCGCTCCGGGACACCAGCTGCTGGCCGAGGTGGTAAAGGCCCGCAGGCCCAAGCTCGAAGAGCAAAGGTTACCTACACTGGTATACCCTAGGCGTTACGCGGCCGCGGCCAGACCGGTGACGTGCGTATCTGGAACGATACACGAGACAGACCACTTGTTAGGAAAGATCCGTTCTCCGGTCCCTAGCAACGTATCGGAGTGCTGACAAATGGCAAGTGATGTACTTGATTTCTGATCTTTTGGGGGCTGCAAAAATTATCACTGATCACATACCACGCTGGTTGATGAGATAATGCGAACATTATTGTGTGTGCTGTGTGCCGCAACCATCATGTTCATCTTTATAAGAATGTTCTATGATCATTCGTGCGAAAGCAAAGAATGTGGGACGGATGTGGCGTCACTTCCGAAAGAAGGGAAAGTGATATTTAGCTTCGATTCGTGCCGTAGTTCAATTATCTGAGTTGAAAATTATGTTGTGACCGGATTAAAAGTCCATAAATAGTCTTAGAAGATAACATAACTATTGTTTGTGTAAGATGGTCTAGTTCATAGCGTTGGCAAGTGGTTATGCGTGGTTAGAATAAAAATATTGGTGAGCCCTATGTTGTATTTAATGCCTGCTCAAACGGACGTTGACTGCACATGCGTTACCAGCTTGAGCGGAATCTAAGAAAGTTACAAATGTATCGGCGGCTAACTCCGCTATCTTGTCAACGCCGTACTGATTTATTTTGAACTGATGGAAGAAAAATGAAACTTTGATTGATAAACAAAAGACTGGCACTTTGAATATGCCTGTCCAACCATGATTCGTCAAAAGTTCAGAACAAGGAGTCCCCACGAAATTCTGGAATATTGAAGCAGCTTTTTTTTGGCGCTGCGCACTCGCTCCATCGATAGTTTGCGCGCACGGCGGCTTTCCGTAAAGCTTCGCAGCAACAAAATGCCGTGCGCTGCCAAATGCTACAAGGCTTCCAACATATTTGTTGAGAACGCTGGGTGATAACAAAATTGAAGCCACTTTAAAATTTAGAATGTATGGGCATTGGTGTAAACTTGACTTACGCATAATTGACCTTACTTATATCAGCTTTATGATAGAATCCTCTCCACTCTGCGTGCAGTACAATCTGACGAAGCAGCAGAACGAGTTCAAGATTCTGCTGAAGAAGTTGGAGGATAATCTGCTGTCGCGTCTGTCTTCTGCCGGCGGCAACTTCCTGGGCGACACGGAACTGGTGGAGAATCTCGAGTATACCAAGGCCACAGCTGCTGAGGTCCAAGACAAGGTCAGTGCAAACATGCCGAGATTTGGTGACGTAGGGGAAGGGGTGTTGCTTAGGGACATTATAAATAGTGTCGCGGACGTCAGAGTGTGCCGCAGTTTTGCCTAACAATACCTTTTTAATGCCTGCTTTGTGTATGAACGTTTGTCGTGGCTCAAACCGGGCGTCGTGCGAGCAATTGGTGTCAGTTGACTTGCAAAACCTTTTAAAGTTTGTTGGACAACTGAAATGGATTGCGTCTATGAGTGGAAAAACGAGTTGATGCGTAGAAAGATGTGACTTACTCCCCACGTTCACTTCGTGCCGGTCTTGTTTACCAGGAGTTTTATCGCCCGAGCTCTGATGCAGCGTCTCAGTCCACTGAGTTATGACTGAATGCAAGGAGTAAGGTGGTGTTATTTCCAGTGGTTTGGTTGGAAAGTTGTTTTTTTATTCAAAATGTGACCATTATTTCAGGCAAATAAAATTATATGGTCTGTTACTAGGTCCACTCCATTTAATATCGGGGTCGAACACGCTTTGGCTGCTGTATGAGTGAATAATACGGCTGATGCTGTGGCCGGGCGAGTGACCGGGTGACCGGGGCCAGGGCGCCGGCCGAGCGGCGTGGTGCGGTGGCCGACCGGGCTGTGGAGCGGCGTGTCGGCCGGTGCAGTCAGCGGTGACGGGAGGTGACGTCGCCGGCCCTGCCGCAGGTGATCGAGGGTCGTGAGACGTCCATCCAGATCGACGAGGCCCGCGAGCTGTACCGGCCGGCCGCCGCGCGCGCCTCCCTGCTCTATTTCATCCTCAACGACCTGCACAAGATCAACCCCATCTACCAGTTCTCGCTCAAGGTGGGCGCCGAGCTGGCTCCGGTGCTGCGAAGCTGGCTGGCCCCGGTGCAGGGCCGTCGCCGGTGTCGGCCCTGCCCGCCAGTGGCGTGGCGGACCCCCGGTGCCGGTCCGGTGCCGAGCGACGCTCGTGTCGCGCAGCAGACGCTGGTGCCGGCCTGCGGCGTTAGCCAGGCGTGCGGTGCCGGTGGCCGGTGGCCGGCGCGAGCCCAGCCGGCTCCATCACTCACGCCTCCTCTGGGGCGTGTCGTGACGGCAGCTGGTGCCGGCGAGAGTGGCTCGCGGATGGCGACAGATGGAGCCCCGTGATCGTGGCCGGCGTCGACCGGCTAGCCCACGCTACTGCCGGCGCCGCGCCGCACTCTGGGACTGACCGTGCCGATCCGTCCGCCGTACACCGGCATCATCTGCCAGGTGGAATGTGTGGACGCGGTGACGCTTCTCGCGCAGCGTCTCGCGGGTGCTCGTAAGTCGGCTCTCTGGGCGGATTGGCTCACCAGGAACCTGTTCGGCAGCACAGCGATGGTCACGTTGGCTTGGTGCCGACTCAGCCTGGGAGGAACAAACGGGTGTTGATCTCTTAATGATGCGATTTGGGCGTTCGGTCGGCCCTGGCTGGTATCGTTTGGAGTGAGCTGCTCGGTTGCGCTGTCAGACAGCACCGCGTCGGAGCGGTGTCTGCTGTCTGAGACGTCGCGGCCCTGTCTTGGAGTGGGATGGGTGGCCGCCTCAAGTGTGGACGCCGCCGCGTCCTCACGGAGCCCACCTCTCCCGCGGCAGGCGTTCAGCGTGGTGTTCCACAAGGCCATGAGCAAGGCGGAGCCGGCGGAGGAGGTGAAGGACCGCGTGGAGAACCTGATCGACAGCGTCACCTACTCGGTCTTCATGTACACCACGCGTGGTCTGTTCGAATGCGACAAGCTCATCTTCACCGCTCAGATGGCGTTCCAGGCGAGTGACGCCGTCAGCGGCTGAGGCGGGCGCGTAACTCGATTGAGCCTGCTCATGTTATCCATCTGGTTCAGTCGGTGATCGCGAACGCTCAGTGTTCTAACATTCTCAGTCGGCAGCGCTGAAGACATGCATTGATATCCTACCGTCACAATGGCACTTGATCGGCGCAGAGTAGGAGACGGAGAAACTCGGTTGATGATGTGTTAGTGACAGACTAGCTAGTTTGCTGCTGCGTTGGGCTTATCTCAAAGACATCCGTACCCTAGACTGATATTTCGCCAACCGCGCTGCCTTCGTGCTGCTTCTGACTGATCCGCTGCTTGTGCAGATACTGTTGGAGAGCAAGGAGATTCATTACTACGAGCTGGACTTCCTGCTGCGCTTCCCAATCACCCCGAACGTTACGTCCCCGGTGGACTTCCTCACCAACACATACTGGGGCGCCATCAAGTCCCTCAGCTCCCTGGAGGAGTTCAAGTGAGTCGCTGCGCCTGGTGTCTCTCACGTGCCGATAGCTCACTGCTGGGGCGGTCTGGTGTGACCGCGCTGCGGGCTGGGCTGGGATGTGCAGTGCGCATCATGCAGGGTAGCAGTCACCGTCACCGCCGTTTCTCGCTCACTGACTTCCGATGTAGTTTGTAGGCCTTGAAACAATGCATTCTTTGTGCACAGCCACTCTCTGTGCAGGGTTTATCATGCACGACACCTGCGCCTGTTGTGTGCGTTTTGGCTCAAGAGACGTCACGGAAAATGTTGGCCAGCTTGCTGCCGATGCGGCGCCCGTCCGCTGTAACGGGCCGCGCCCGGCGCCGCCGCAGGAACCTGGACCGCGACATCGAGGGCTCGGCCAAGCGCTGGAAGAAGTTCTGCGAGTCGGAGTGTCCGGAGAAGGAGAAGTTCCCGCAGGAGTGGAAGAACAAGTCGGCGCTGCAGCGACTGTGCATGATGCGCGCCTTGCGGCCAGACCGTATGACCTACGCCGTTCGGTGAGTGGTGGCCACGGCCGCGGGGGAGGGGAGGGGCACACAACCGGAGGTCCGGCACCAGTGCTGAGACGGCCGCCTCTGCGACAAGCCGCTCAGGTGGTATTACCAAACGGCGAGCTGGAAGAAGATCGTGTTATCCATCTCGTACTGTAAGTGTCGACGATCAAAACCTGCCCATTGGGTTTTGAAATATCAGTTGCCAGGTGCGTGATGAATAAGTCAAGTGTGGTTTCAGCCGTCTTTTATATCCTTGTGTGAGCGTATCATTGGGACGGCAACACGCGCCGTTAGCCTGTGCGCTGTTATGTATGTATATGTGTGTTGTTGGGGCTATGTGGCGCAACAGGCTGCTGAAGTCATATGATGTCGAGCGCCCTTCACTGTGGCCGTAGGAGCGGACGCTACGGAAAATCAAGCCCTGCATCTCTAGTTTTCAGATGCGTAGCGTAATCACTACACTAGCGGAGCCCCTGCGCATTTTTGGGCGCTTCGTAGCGATAGTGGTGACCGCTTGTGTGGCACGCCTTTGATTACAGAGCTTTCATCGAAGAAAGGCTTGGATTTAAGTACATCGAGGGCCGAAGTGTGGAGTTCTCGAAGTCGTTCGAAGAGTCGGGGCCGTCCACGCCCATCTTCTTCATCTTGTCGCCAGGCGTGGACCCGCTGAAAGTACGCCAGAGCACGCACTTACATTGTGCGGTCATCTGAACCAGACTGAATTCGCAAAATTTGTAGCTAACTTTTTGAGATGGTCATGGCCATTTATTTCTGACGCCCGCTGTGGTCAAACACACGGATGAACTGTATTGCCCCGTGACGTTCCGGTTACAGTCGTTTCCGAGAGGAGGGTGGAGACTTTGCGTCATATCTTGCTGGACATTGCCTGTCCGAGCCATTCGCGGACCGGAGGGCGTGGCGTGTCCGCATCTGTCGCTGACGCTGGCCGCCGTCGCAGGATGTGGAGAAGCTGGGCCGCAAGCTGCGCTTCACGTTCGACCACAAGAACTTCCACAGCGTGTCGCTGGGCCAGGGCCAGGAGGTGGTGGCCGAGAACGCGCTGGAGGTGGCCGCCAAGCACGGCCACTGGGTCATCTTGCAGGTGGGCGGCGCCGGCCGCGCCGAAGCCAGGCGGCGCGCGCCGGCCGCCGCCTGGCTGGGGCGCGGGGGACGCGGTATGGCGCCGTACATTTGTATTCTGAAGCGGCGCCAGCCGCGCCTAAGCCAGGCGGCGCGCGCTGGCCGCCGCCGGGCTAGGGCGCAGCGGACGCGGTATGGCGCCGTACAGTTGTATTCAGAAGCGGCGCCGGTTTGTGGCGTCGTGCCGTGCGTGCTCGCCAGCGTTACGCACGACAGGCGCGGTAGCCTCGAAGGAAGGGAGACGCGACTGCCGACGTGCCGACCTGTGCTGCACATCAGAGCAAGTGTATGATAGATACTGGTCTTGGCAGTATCTGGGTGTGTGTTGGTGTAATCTCCCACCCAGCGCAGCACCACCGACACGGTCATGTCACAGCTGGGACTGAACATTGATGCCAGCGGCTATCTGGTGCGTAGAAGCCATCTGGCATAGTGTCAGTTCCTTCCAACCTATGGGTTACAAGACAAGCATCGAGGTGTTTTTATAGCGGGGTTGACATTAGTATGTTCTAGACACCGTAACACCAATAATAATGACAAGAATATTGTCAACGCACATATTCTCTGGCCAATAATTACCTGGCGATGCGCCCAAGTGACAGGCCAGTTTGATACCCAGACCTCTTCAGACCTCCAAGCCTCGGTCTCAGACCTCCTCACACAACCATATTTAACCTAGATACTTTCCATAAGCAAAGTTTCACTGGTGTCTATGCTAGGCCACTGACCTTATTTGACCTTAGGAAAGTATAGGTGACCAGAAACCATGGGCATTGCATTTATGTACATTTGGCGATAAGTACTACGTTACTGAGCATACTCTTCAAAATATATGGTTGATCGGAGTTGTTTTAGGTAAATGACCTCCATGACCTCCATAATTTAAAAAAAAACTAGATTAGCCTGTTTGTGTCCTTGTGATCCAGAATTTCGAAATGAACGTCCAAAACTCCATAGGGTAAGGTGTTCGGTAATCAAGATATTTTACTTCTGACCCTGATAGGACCATCCTGCCCGACCCAGGTCAATGGGATTTGTCGTAGTTTTTACTGCAATTACCTAGTTTAAGAAACCGACGCAAAGCTTTATGGCTTTGTCCTGCACGCCGTTGTCGCATCATATTGAAAGATTCCTTGGGCATTGGCATCGCTAACAACAATGGCCAGACTTGAACGTTCTCAAAGTCAGTGAACTTACAAGGTGCATTTATTTGTTATATCAAGGGATCAATTATTCAGTTGTTTACAGCTGTACGACGCTTGGTGCGACTACACCATGCCGTGTGGAAATTCTTGTGGAAAATCCTCCGGGGAGCCTTAAGCTCCCCCCCCCCTCCCACAGACACACACACACACACACACACGCTCGAGTGCATTTTGACCTCGCTTACCATTACACATATTTTGGAACGGTCGATGAGTTGAATTTATTGGTACGTCTCGCGGCAGAACAGCCTGTGACGGCATTGAGAGGACCGTGAGGCGAGCCGTAGCTCGAGAGAGGAACCGGTACTGCTACGGGTCACATTTTCTCAGGGGACCATGGACGAATTCCGTACAGAAATTGACTGTCAGTATCTGGTTCTTTATCATCAAATAATCGGAAGTCGCAGTTGTGGCTGAGAAGCTCGCTGCGCCATTCGCTACAGTCAAGATAACTTCAGACACTCAAAAACACCAGCCGGTTTGCTCCGCCTGAACCAGGGCAGGTGATCAATGACCGTGCATCAGCTGTCCTGTGCAGATGGGCGAGTTGTTCGGAGGATTCAGACAAAACAGCGACCAGGCTTAAAACACCTAAGAAGAGGTGAAGTTGTCACCATTTTTACAGATGTCCATCGGTCATCGACGGGCCTTGGGTAAACGTTATGTGGTTTGTATTTGTACGTTTTTGCCACTGGCCAATCTATGTCAAAATGTGGTGACTCTTAGTCCTGGCCTGTTGGGTTAATTTACATGCATTTGCATTATCACTTGGTGCTAGTATTTCATATGTTTTACAGTCCGAAAATTTAATGCGGAGTAGTTTTTCCTGTGTTTTTGTTGGCGCTAGGACGTCAAATGTATATCAACGTCACATAAGCTCTGCAAATAGCTAAAGGATGTATCCGTATCGTGACCCGTGTGTCGAATAGAGCGGGTATTCTGCTAGATGGACTCAACGCGTCAAATAGCCCATGGTACGCAGCTGCAAATAAATCTGAACGATGGCCAATGCAAAAGATGACGGTAGACTAACGTGTCGATTTGACGACTTCGAAAGAAGTGAAGAGGACCATGTTTTGGGCCATAGGAATGCTGTTTAGACACTTGTACCTGCGGAAACTTCTTTTGCCTTGCAAGGAAAGACAGCACGCGAAGTGCCTCATATTGCTGAATACAAAGTAGAGAACGGACATGATACGAAGGTTAAGCGATGACTTTTGGCTAGGGTCACGAGGTTACATTTTTCCTACGGACGGGCGGATTTTGTGTTTCAGTTCCGTGGCACGAATCTTTGTGACCTCGAAAATGTCTACGTTGATAATTTCTCGTCTATCATAATGGGTGCCACGATACATGAACTTTCTGATGTCAACTTCAACTAGGAAATCGCCTGGAGGCATTTCTCGTGACCCATACGCCGGATGGACCTGATAGTGTGCCAGGTGGATTTTACACGACTGAGAAGCCTGAGTGTCGGTCTTCAGTAAAGCCTGAGACATCACCGTCCTTAGTTGCCATGCTGATACTTCGCCGGGTGGGGAACCACACCTGTTGTTGCCGCTCACCGTGCCGATGTCGGAGAGGCGGGGAACGTCTGACCGTCGGCCGCTGTCCCGTTAGAACATCCACCTGGTGAAGAACTGGCTGCCGCGACTGGAGAAGCGGTTGGAGACCAACAGCCAGTCGGGGCACAAAAAGTACCGCGTGTTCATGTCGGCAGAGCCGGCGCCCACGCCGGACGCGCACATCATACCGCAGGTGAGTCGGGCACCTGGCCAGTGCTGGTGGCCGCGGCTCGCACTGCAGGCGAAGACCAGCTGGTGCGCCGCTGCTGCTGCGGTTCTGAGCCTCACCGCGACCAACCCGTATTACGTGGAAGTAACGCGGCACAGTCTAACAGTCCAGAGCGGCAGAGCATTTATTTAGCGAAGGATTTGGTGCTGAAGGTTGTGTTTTGGCCTCTCGGAGTACGCCGCAGTGACCAAACCCACTTTGGTGAGCTAAGTGGCCACGTCATTCATTGAGTTCTTGATACACATTACTCTTTTCTCAAATTCACCACTACGATCAGCAAGTAGCATTTGATATGCTAGCATTTTTTAGGTGCTTTTGAAGCGGTACTTCGTGTACTGGACGACTTCGCCTTGGCCCGAGTCACCGTCAGGGGGAGGGGGGGGGGAGTCTGGGGTTACGCGGCCCAGAGAACTCAGCTGACGTGCTCTTTCCACCGGCGAAATGTTGACAACTCGCTCATCGCAGGGAATCCTGGAGTCGGCGATTAAGATAACGAACGAGCCCCCGACAGGGATGTTCGCAAACCTGCACAAGGCGCTGGACAACTTCACGCAGGTCAGCGCAGCCCGTCTTCCGTCGGAAAAGCCGGACGCTGGAGTTGTGCTGCTCGATGCGCCTTCGAAGAATACATCGCCGCACATTACATGTTTTCAGCAGCTAATAGTGGCGACACCAGCGTGATTTTGTCTTTAAATGAGATTACTACCGTAAAGTGAATCATTGTGACGCGATGTTAGTCGCCGCTGCATCTTTCGCCGATGCGAGTACCGACTTTCACCGATGCGAGTGCCGACTTTCACCGATGCGAGTGCCGACATTCACCGATGAGGGTGCCGACATTCACCGATGCGAGTGCCGAAGTTCATTGATGCGAGTGCCGACATTCACCGATGAGAGTACCGACATTCACCGATGCGAGTGCCGACATTCATTGATGCGAGTGCCGACTTTTACCGATGCGAGTGCCGACATTCACTGATGCGAGTACCGACATTCACCGATGCGAGTGCCAACATTCACTGATGCGAGTGCCGACTTTTACCGATGCGAGTCCGACATTCACCGAACCAGTGACGCCATGCAGGGCCATTAACCGCGCCGTACTCCGCTGCAGGACACGCTGGAGATGTGCACCAAGGAGGCCGAGTTCAAGTCGATCCTGTTCTCGCTCTGCTACTTCCACGCGGTGGTAGCCGAGCGTAGGAAGTTCGGGCCGCAGGGCTGGAACCGGCCCTACCCCTTCAACGTCGGTACGGCCGGAGCGGCAGGGCGGGCTGTCGGCGGGATAACGGCGATGGGGGGGGGGAGGGGGTCAGCTGGGAGTGCCAGCTCCCGACGACAGAGACGTGGCCATTTCACACCGCTACGGTCACTGCTACCGTGCACGGTGTATGCCGGTGCTGCCAAAACGGCTCACCTGATCAATCACTGCTTCATTTGGTATGGAATAGAGTGCGGGCCGGTGACAGCCATAGCGGAAGCAGGCCGAGTCATTCTAACGATGTCTCGGCGTTTTCACGTTGATATCTGCTTGTCCACGCGACAATTAATTCATGTTGGTACAACTTCTTTTCTACATCAGCTCGGCCGCACCATTACCTTGTGTGTCAGCTCAACGGCATTGCAACGTCTTTATGACGGGATGGTGCGCGTGGCGATGGCCGGTACAGCGGCGGTCGTGGTCTGCGTCTGACGCGCCCGCCCGGCCCGCCGCAGGCGACCTGACCATCAGCGTCAACGTGCTCTTCAACTACCTGGAGGCCAACAGCAAGGTACCGTGGGAGGACCTGCGCTACCTGTTCGGCGAGATCATGTACGGCGGCCACATCACCGACGACTGGGACCGCCGGCTCTGCCGCACCTACCTCGAGGTCTACATGCACCCAGACCAGGTGGGTGCGCGCCGGCGGCCGCGCCGCGTCTCCGGCGGCCGCCACCGGCGGTGTGGTCGGAGCGCTGGTTCGGCGGGCGGCGTGACGCTGGAGACGTCGGCCCCGAAGTCGGCAGGCCAGCGGCCGCTCGCTGCTGAGGTGTCGGCGCCGGAATGGCGTACGCCGGGCTCGGGACAGCGGGTTTGTTGGGTGTTTATGCAGGCACGTGGGCTGCAGAGAGCCACGAAATCGCGAGAGAGTGATCACTGCACCCTCTGGAATGAGAAGTGGAAATTACTAGTGTTGGAACTTAGGGATTCTGGACGATGAATTTTAGGTCAGATTAGGTCCAACAATGTGAAAATCCAGATTTTTTTACAAGTGCTCCCAGACATCCTCGCGCAACCGCCTGAAATCTGGAAACCTTTTCTAAGCAAAATGTCAGTGGTGTTTATTTCAGATCAGTGGCCTTGTTGGCCTTTAGCTGATGGTTACTGAAAACTTACGCGATCGTTTTTGATTTTCGAATTTGAATAAGCGCCAAGGATTACGATAAGCGGTATATTCCTGAGCACAAAATGTTGATCTGGGTTAGTTTAGGTCAACGACCTACTCTGTCCGTCAAGAAATCCATGGATGATGTCTGCTGCAGTCTCTGTTATGGGGAAATTTGAAATAAGCATCAGAAACTAACCAAAAAAGCGCGCTCCAAAAAAGGCAGGTTGGTTTTCACCTCGGCTAACCTTCATACCTCATCCAAGGTCAATGAAATTTTCCGTTATCCTTAATCTAGTGTTCTACTTGTCTACAAAACTATTCGAGATGCATGGCTGTGCATAGCACTCCGTTGTCGTACCAGATCGAACTATTCACTAGAGATCGCCTTCGCTGACAGCTATGGCCTAACTGACCGGTCATACGTCAGCGATATTGCAAGGTGCATCTAATTTATATATCAAAGATCCGCTGTTCAACTGCCTGCAGCTACACAATGTTGGCTCGACTGCACCGCGCCTTTCGTAAATTAGTCTGGAAAAAACCCTGGGGCTGAACTTGACCCCCACTCTAATGCATTTTAGCAGAGGAGGTGGCGTATGTGTCGCGGCGTCTCGGGTGATACCGTGTTGTGCCGAGGTGTCAGCAGCACTGCTGACCAGCGCAGCACTGGTCTACCCGCTCCGGGGAGGCTGTGCTCCTGGCCAGTGCGTTGCTGACCAGCGCAGCACTGGTTTGCCCGCTCCGGGGAGACTGTGCTCCTGGCCAGCGCGTTGCTGACCAGCGCAGCACTGGTCTGCCCGCTCCGGGGAGGCGGTGCTCCCGGCTGACGCGCCGCTGACCGGCGCAGCACTGCTCAGCCCGCTCCGGCTGAGGCCGTGTTCCCGGCCGGCGCGTTGCTGACCGCGCCGCCGCCGGTCCTCAGCTGGAGGGCGACCTGTTCTTCGCGCCGGGCTTCGCCAGCCCGCCCAACTCCGACTACAAGGGCTACCACGCGTACGTGGACGAGATGCTGCCGCCAGAGTCGCCCTACCTGTACGGCCTCCATCCCAACGCTGAGATCGGTGAGTGGCGCCGGCAGGGGCCGCAGGATCGGCCCCGTGGCTGGCTGGGTGGCTGCTTGCCCCGCACCGGCAGGCCGAGACACATGTCCAGTCGCCAGAGCTCCAGACTCATGACGCAATTCGGCGGGTTGCCGGGTTTGCGTTTTGATATTCACACGCTGGGGAGATGCGTGCAGTGTGATAGTTTCCACAGTCGGACGTGAGCCCGCGACGCGCAAGACGATAATCCTTCCAGCGATGCAGTACCAGGAAGTGCAGAGCTGCTGCCGCCCTACTTCTGCGTACTGTGCTTACACTTACTCACACGCACACTCATTCTCACTCACACTGTGAAGAGCCGGTGTGGGCGGCGCTGGCCGCCAGTACGGCTGGCGCTGCCCTGCGGCAGCCACGGCTGACGGCCCTGGCGTCTCGCTCTCGTATCCGCCAGGGTTTCTGACGGCCACCTCCGACAACCTGTTCCGCATCGTGTTCGAGCTGCAGCCGCGTGACTCGGGCGGAGGCGGTGGCGTCACCACCACCCGAGAGGAGAAGGTGAGTCAGTGACTCGGGGGAGACGATTCCCTGATTCGGGGGGAGGGAGCTGAGTGCCGCCCGGCCGGATACGGCAAGTGCGACCTGTTCGGAAGTGCTCTTGGCTGCGTTGATGCTTCAATAGTTGTCGTATACTGTTGGGATGCCGTGTGCATGTGATAACCCTACTTCGGCGCAGTGTTTGCCCATTCCGTGTAACGTCCGCGCACTATTGCGGGTGAGCTCCAGCCCCCGCCGTGCCTTGCGCGGCCCGGCGCCGTCGCCCTGACCTCGACGCCCGGTCACCAGGTCAAGCAGATCCTGGACGACATCGTGGACAAGCTGCCGGACGAGTTCAACATGTCAGAGATCATGGGCAAGGTGGAGGAGCGCACGCCGTATGTGGTGGTGGCGTTCCAGGTACGGTGCCGTCGGGCCTGGACGCGTGGAGCTCCGCCAAATGATCGCCACTCTGTCGTCCAAAGGTGGAACCCCGTATGTTCACTTCTGGCCATTTTGCGTTTTTTATGCCAGTTGATTCGTCTTCTCGCGCTGAATTGTGATATTCAAACCAGTAGTTGAGATTTTCACAAAATTTTAGCTGAAAAAGGCATGAAAGTGTGTACAAATTTCAACTGATGGTTTAAATAACCGAGTTCAGCGTAAGTAGACGAATCAGATGACATAAAAAACGCAAAATGCCCAAAAATCAACATATGGGGTTTACATTTGGACAGCAGCACCGTCGTGCGCGGCTGCTCGGAGGATAGATTTGAAGCGGTGGTCGACGGTGCTGACACCTACCGAGTAACCAGCTCAGCTCGTAGTAACCAACTCGTAACTCAGCAGTAGTCTATGTGTGCTGGGGTGCGCGTGCTGAGTCAGCGACGGCGGCCGTTTCAGGAGTGTGAGCGCATGAACATGCTGACGGGTGAGATCCGGAGGTCGCTGAAGGAGCTGGACCTGGGTCTGAAGGTAGGCACGCGCCGGGATGTGCCGGGCGTGGGACCCTCGACCGTCCGTCCAGACAGCCGCGGCGGACTTGCCCCGTAACATGTACTGTCGTGTGAGTGGGTCCGTACATCCAGATAATGATGTTTGCGATGCGTACTGACGGCTCCTTGGGGGTTGTTATTTTGTATTGGTGTTTTCGGGCGCGTCGACTGCAATGGTCATTTTTCACCCAGTCTCTTCGAGGTTAACGCGCATTGGAAAACAGTCTCGATTCTGCTTCCGACCAATACCCGCTTCTGCCGTGCTCACCGAGACAACTGCACTTGCCTGCGGCGGCGTTCGTGCGTCTCCAGGCGCGCTCAGTGTGTCTCCAGACGCGCTCAGCGTGTCTCCAGACGCGTTCAGTGTGTCTCCAGATGCGCTCAGTGCGTCTCCAGACGCACTCAGTGCGTCTCCAGATGCGCTCAGTGTGTCTCCAGACGCGCTCAGTGTGTCTCCAGATGCGCTCAGTGTGTCTCCAGATGCGCTCAGCGTGTCTCCAGACGCGCTCAGTGCGTCTTCAGACGCGCTCAGTGTGTCTCCAGACGCGCTCAGTGTGTCTCCAGACGCGCTCAGTGTGTCTCCAGATGCGCTCAGTGTGTCTCCAGATGCGCTCAGTGCGTCTTCAGATGCGCTCAGTGTGTCTCCAGACGCGCTCAGTGTGTCTCCAGATGCGCTCAGCGTGTCTCCAGACGCGCTCAGTGCGTCTTCAGACGCGATCAGTGTGCCGCCACGTCCCCGCGGCCGAGCCGGAGGGAGTCTGCTGTCTGCCGTCCGGCGCCACCTGCCCGCCGGACTGAGCGGGCTGGGCGCTGCCGCAGGGCGAGCTCACAATCACGGCCGAAATGGAGGACCTGGGCAACTCGCTGTTCATGGACGCCGTGCCGGCCTCGTGGACCAAGCGGGCGTACGCCTCCATGCTGGGCCTCACCGTCTGGTACTCGGACCTGCTGCTGCGCGTGCGCGAGCTGGAGAGCTGGACCTCCGACTTCCAGGTGCGGCTCGCCCGGGGCGCGGTGCACCGGGATCGGGGTGTCACGTGGTGGTTTCACTAAACGGCCCTTCACAGCCGCGCTCGCACAAACCGGGCTCCGTGCTCCGGTGTCCAGGCGTCATACTGTAGCTTTTCATATCAAACCGCAGCGAGTTTCCGGCAGCTGGAGACTTGAGCCCCCCTCGAAGTGTGGAGCCCAATTGCTTCATCGCCTCATCTTTATCAACCGGCAGCGACGCCCACTGCCAGTGGTGCGATTGCTATTGCAATGCGTGCTGTGTGCCCGTCTGTATAACGCCGCCGATGTATGTGAATCCCGCAGCAGCATTTTTGTACCGACGGCTGGGTGACCGGGGTAAGTCATATATGCGTGCAGTTGGGAGGAACCGCTCCCGTGTGTCGGCTCCCGTCTGACCGTGTCTCGGCTCCTGTCTGACCCTGTCTCGGCTCCCGTCTGACCGTGTCTCGGCTCCTGTCCGGTCCTGTCTCGGCTCCCGTCTGACCGTGTCTCGGCTCCCGTCTGACCGTGTCTCGGCTCCCGTCTGACCTTGTCTCGGCTCCCGTCTGACCGTGTCTCGGCTCCTGTCCGGTCCTGTCTCGGCTCCCGTCTGGCCGTGTCTCAGCTCCCGTCTGACCGTGTCTCGGCTCCCGTCTGACCATGTCTCGGCTCCCGTCTGACCGTGTCTCAGCTCCCGTCTGACCGTTTCTCAGCTCCTGTCTGACCGTGTCTCGGCTCCCGTCTGACCGTGTCTCAGCTCCTGTCTGACCGTGTCTCGGCTCCCGTCTGACCGTGTCTCGGCTCCCGCCTGGCCGTGTCTCGGCTGCCGTCTGACCGTGTCTCGGCTCCCGTCTGACCGTGTCCCGGCTCCCGCCTGGCCGTGTCTCGGCTGTCGTCTGACCGTGTCTCGGCTCCCGTCTGATCGTGTCTCGGCTCCCATCTGACCGTGTCCCGGCTCCCGTCTGACCGTGTCTCGGCTCCCGTCTGACCGTGTCTCGGCTCCCGTCTGACCGTGTCTCGGCTCCTGTCTGACCGTGTCTCGGCTCCCGCCTGACCGTGCCGTGTCTCCACGTCTCGGCAGCTGCCGGCGTCCGTGTGGCTGGCCGGCTTCTTCAACCCTCAGTCGTTCCTCACGGCCATCATGCAGAGCACGGCCCGCAAGAATGAGTGGCCGCTCGACCGGATGTGTCTGCAGTGTGACGTCACCAAGAAAAACAAGGAGGACTTCTCGTAAGCCGTCGGCTCCGACTGCCAGCTCTCTGGTCTGCGACGTGTCCGGCCGGGTGTTGGGGCGCTGACTGACGGCTGGCGATTTGTGCCTCGGAGGTCATCCATGATAAGGCCGAACATTTTCTTTAAACTTTTATCAAAAGCTACGCGTACAAAGCATGAGTCTGAGCGAGGGGATATCTGTTGGTTGTGGACCACAGGTTTTCAGAACGCAGAAACGCAACTACAGAAACGCTTTGTCGTTTTTCATAGACGCAGCTTTTCAGCTCGCCTACCCGCCAATTTCTGACGCGTGATTTTGGCTTTGTTATGGGTCAGACTTGGCAAGCTTTTTTGGCTAAAAAATTCTGGCAAAATAATGTATTTTTGGCTGTTCCATAAGTCTTGAAATCATCCCAAAACTGAAGTGCGCTGCCAAACACAAATCAACAATAAAACAAAAATATTTGTATGCTTATTAAGTCTAGCCAGCATTAACTGACGCATCAAATGCGCAGCAGTCGTTGAAAGTGAAAAAGTAGTAGCATATTTTGTCTATGTCTGCAGAAGATGCAATTTGCGATCACCACTGCAGGGCGCCTTCAATACAATTTCCACCCTTTTCCTTCTCACGTATAGCTGAAAATTGTTCCCACAGTGTCTCAGATCTACTTTGGTGCAGGATCAATTTATCGTGCGGGTACTTTGATTGCTGCTCTCGGAGTAACATTACTGGTATGGCAAAACAGTGTCATAAAACAATGTTATGTGTTAGATGACAGCTACGCGCTATTTCATCCATAGTGTAATGTATAGGTCTGTAATTAAGATGAGGTGATAAAAATGCATATTGTATTAAATGAATGTTCAAAGGCTGAAGATGGATCAGCATTATAAAATGGCGAGCTTTCGCGGGCTGGATCGCTAGCTAGGCGGGCTTTGACTCACTAGCTTGGCTGAGCTGCGGACCGATACTCTTTTGGAAAGCTGTGCCTGTAGTTACGGTCGTCATCACGACCAGGCCACGGGGCCAGCCGGCTCATACGGCCGGTGGGGCCAGCGCCGGTGCGGGCCGCGCCGAGCCGGACCGGCGGCCGACTGAGCGGACCGCGCTGACTGCCGCAGCTCGGCGCCGCGCGAGGGCGCCTACGTGCACGGCCTGTTCATGGAGGGCGCCCGCTGGGACACCGGCGCCAACTCCATCATGGACTCCAAGCTCAAGGAGCTCTACCCTGTTATGCCAGTTATCTTCATCAAAGTATGTGACGCACCGCCGCGCGAGCATAGCGCGCTTTAAGCAGTCGAATGGCGGCTCGTACCGCACTCACTCGCTGTGCGGAAATACCTGTGACATTTACTCGATGTTTGTCTCAGGGATAGTCATGCTGGATGGCCAGGTTCTCAAATGCCCGCGATTTCAATCCCTGTGGGGTTGCACGGTGATAAATGTGCGATTCTCGATTATTCCATACAGTCCTGTTTTTGGACGCTTTCACAGCACTTGTTGTTTGCGGTCAGGTTGCAACCGTTATCAGAACTTACAATGGACATTGACCGAGGTCTTTTGTCTACCAGGCGATGACCCAGGATAAACAGGACACGAGGAACATCTACGAGTGTCCCGTCTACAAGACGCGCATGCGCGGTCCCACCTTCGTCTGGACGTTCAACCTGAAGACCAAAGAGAAGGCCAGCAAGTGGATCCTCGCCGGGGTGGCTTTGCTCCTTCAGATCTAGTCGAGAGACGCTCGCTGGCACGTGCTGCGGCAGCGGGTGGACGGGCACCGCTCGAACATGCCGGTGCTAAGAAGATGTCGTTTTTGTGTTGCTCGATTATCGGGTGACGCTCGGACTGATCGAGTAATCATGGCGCCGATTGACAGTATCGAGGAGATTTTGCGCTTCTTCCGCTGCGCTCCTACCGCATGCAGATAAATAATAAGTTGTAAAAGGTTATCCCCTCCTAAGCCGCTGTTGAGACTGTGACGCTGCTCGTTTGTTAAAGCACGTGATGAAATTCCGTATGGTCTTGTCCTTGTAGAGCACCGCGTCACCGTCTTCGTTTTCCGATGTAGCGAGCACCAGGATGTGCATCCTGCTCGGCAGGGTTAGCAGGGCGCCGTTGTTAGTAAAATGGAGCTGGACGGTCCGAGTCTAAATCACATGGCGAATATACAGGTGTGAAGATGTGTCTGATATCGGGGAAGCTACACGGCAGCCTCTCGCACAGGCCGTGCTCGCCCGGTGCCGGCCTTGGAGTGTTCTCGTGCTTCAGCCTTGGGGTGTCCCCGTGCTCCGGACGGCTTCAGACCCACCACACGTAAGAGGTGCCAGCTGCACTGAATCTCCCGCGACCTCATCCCCTTTGACAGAACCCCTGAGGTATTCCCGGCGTACAGTGACTGCAAAAACGAAAGCCCACGCCTTTGAAATGTGTTGGCTGCAATACAAACCGGTGAAACAAGTAAACGCACGTAATGCCGTGTGCATCACTGCACCCCAAACGGCGGGTGTCAAGTTCGAGATGCCCACCAGTGGCAGATTTACTGTTGGCGTGATAGGCGAGTGTAGGCCTCACCAGGCTTTCTCGCGAGTCAGGGGAAGCAAAATCTTGTCAGTCAGCAGCCTCTGTTTTCAGAAACTTGCACTCGCGAACAATCCCGCCACTATGTCCATGTGCGCAGCCAACAGCATTCTCGCGTCTCCAAGTCCAGAGAGCACATGAGCATACATGGTCACCGACTGTGCGCCTTATATGCTACGTTCGTCGGAAACTAGCAGGACGCCTCCTGGGAGATACTACGGATGAGGAGCCTGTGTCAATGACAGGCAAGGTGCGAGGACGCTGCCCTGGCGACTCTTAGAATGAGAGCCTCCTGTATTGGCGGGAGAAACCTTTGGTTATACGCTTTTGCCCTTCACCCGAATGAACCCGAACGCTTCGCGTGGAAGAGCCCGACGTGCCCAGATGAGGAGGGGCGAACATCGCAAACGTGCGTTAAGGCTCCTTAACCCTAGCTTTGGCAGTGTACTAGGCAGCAGTACTTTCCCCCGATCCTGCGTGCCACCGCAGAGGGCTAATAGGGTAAAATTGTGGGGCCGAAATTGATTAGTGATACGACGAATGAACGCAGCGTATGGTGATGACGGGGGGGGGGGGGGGGGGGTCGAATGCATGTCACTGCCTGAAAGCTGGCAGTTTATAAGGGCCAGTGGAAGCAACGGCAACTCAGCCAAGGGTACGGATAGACGAATTAAAATTGCATTTAAAATAATCTAATGTTGAAACCGAAGACGGGTGGGTAGGCGAGATACCCGGCAGGGCGTTTGTAGCCCAAATCCTTTCAAACGAGTCTAGCAGGGGGAGAATCATTCCGCGGACTCCTCTCGATATCATTGTCCCTAACCTCAACCGCACCCTCCATCCCGGGCACTGAAGTACTTATATGTCTTACACGGAATTGGCCAGCCCCACACTTGTACGTAGTCTGGAAGGATCGCAGGGTGTGGCACGTTACTGAGTGCAGATTTCTTTGCAAGGCGGCCAGGCTGCCTGAACATATGAACATTTCTAGCATCAAATTAAGGGGGTACGAACATAACAAAGGAATTGTGCGTTCTGAAACTGTTTTCAGTGGTGTTCCGAGGCACCAGAGCTCATATCAAAGGATCCTGGAAAATGTTGCAAAAGTTGCAGAATATTGAAAGCCCAGTTTACCGCTTAACAAACCAAGATAGTGTCATAAAACCACATTTAGTGCCCTCCCTAGGCATACATGATCGCAAAGGCGAATTTTCCAATTCATTGCAAAAAGTTGCAGAAGGGTGCAGGAGTCATTTACGACAAAACGAAGGGTCACAGAGCTCCAGGACCACCTCCATCCCCTTTGCAAGACCCGAGTCTCCTAAAAAGCCATAACGAAAATGTTGCGAAATTGCACACAACAATTCAAGTCATATTGCGAACAAGCGCGTACCCCTCTGCAACGCCATAATTTCAAATAGCAGTGGCTTTAATACGGATGCGTCGCTTGCTTTCAGTAAGATCTATCTGGCTGTGGCCCGACGGCTGACGGACTTTCGACCAAACACCCAAATTGAACCAGTCGTCTAGACAATTCATAACTTAGATGTTCATGATACTGTCATCAACTGCACGCCGTTATAACGTTAAGTGGTTGGTCCAGGCACTGCCTGTTGGTCACGTCCTGCGGTGTGGGCGATTCGCATTTACCACTCGACCACAGGGCTTCGACGGGTTTGAAATCGGCTCGCAAATAAACAGCCATTTCCCCTCGCGTCTGTTCTGAGCGTTCTTTTTATTTTAGATAGGCGGTTGTTCGCCGAAACTATTCTTATTGACCTGTTGACGTTATTCCAATATATAGAATATGTAGACAACTTGCGTCATTTGAATATACGCTAATAAATGGTTCTTGTAGGCAGAACTTAAAAAACCTGCGATATCCGCCTTTTCATATTCACCGTGAGATAAACGAGACCTTACTGCCCGGCCTTCCCCTTAATTCACCCGCCCGAAGACGTCTCGGCCCACTCTCTGCACTGAGACGAAGTCTACAGCACAAATCAAACAGGCTTGGATGGGGCCAGCTAAAACCAGCATCGCATCAGGAAACAATTTATTAGACGTAACGAAACATTAAAATACTTCAAACCAATAACGGTACATCTGGGCATCCTCCACAACCGCGCGCGCGCCTGGCTGCATCCCCTGTAGAACTACTCTGGTATAAAACAGTTGGTCTCCCTAACACACCACCCGGCGCCATTTGACTCGAAAGCTAGCTCCCACGTTTCCTGACGCGTTCACACGTATCTCGCGGCCCACCCGGGACCCACACAGACATCGGGCACCGCCTGCGGCGGCCGGCGGCGCCCGACAGCGACACGGACGGCGATTTGGACGGCAGGGCCGGCGGCGGCGGCGGCGGCCCGGCGGACAGCCCGAGCCCGCCGCCGCCGGCGGGTCGGGTCGGCTCGGACGACGGCGGCGACCGGCTCGGTTACGTGACGCAGAACTTCCAGTTGGCCTGGTACAGATCACTGCGCACCCGGTCCGCGTCCAGCTCCCTGAAACGGCAGAGCGGGGGCGCCGGCTCAGCGGTCCGGACAGCGACACGAGCACCACAACACTCCAGCAACCTGCACTCACAGCACCACCTCCCGGAGAATACCACCACCTCCCTCCCGCTCGGCGCGGCCCAGCTCACCTGAACTGCGGCTGCCAACTGTTGACGATCTTGTCGTTGAGGCTGCGCACGTCCGCCTCCATGTAGTCGCGGAACTCGCGCCGTATGCGATCGTTGAGGCGCGTCTGCTGCTTCTCGGCCAGCATCAGGTCGGCCCGCTCGCGCGCTAGCAGCGCCGCCAGGTCCCGGAAGTTGGCCTCGTAGTACTGGTGCATGCGGTTCAGGTCGCTCGTGTAGCCGTCAGCGTCGTAGAACTTCTGGATGGCCTGCTTCTCCAGCTTGCGCACGGAGCGCAGCCGGCAGCGCTGGATCTCCAGCATCTCCTCGAACACGGCGCGTAGCAGCTGCCGACACGGAGACAATGTGAGACACGGCGAGAGACAAGGTGAGACACGGCGTGTGCGGCCGACAACGCCGGAGCCCAATCCGTCTACCACGGCTCACAACAGCTGCAGACGAGTGGGAACGAAGTAAACGTCACCGAAGGCATTCAGACAGCACGGCCCAGGCCAGCAGCTCGGGCAGTTGTGGGACAGACGGGCCCGGGCTACTCCACAAGTTCGTAACAGCCTACACTCGCCAGGATTTCATACAGCTGTAAGCCAAGCAGTTCTCTACGGCATAGCCAGAAGGCGGTTCATTGTCTCAGCCGTGCACAATCTGCCAGTCAACTCAAGGAGTCCGTGGAAGGGCGTGACGGTGGCCGACCACACCCTTCCCAGGCCGTCACTTCCAGCGCGGTCCGACGGCCGCCTCACCAGCTCCTCCTTGCTCTTGTTGAAGGCCGAGCGCGACTGGAACTGCTGCTGGAACGAGCTGACGTACCGCTGCGCCCGCAGACACGAGATCTTGCTGTCCCGCGGCATGTTCCTGCCGGCGGCGCACGCACGCGGCTCAGCCAGGCACGGCGGTGCGGAACGGCGCCGTCAAACCAGGCAACGCGCAGACTGACGACGTAACGCTGACGGCGGGCGCCATGGCGGCGCTGCACGCCCGCCAGCTGACGGTTCTGGCCGGAAGGAACGCTCAGGGATCAGCCAGCTGCAGCCTTCGGAGGCAGAGCACCGGACGAGCTGAGGGGTGGGGCTAATGACGTCTATCCACCATGGACAAAAACCATCATCAGATCAAACGGCGGTACAGAGCTCATATGTATACTTGCTGGGCACTATTCCGTGCCGATCCGGGCCGCCGCCGCCCTGGCGCTCACCGGATCTTGGCCTCGCGCCGTTTGCAGTTGGCCATCTGCTGGAAGCGCTGGTCGTGCGCCTTATGCTGGTGCATGATGTCGGTGAGCAGCGCCTGCCGCTTCAGCACGTCCTTACGCTGTCGGCCGGGCGCGCTGTCAGTCGGCGATGTCACGCGCAGGCGGCCCGACCGCCCAGCACGTGCGCGTGCAGACGTGACAGGCCAGAAAAGTAGCGTCGGAGAAAAGCACGTTAACATTGAACCAGGCGAGCCTTTCGAACGAGCCGACGCGGGGTCCACGTAAGCGGTCGTTTTGTCGAAAGCAGAAGCGCACCCAAGTCATTCCCAATCACCAACACGTATCTGATGACAACTTGGGATTTGGGGCTACTGACGCCTGCCAACGCCTATCACAAGCCACCGACAGGTGTCACAAGCCACCCACAAGCACCACCACTACACCTATGGGGTGGCCGCGGCGACCACGTCGGCCTGCAGAGCGGCGGCGGAGGCACCCACCCGTATTTTGATCTTCCTCGACTCGACGGGCTCCACCAGGCTCATGATGTACTTCATCTGGTGCCGGTACTGCGTCATCAGGCGGCGCTTGGTCTCGGCTGACAGATGCACGTACGGGAACTCGCGGCGCAGGTAGTCGAACACGTCCGCCTCTGTCGGACGACACGGCCGGCCGGGTCAGCCGTGCCGGGTCAGTCTCGACGCGCCACGAGCTGTACCGCCGCCCAGTCGACCGCAGGACGCCATCCCCGGTTGACGTTGGCCGCGTCAGGTTCTAGATTTCAGACCAAATGAGATGTTCAGCACCGGTGTGAGGTGACACTACATCCTACTCCGCACAATCATGGGTAACAGTTATTCAATTGTGTGTCACTGGGTCTTTACGACGCACTCAGCTGCTGAGGCTATGTGGCGTCGCCTGCCTCTCACCCTGGCGGGAAGGGCGGGCACCGCGGGGAATCGAACCCCGTACCTCTGGTTTCCCAGACACGCAGCGGTTAACAGTCATTGAATTGAAGGAAGAAAAAGAAAGTTCTGACGGCTTACAAAGCTCCACAAGGGACACTCATCGTCGACACATTCGCTACCGGCGGGGAGGGCTCAGCTGACCTTTGCCCTCGACCTTGAGGTACGTGTCGTCGGCCCCGGACTCGAGCCAGTCGGTGACGCCATCACTGCACACGGACCGGCGCGATTTCTGCTTGGTGTACGACACTGAAACGTAAACAAACGCCGGCGGCCGGTCAGTGGAGCGGCCATGGCGGCGCGGCTGAAGACGGCCGCCGTGGAGGCGCCGACCGCAACACATGGCAGCGGCCGGCAACACCACTACCTGGCCCCAAACGTACTCAGTATACGGTTCAAGCGTCCATGAACACGTCTGAGGACAATTCCCATCATGTATAATGTAGTTCACTCAGCAACACACCGCATGTTTACGCGAAAAAGACTAAAAGAGAGGTCTCCTCGCGCTGGTCCGCCTGACCCGCTCTGTCGGGGGCGGGGGGGGGGGGGGCGCTGCAGACCCTCCTCCGCCTGACTCACTCTATCGGGGGTGGGGCGCGATGCAGACCCTCCTCCGCCTGACTCGCTCTTTCGGGGGTGGGGCGCGCTGCAGACCCTCCTCCGCCTCACTCACTCTGCCGGGGGTGGGGCGCGCTGCAGACCCTCCTCCGCAGCACTCACTCTGTCGGAGGTGGGGCGCGCTGCAGACCCTCCCCCGCCTCACTCACTCTGCCGGGGGTGGGGCGCGCTGCAGACCCTCCTCCGCAGCACTCACTCTGTCGGGGGTGGGGCGCGCTGCAGACCCTCCTCCGCCTGACTCACTCCGTCGGGGGTGGGACGCGCTGCAGACCCTCCTCCACCTGACTCACTCCGTCGGGGGTGGGACGCGCTGCAGACCCTCCTCCACCTGACTCACTCCGTCGGGGGTGGGACGCGCTGCAGACCCTCCTCCGCCTCACCCACTCTGTCAAGGGTGGGGCGCGCTGTAGACCCTCCTCCGCCTGACTCGCTCTGTCGGGGGTGGGGCGCGCTGCAGACCCTCCTCCGCCTCACTCACTCTGTCGCGGGTGGGGCGCGCTGCAGACCCTCCTCCGCCTGACTCGCTCTGTCGGGGGTGGGGCGCGCTGCAGACCCTCCTCCGCAGCACTCACTCTGTCGCGGGTGGGGCGCGCTGCAGACCCTCCTCCGCCTCACTCACTCTGTCGGGGATGGGGCGCGCTGCAGACCCTCCTCCGCAGCACTCACTCTGTCGCGGGTGGGGCGCGCTGCAGACCTTCCTGCGCACCTCGCGGCGCACCGTCTCCTTCTGCAGCTGGTCGCCGGCCTCCTCGCGCGTCGTCTCCACGATCGCCCGCTCCTCGCCCGTTTCCCGGATCTGACCGGGCGGCGGCGGAGCGTTGGTTACGCGGACTCGGGTCGCGGCCGGTTATCGCCCGCTTCCGAGCGCACGTCGCCGCCTCCTGTTTAATCTGCTCCCGGCCGCGGAGTGCGGCTCTCAAGACTCGGCCGAGTCCCTCCTTCCCCGGCTATTGGGGGGTTGACAACAGATCGGGGTGTTTAGTCAGAGCCACGGCACTTCCAGTACCTTCCCCTACAGCCCTTCGAAATGCTTTGTTAAAGTCGTAGCACGCGTCTGGGTGATGGTGGGGGTCAATTCGGCCCCCACGATTTTTCCAGAGTAGTTTCCCGAAGGCGCGGCATAGGCGTGCCAAACAGACATGCATAATCCATAGTTTTCCTCAGGTCAGAGTACGTCACTGACCTGACATGGCCCAGTTCAGCGTCATCTTTGATGCCGAGTGTAATCTTAAACGCTTATTCAAATTAAAAAATAAAACAACTTCGTACGTATCTGGTCACCATGACCTTCTTAAGGTCACACAGGTCACTGACCTAGAATGAGAACCAATGACCTACCTACCTAAGCGTTTGCATGCATCCATTTTAGACACCAATCTGGAGTTTGACCTTGTTTGACATTATTTTACCCGAAGGTCATGATCTAGGAAACTCAAATTTTTACACAGATTAGTTTCCATAGAGGCAAACCCACCCAGTGAATTTGGTGTATCTAAGTCTCTTCGCTTTTGAAAAATCAGGGAGGCCAAACTGACCCACCACCATATGGCATATGGCAGTAAACCGGTCACCCGGGCGCGTGTTAGGTCTCATCAGGTAACAGATTTGCAACAGTTAAGCGAGTCTTCGAAGCCGCCGATATTTGTGGTAACTTGCCCCTCCTGGACTGTGTCCTGCTCAACACTCGGCGCCCGAGCCCAGCCTCCGCCGCTGCAGACACAGACAGACCACAGACCACCCTGGCATAGAGTGCTGCCCGGACCGACCACACCGGCACAGACCGCTGCCCACAGGGACCACGGCAGTCACAGACACAGACAGACCACGGACCACAACGGCACAGACCGCTGCCGGGACCAACCTCGGCGATGGTCTCGATGTTGCGCGGCGGCACGCGCGACACCCCGCGCCGGCCGATCGCCGGCTCGCTGGTGGTGCTGCGCTCGCTGGCGGAGCGGCACCGCGACGGCCGGCGGCCGGGCGCGCTGAAGTCGCGCCGGCTGCCGCGCGCCATCGCCGCCTCCCACGTGCTGCGGCGCCGGCCGGCGTCGTCTCGCCGCTCGTCACGCGCCATCGAGGACGATGCGCCCGAGCGCTGCCGGGCAGCGGGCGTCACCGTCAGGTCATGGTGCGGCGCGGGCTGGGTTGGAGCTGGGTCAGGTCACAGTTGGGCCAGGTCAGAGACGAGCCCAGTCAGGGTCAGGTGAGGTAGGGGCGGCAGAGGTCACGGTCGGGTCAGCTCAGGGTCAGACCAGGCTTAATCAGTCCGGTCACGGGGTCACAACAGGTCACGGTCCGGGAGCGCCCAGGCTGGCGCAGGTCAGGTTGGACGGCATGTGCGGAGAACGTCAGGCTCAGGGCCATCCTAGCCACCGATGCCCTTGACTATGACCTTGTTCGACCCGACCCACAGCGGACGATACTGGCACGAGGCATGAGGAGGCGGCACCGCACAGGGGACTGGGGCCAAGGTCACGTCCAGCCGCCTATCCGTAACGGCAAGAACATCGCGAACTATAGCCGGCCACAACAAGCAGTTAGTCTCCTCAGCCATAGCTCAGGGTGCGTTTATATTCCTGTAAACTTAAAAACGCCACTCCAGGGATCACGTGCTTTAAAGCTGCCAAATTCTAATAGTTTTCCATGTGATCTAGTCAGCTATTGTTGTAAACACGGGGTTGGCGCACATAATAAACACGTCCATATTAAACACAGAAGCAGCATTGCATGTTAACTGTTAGACGTGAGTGCTGAAGACATCAGTAAAGGGGAGCAGAGCCAAACGAGTCAGAGTGCCATGAAATAAACGTCAGTCGATTTTGCGCAGCATGTGTACGTCAACAGTTTTTGGGGGAGCCTTGTCTTTCTTGGTCATAGGTGTAACTGCATCCCTGATATTGCGGGGAGCAAACCAAGACTGGAAGGGTCAAACGGGAATATAGAGGGAAACGCGGCCTAACATGGCATTTCAAGTTTCAGTGAGCTCCAGAAGTACGGCTTCCTGAACATAAAAGGTACCCCTAACATAGAACAGGGGATTCCTAGGTCGTAGCGGGGCCTCCCGACCCAGCGAAAAGGCTTCCTTGGCATAGCGTAGAACCTTCTAATCTAGAGTATGGTGCGCTTTATACACAAAGGTGGCCTTATGGTCCAGACAAACGGTCTCGCGGTGTAAGAAATGATCTAAGTTCGATTTATTATCTGGCTCAGTTAAAGGGGCCTCCTTGAACCTCCTTTTGATTACCCACGGGAAGCTACCTTACCTTTGGTTGGGGAAAAGGGGTCTCCTAAAAATTTTGAGGGGCCACAAACATACTATTGCCCCCTGCCAGCAAGTAAGTGGGGGGGGGGGGGGGGGGGGGGCAACTGCCCCCTCTACTCCCCCATTGCGTCGCCCCTGATAGCAGCGCTGTTTTGGATACGGAAACCTTCCAGCCTTGGTATCCCATTTTGATACGGGCAGGAGCAGTGTTTAATGTTTTAAAAACCTTGCTGGCGTTCTCATTTCAAAAAGTAGCGCGACCTTCGGCCCGAGGAAACCCATGTCATCTTCAGAGAGAGAGGGGGGGGGGGGGGCGGAAGCAGCATCCACAAATCCCCCTGGCTACACCACTGTCGGTCGCATACGTAATGTGATCAGCGCCTAGGTATTAGGTAGTACACAACTACAGGGCTGGGCAGGGCTGGGCTGGGCTGGGCTGGGCTGGGCTAGGCTAGGCTAGGCTAGGCTAGGCTAGGCTAGGCTAGGCTAGGCTAGGCTAGGCTAGGCTAGGCTAGGCTAGGCTAGGCTAGGCTAGGCTAGGCTAGGCTAGGCTAGGCTAGGCTAGGCTAGGGCTAGGGCTAGGGCTAGGGCTAGGGCTAGGGTTAGGGTTAGGGCTAGGGCTAGGGCTAGGGCTAGGGCTAGGGCTAGGGCTGCGACTAGGGCTAGAGCCAGGGCTGCGGCTAGGGCTAGGGTTAGGGATAGGCTAGGTCTAGGGTTGCGGCTAGGGCTGAGTCTATGGCTAGGCCTGGGGCTGGGGCTGGGGCTGGGTTTGGGGTAGGGCAGGACAGTGCATTGCCTCGCAGGGCATGAAATGACCCGGGGGAGCGGGCGGTGGGAGAATGGAGCAGAAAACAGTAACCACCCGCACATCTGGACAACATTTAACATGGCGGCAGCACATACTGCACCCGATGGTAAACATAAAGAACGGAGGATGGGAGGACGGGGGCATTGGGGTCAGCCCCCCCCCCCTTCCCAATTCCAGCTCCAGCTCCCGAAATCTGAGAGGTGAGCTAGAGCCATGGATACATTCATCTCTCGCTTATTTAGAGCGTAGGTGTGGTCATTTCTCACTGGTCAGCCCACCCTACCCAACTCGTGTTGCTAAACGACATCCCTGCTCATTGCGGGCTTGCTTTTCACGAGTCATTTAGGAGTCGCCACGTGCGGCGTCTCCGCGCCACGTGCTGTGTCTCTGCGCCTGCTGTGTGTCTACTCTCGTCATTACTCATTACGATCAGTGCGAAGGCCGTGATAGGTTGTGTTCATTCCGGCCCTCCATTCCGGTGAACACTTAAACTCCGACTCGGTGTGCGGGTCCCGTGGTGGCAATCTGACCAGAGCCGTGCACTTATACGGACTTATGACCATGTCCATACCAATGACCATACAACATAGTATGACCATGTAGTATGAACCATTCGCTCACCTTGCCAAGCATAGTTGCTTCTCGAGCTTGGGGTTGACAAGACCTATTACCACTACGAGGCAACGCCGTCGCGCAGCCGCTGCGGCGTATGCTGTCTGCTTATATTTCGCGGGTCTAGCAGTTCACGCTCCGCGAAAACTGTAGTTTGGTAGCTTTGTAACAGATTTTCTCCACGGGTGGCATTTTTATCTACAGGAATATATTCGCTATCTGGACAGTTCGGGCTTTGGAACACAAGCGTGGACAGTCCAACCTCAAACTGAGTCAAGTTGCATCCTTTCTCTAAATCACATGGCGGGGCCACGTCTGGCCATGCCACTTATTCCGAAACACATTCATAAATTTCCTTCGCCATACATAGCCGGACTATGTCTGGCCATGACACTACGTCGGGACACATACCGTTGAATCCAACTGTCTCGATAACAAGCTTTCTCTCTTAGTGGCGCTGGGACGACTCATCTGGATTGAGAGGGAAAAGGTTTTCGGTCACGAGGTCATCACATACACCACTGCTTGCGTACACAAAAGCACTGGTTTCACATTTACTTTGCATCTAAAGAAACCTCATTTCGGCACACGCATAACTTACCAAACAGTCGTGTCACAAAGGATATTGATGAGATTAACTACAATTGAAAGATAATTAATTTATGTTATTACGATAGCGATTTTCTTTCAACTAATGTAAAAAGGCAAGAAAGTGGAATACAACAAAAGAGCATAAGGAACAGATAGAGTAGAAAACACGTAAAAACGCAAAAGCCTGAAGAAAATGAGCGTCCAACACGCGACATTGTGTACGCATATCCCTCCCTAACGGAGGTACGTTAGTATACCGTGAAAAGTTGAGCAAGGGCTGCACAGCACGTTCTCCGGGCCGTTACCAAGCAGACAGCTATAACACCTAGGACCAATGTCATGGTGATGTACTAGCGACGCAGAAATGTTGCTTAAGCATGCGATTGACTTGCTCACCACCTCAGCAGTTGGATACTCACATCAGCATGAAAGGACAGGCACACACAATGAACTGACAGGAACGCAGCAACGTCAGCCGAAGAACCCTCGCGAAAAAGCGACAGGCCTCCCAATGATACAGGACAAACAGCCTCCTCCCAGGTTTGTGAAACAAGTGCCGTGGCTGCACCAAAAAATAATTCCCAACGAAGCGGATCCACCCACACCACTCCCAAGTGAAACCTCCCGTGAATCTTAAGCTGGGTCAATGGGGCAAATTTTTTTCTAGAAATAAAGTGCCCGTCTACGTGCGTTTTTCATCGCGGATCCATCCGACCAGGGGATCAGACAGTACCAATAACCTTATTCCTCGAAGAAAAACCAGGAGAATGGACATGTAGCCGCGTTTCTCGGCAGAACAGGCTATTACTACCGTCTCATTTATGTGCACGTTCCCTGCAAATGCACTGAACAACTTACGATAATGGGATCGATCGATATGTACGAACGGGATCGATATGTACAGGGGATCGATATTGCACTACCGACCAGTTGCGGCCAACAGTTGTAACCAACCCGATCGCGCCCGAGTGCTATACGTTCAGAATTTTTAAGCCGAGTTATCGATCTTCAAGACGCCATAATTAGATGACTACATTTAGTCAGTGTCTCTTGATACCTTATGGAAGGTTGATAACTCAGCATAGGAAACATGAATTCATAATGCTGGAAAAGAGGAGCTGAAGGCCTTTCTTGGTTATACTAACGGCCTGAATGTTCTGTGTTCTACGAATTTTACCGGGCTAGGTTTGTAACCCTGAACGCCGTCCACAAGCGTTTCCGATCCTCACCCGTTTAGCTCCACACAAATGCACACGCGATAACGTTACAACACCTTACAGCACAGTGAAGTCGACAGCACTTCTGAAAGCGGGCCGCGCTTAAACCTTCGCACCAGTTCCGCAACTGATCAGTTAAGCAGCAAAACACCTTATAAGGCCATAGATATACCAGGGGTCGTCAAGTAGGTTACGTTGCATTTAGAGGCGCGAGGGGGAGGAGCAAAGCTGAGGCAGAGCAGTGAGGAGGAGAGAGGCTGGACAGCGAACATTGCCTCGGGCGTGAGTACAGACCGGGCAAAGATCTTCTTTTTTAATTCCAAACCTCAAAACCAAATGCCTTCTTTTCGTCTTACGCTACAACACGCGCGTGATTAGTTTCGCATTTTTAGCTTCATTACGGACCAAATGGACGTCCTCTTCACACAGCGTAGCTTGGGGAGGGGTTTTGCTATGCGCGGCCATAGAGTAATCAGGAGAGACTGGCAAAGGTCATCAAAGCTAAAATGCGCAACATTACCTGCGGACAGCCATCAATCAAGTAACGTAGCAAACGCATTCGCACTTGTACGGTGAATTAACTGTTCTCTTTGTTCGTGCGTCGTACCAAGCAATTTGCCATTTGAACCATTACTCGAATCTATGCTATAACCGTTCCTAAATAAATAACTCTGACGAGAAGATCTATCGCTACAGCATTTAAATCTCATGGCCACGACGTTGGCCACAACACCACGGGAGCGGCGCACATACTGGGACCGCCTGTCGGTGGACATCATGTGCGGACGGCTGTCAGGCGGCAGGCGAGCGCCGCCGCTCAGCTCCCCGCCGCGGCAGGGCCGAGCGCCGCGCGCCTCTGGCCGCCGGCGCGTCCCACCTTGGCACCGCCGGCTGCCGGCGCGTCCCACCTTGGCGCCGCTAGCCACCGGCGAAAGAACGCCAGCCGACTCGCGCGCTTGCTGCAGCTCTTCACTCAGCTGACGGCTGATGTCCACCCCGGCGTCCTCCTCCTCCTCGTCGTCCTCATCCTCCTCCTCCTCCTCGTCCGACTCGCACTCCTGGCTGTCCTCGTCGCCCCGGTAGTCCTCCCGACTCAGGTCCTCCTGGCCGGTGTCCTCGTCCTCGTGTTCGGTGTCAGCCAGGCTGCCGGTGGCCGCGTCCTCCTCGGCCGTCAGGCTCTGCATCGTCTGCCGGCCGTCGCCGCCCGGTCTCTGGCCAGCCCGTCCCGGCACGGTACGCCGCCCGTCCCACCGGCAGCCGGGAGCCGGCACAGCGTGGGAGAAGGGCGACGATCGTGAGACGCGCCCGGCGAGCAGGGGAGGGCAGACAGGCGGTAGCGAGGACAACACGTCTCCCCGCTTCCCTACCAGGATCGGGACATGGCGAGGAACATTGCGGGACGCATTTGAATGCACAAATATTTGACCAGTGGGCCACAGGTTATCAGGACGGACAAAGGGTGATGATAATGACGGTCAGTTTCTTTCCGTCTGTGCAGGGATAAGCTCCCACAAAGTCTGCTATCAACTAAGCAGGGTTCGCGGGCAGTCAGAGCTTTCCACGGGCGTCCGTCCGGCGGCGGACGCGGGCCTGGGCGGCAGGCGAGCCGACCGACCTCCTCCTGTGTCGTCTGCTCGCTCGTCTCCTGCTCATCCTGCTCGTCCTCGTGCTCGTCCCCGTAGTAGCGTCCGCCGGCGGCGGGCGGCTCGTCCGTCACCTGAGGACGCGTCCCGCCTCAGGACCCGCCTCCAGCACCGCCTCCCGTCCGCCGCGGCGCCGGACCGGCCGGGCGGCCGCCGCGCCGGCAGACGTGGCGCCCCGACCCCGTCCCACGCTGGGCGGCTGTCTACGGTCGAGGAAGCGATTACCACCACCGGTGTGAACTGGCAATGAAGCCGGTGCCCGACGCCACACGTGCAACAGGGTGGAGATTTGCTTCCCACCTGGTAAACAGCTGCAACCGACATGCGAAAGCCATCCCGCCGTCACCATGATGACGTTCGGACAGCCCGGTAAGACAGTCACACCAGCACCCGAAGCCGACGCTATGCACGCACGGATACCCAGCGCGAACTGCCACTTATCCTACCTTCATCGTGCAGTGATGTACGGCCGCCGCCACCACCACTACCACCACCACAGAGCCCGTGACTCATACCTACCCCAGCCAGAACCAACAGCCATTGCCACAGCTTCCCAACAGGCGCCGACGTACCTCCGTGCCCTCGTCGTCGTCCTCCAGTTCACCCTCGTCCTCGTACTCGTCCTCATACTCGTACTCGTCCTCGCCCTCGCCGCCGTCCTCGTAGTGGTGGTAGTGGTGGTGGTCGATGCTGCCGGTGACGCGGACGCCGCCACCGCTGGCGCTGGGCCGCGCCGCCACCAGGCTGGGCCGCGCGGCTGAGGCGCGCCCCAGGTTGGCGAACTCGCCACCAGGGCCAGACGGCGCGTGCAGCGGCGAGCCGACGGCCCCCGACGACTCCGACTCGGCCACTGCGGGGATCACACGCCCGTCGACACCGGTCGTCCCAGTGCCGGCAGAGAACAGGCCTCTGCGCTCGGAAATCTGGAGCTATGCGTGCCGCGATCCGTCGTTAATGGGGCTTTCAGACGCACTCAGCTGCTGAGGCTACATGACGTTGCCTGCCTCTTACCCTGGCGGGAAGGGCGGACAACGCAGGGTATCGAACCCCGTACCTCTGGCTGCTCAGACGCGCGGTGGTTAACGCAGACGCGTTTATCACTACGCTATCGCCACCCCGATCCCGCTCCGTAACGCGTCATCTAAGTCAATGGGCCTGAGAGGTTACAGTGTACGTTAACTACGTGCAGCAACTCTACGTGCAGTAGGGAGGGCAACGAGCTATCACATAGTTTGTAAAAGATAAAACAACAGCACACAATCCGCAGTTCAGGCGCGTGCCTCGATTACGGATTCTGCCCCATAAGTGGCAACCAAACAACAAATACAGAACACCTTCACAAAGCAGCAACGTCCCAAACCCGAAAGTGACTGGAATCCACGACCAAAAGAGCCCCCGTCGCAGCTCGAGCCTCCAGTCGAGCAGCAGATAGCCTCTCGCTGGCTGTCGCCAGCCGGCTGCACTTACTGTCCGCGCCGACGTCCCCGGAACGGGAGGCCTTGGCGCTGGCGTGGCTGGAGCCGGCGCGCACGGCGCCCGAGCCGCTGCTGCCGGCGGCGCCGGCGGCGCCCACCCGCCCGCTGGAGGAGCGCGCGGCGGCGGCCGGGCCCGACTCGCTGCTGGGCAGCAGGGACGCCTCAGCCTCGGCGCCGGCCGAGGTGGCCGAGCTGGCCGGCATCGGACCGGAGCCGCTCGACGTCTGCTTCAAGGAGGCCGCGCCAGCCGAGCCGACCTTGCCCACTCCCGAGCCGCTGGAGGGCACCCTGCCCACCCCCGAGCCGCTGGAGGGCACCCTGCCCACTCCCGAGCCGCTGGAAGGCACCCTGCCCACTCCCGAGCCACTGGAGGGCACCCTGCCCACTCCCGAGCCGCTGGAGGGCACCCTGCCCACTCCAGAGCCGCTTGAGGGCACCCTGCCCACTCCAGAGCCGATGGAGGGAACCCTGCCCACCCCCGAGCCGCTGGAGGGAACCCTGCCCACGCCCGATCCGCTGGAGGGCACCCTGCCCACTCCCGAGCCGCTTGAGGGCACCCTGCCCACTCCAGAGCCGCTGGAAGGAACCCTGCCCACGCCCGAGCCGCTGGAGGGCACCCTACCCACTCCCGAGCCGCTGGAAGGAACCCTGCCCACTCCCGAGGCGCTGGAGGGAACCCTGCCCACGCCCGAGCCGCTGGAGGGCACCCTGCCCACTCCAGAGCCGCTTGAGGGCACCCTGGCCACTCCAGAGCCACTGGAGGGGACCCTCGCTGCTGCTGACCCGCTGGAGGGCACTCTAGCCACCCCTGATCCGCTAGAAGGCATTCTCGCAGCCGAACCGCTGGACGGAACTTTGTCCACTCCGGATCCACTCGAAGGCACTCTGGCGGCTGATCCACTGGAAGGTACTTTAACCGCTCCAGAGCTAACAGATGGTATTCTCTCCACCCCTGATCCACTGGACGGAACTCTTGCTGCCGAACCGCTGGAAGGTACTCTGTCCACTCCCGCGTCACTGGATGGCACTCTTCCCGCTGATCCGCTGGAAGGCACTCTCGCTGCTGATCCACTGGAGGGCACTCTCGCCGCCGATCCACTGGATGGCACTCTTGGCACCGATCCACTGGAAGGCACTCCCGCCGCCGATCCGGAGGAGGGCACCCTCACGACGCCGGAGCTGGCGGCGGCGGGCGCGCCGCCCAGCGAGGCGGCGCTGGAGCGCACGCGCGCCACACCGGCGCCGTCGGACGGGACGGCGCCGGCCGCCGAGGCGCTGGTCGAGGCGCGCACGCCGGCGCCGCTGCCCGACGCACGGGCCGCCGCTGACAGCTGACGGGATCTGGCGGCACAGGGAAGACGCTGATGACAGCGCTGCAAACGCTGTTGGTTTTTCAGTCGCGAATAAGAAACCGTGTCAGATCTGTGTGTGTCATTGGGGTTTTACGACGCACTGAGTGCTGAGGCTATATGGCGTCGCCTGCCTCTCACCCTGGCAGGAAGGGCGGGCACCGCGGGGAGTCGAACTCTGGTTTCCTCTGGTTTCCCAGACGCGCAGCGGTTAACATGTTAGATTTGAGTCAAGGCACTGCTTAGTCGCGAGATAACAAATGCTCACCTTGTGCTATCCAGCTGCCGTTCCCTGACTCCCGCTCACCACCGGGATAACATGTACACAGACATGTTATCACGATTGGTGAAATACATCTGGGTTGAGACAGTGAGAGGTCAAACATCGGACTCCTCGTCCACCGACAGGGCCATGTCGGCAGGGCCGTTACCGCCTCTGAACAGATGTGGAAACTTTCTACTGAACGGTGGAACGGCACGGTTATAAACACCCAGTAAACTTGTACAGAACAGCCTTTAGACACAAGAGGTACATTTGATCACTAAATTACATTCAGAGTACCTGGGGAATGACTAATGCTTACATTATGATATTGTTGAACGTCTTTGTCACTTAGCACTAGCTTCTCCTACTTACATGAGGTAGTGGCACAAAACCGACACGGCGACTTCCGAGGCCGATTGTGAGCAGGCCCTGCCCTCCCGACAGGAGCCCATGCCAGGCTCCGGCCGTCCCAGCTCTGGCCGTCCCGGCTCCGGCCGTCCCGGCTCCGGCCGTCCCAGCTCTGGCCGTCCTGGCCCCGGCCGTCCCAGCTCTGGCCGTCCTGGCCCCGGCCGTCCTGGCCCCGGCCGTCCCGGCTCCGGCCGTTCCGGTCCCGGCCGTCTCAGCCCTGGCCGTCCCGGCTCCGGCCGTTCCGGTCCCGGCCGTCTCAGCCCTGGCCGTCCCAGCTCTGTCCGTCCCGGCTCCGGCCGTCCCAGCTCTGGCCGTCCCGGCTCCGGCCGTCCCAGCTCCGGCCGTCCCAGCTCTGGCCGTCCTGGCCCCAGCCGTCCCAGCTCTGGCCGTCCTGGCCCCGGCCGTCCCGGCTCCGGCCGTTCCGGTCCCGGCCGTCTCAGCTCTGGCCGTCCCAGCCCCGGCCGTCCCAGCCCCGGCCGTTCCAGCTCCGGCCGTCCCAGCTCCGGCCGTCCCAGCTCCGGCCGTCCCGGCTCCGACCGTCCCGGCTCCGGCCAACCCAGCTCCGTCCGTCCCGGCTCCAGCCATCCCGGCCCCGGCCGTCCCAGCTCCGGCCGTCCCGGCTCCGGCCGTCCCAGCTCCGGCCGTCCCGGCTCCGGCCGTTCCGGTCCCGGCCGTCCCGGCTCCGGCCGTCCCCGCTCCGGCCGTCCCCGCTCCGGCCGTCCTGGCTCCGGCCGTCCCAGCTCCGGCCGTCCCCGCTCCGGCCGTCCCGGCCCCCGCCGTCCCAGCTCCGGCCGCCCCAGCTCCGGCTGTACCGGCTCCGACCGTGCGCAGGTGCGCGCCCCGCCGGCGGCCACGGTCACCACTCTGTCGACTAGCCAGCTCCACTTCGACGGACACTGCCTGCGGGATGCCGCACTAACCATTCGCCGACGAACGACACCCGTTCTGTGTCAGCTATCATACAAATACGAGCCAGGACAAGTCGGTGCGGTGCTTCTGCCAGTTCGGCGTGCGGGGCCAGGCCGATAGCGCCCGGCGGCCGGGTCCAACACCGGGGCCCGCTCCCGCCCGGCAGCTCATACCGGTCGGGGCCGACTGAGCGGCGGTGGAACCCGAACTTGGCCCCGGGCGACCGGCCGGCCGCTCTGCCCCCGGCAGGGGCGCAGTCAGGGCGAGCCGACGGCAGGCCTGCCCCGGCGCCCCCGGCAGGGGCGCAGTCAGAGCGCGCCGGCGGCAGGCCTGCCCCGGCGCCCTCGGCAGGGGCGCAGTTAGGGCGCGCCGGCGGCAGGCCTGTCCCGGCGCCCTCGGCAGGGGCGCAGTCAGGGCGCGCCGGCGGCAGGGGCGCAGTCAGGGCGTGCCGGCGGCAGGCCTATCCCGGCGCCCTCGGCAGGGGCGCAGTCGGGGCGCGCCGGCGGCAGGCCTGCCCCGGCACCCTCGGCAGGGGCGCAGTCAGGGCGTGCCGGCGGCAGGCCTGCCCCGGCAGCCTCGGCAAGGGCGACGGCAGGCCCAGCGGCGGCAGCAACTGTCACCGCGCCCTGCCCTGCTACCAGGGACCAGCTCCATAGAGCGCGACCACAACGTAGGCCTTCCTGATTTGCGCGGTAGCACTCACCAGTGCTCCTTGCTTTCACTGACTCTTCGCATGCAGCGGTGATGCAATAATCGAAATATGCACAATTGTGCTCGACTTCACAGGTTCGTCATATTCATCGGCAATAAAGCATCAAACTCTCTATGAAATGAAGCTATTTCCACTTATACGCATTCAAGATGTGATCTTTCGCAGCCTTTTGGGATTCAAATATTGCGGTCCATGGATATGAATTCGGATTCCAATTCGAAATTCGAATAAATATAACCTACCACTCCTACTAAAACTGCCACTTTTAATTCGGGCTATTCAGCCCGATGTGGAACCGCTATATACAAGGTGCGTTTAACTGACCTCACAACATTGTAGCCCCGGGCTATATTTACCGTACTTGTCTGCATATCCAAATGGAAGCTTTCAGGAGCTCGTGCACGTTTCAGGATTTGAATCCTGTTGTTCAGGGTTCCAATCGTCGGTTTTAAGACTCGAAAGTTCCCAAGATTTGGATAGATTTGAATAATTCTGAATGACCGCAAGTCCGAGTCACCGGTTCCAGAAGTCATTCATAACCGTAGTCGCGGCCGCACCTCACCACTGAAGACGGCCGGGATCGGACCGCACCTCACCACTAGAGACGGTCGGGATCGGACCGCACCTCGCCGCTGGAGACGGCCGGGATCGGACTGCACCTCGCCACTGGAGACGGCCGGGATCGGACCGCACTTCACCACTGGAGACGGCCGGGATCGGACTGCATCTCACCACTGGAGACGGCCGGGATCGGACTGCACCTCGCCACTGGAGACGGCCGGGATCGGACTGCACCTCGCCACTGGAGACGGCCGGGATCGGACTGCATCTCACCACTAGAGACGGCCGGGATCGGACCGCACTTCACCACTGGAGACGGCCGGGATCGGACTGCATCTCACCACTGGAGACGGCCGGGATCGGACTGCACCTCGCCACTGGAGACGGCCGGGATCGGACTGCACCTCGCCACTGGAGACGGCCGGGATCGGACTGCACCTCGCCACTGGAGACGGCCGGGATCGGACCGCACTTCACCACTGGAGACAGCCGGGACCGGACCGCACCTCGCCACTAGAGACGGCCAGGATCGGACCGCACCTCACCACTGGAGACGGCCGGGATCGGACCGCACCTCGCCACCATAGGCGGTGGGGACCGGCAGCAGATGAACAACAAATGAACGACTTTTGTAAGCCCTTCGTCCAAAGTACCGTAGCTTCCGCAGTATCCGTCGAGGCTGCTATCACAAATTCCACACTGACAGGCAAAAAGCCACAACTTTCCTCCTGGGAGGTAAAATTTTCTCCGAACACCGGCGAGTTTGGACAGAGTTCCTGTAGTAGTCCCCAACATCTAGTGTAAACCTCTCTGCTCATGAAGTCCATGGCCCTGGAGGCCGTGACACCTGCGAGGAACCATGGACCATGATTCATAGTCCACAATCCATGTCCTCCCCTTCCCTTGGCAACGCCCCTGTACACTGCACCACTTCAGCTTAATCCACCACGGTAGCTTGAACATGACTGTCACCGAAAGGCTGGCGGGAAAAGCACAACCTACACAGAGGCAGGTAATGATAACTTGCCTTTCGATGAACCTCATTTCCCGCATGCCCGACACTTACACCTACCCCACAGCATTACCTGACTACTGAGATCATCCCATCACACCTTGGTCCACGAGCCCGATACCAACCAGCTAACCTGCGTAGTGCATAACCGATCCGCACATCGTTACATAGTTGCCGTATGCGATTGTGAGAAGCCTGAAGTGCGCTGAACGCTCGATTGAGCCGAGGGACGGCGGAGGAAGTCAGGCTCCCTCTCACCACATGGGCTGCGGTCAGGTCACGCGCCGCCCCCTCCCCTTGGCCCGACCCCTCCCCGCCCCACCCGAAACGACCGCACGCTTACAGTGACACGACTGGCTCCTCGCCCTCCTCCTCTTCATCAAGTCCGGCCAGATCCGCGGCGTCCTCCCCAGCAGGAGGAGCGTCCTCAGAGGGAGGAGGATCGTCCTCAGAGGGAGGCAGACCGTCCTCAGAGGGAGGCGGCTGGTCCTCACTCTCCTGCAACACAAAGGGCACCCGTCAGCCCAGGCTTGCCGGCAGTGGCTTAAGAGCCCCTTTGAATGTGTGAGCTTGGCAAAGTAACTTCACGTACTAGCCTCCGCTGCTACATTCCACCACCAAAAGCACATCATTATTGCCTGCATTTTCTCGACTTGCTTCGCGGCTACGTTCAGCAGAGTGCGTAGTTTGATAACGGAGAGGGTACTACAGGTATCTTGCTACGAACAAAATAAATCTAAAAACGTCCAAGCAGCACAACTTAAGCATAACACTAAAGAGTGTCTCTTGCGAGTGGACCAAAGCCGGCTTCGCACCAGGGACATCCGTTCACTGACAAGAATGTGACAATGCTAGCAGCAGTGGCAGACCACAAAAAGGTCATACGAGGGGGTAGTGCCGTTACGTCATCAGGACAACTCGCTCACCGTCCTCCGTTCCGCACGTGGGCTGGACGTGGAGGAGCGCCTGTATGCCAGACATACCATTACATGCCAGAGCGCTTACACAGACCAGGTGTAGCCGGCGTGGAACCTGATTAAATCAGTCAGTCCCTTTCTCCCTCTCTCCCTGACCTGCTCTGATGGCTGCTCCAGTTCTGACTGGCCCGCTCTGATGGCTCCTCCAGCTCCGACTGACCTGCTCTGATGGCTCCTCCAGCTCTGAGAGCTCCTCCTGGCCGGCGTCGGTAGTCACCTCGTCGGAGGAGGGCGCACTGCTCAGCTCGTTGTCCGTCTCCGTCAGCGTCTCCTCCAGGTTCCATTGTCCTGGGCGACAACAGCGCGCGGCACCAGTCAGCGCTACTGGGCCGCCGATCCTTCACTGGCGCTTCCGATCGCTGATCTCTAACTCATGGATCGTCTTCTCGAACAGGAAGAGATCAGTGAAATTATTACATAAGATCTATACCTTGGGACTGCAGGAGCTAAGAGCAGAGAAGGTACCCCCCCTAGCTAGCGCTTAGTTAGCTAATAAAGTGCCTACAAGTACCACAGGGCTGTTGCGGTATGGTGTTCATCTCGATCGCTCACGTGGCTAGAGCGGCTGCCTCCCGATCTACCCACCAGTGGCGGGGCGGGTTGGGTTGGGTCGTTTTCGGTGTTCCCTATTTGACCCCGACAGAAACGGCCTGCGGTCGGTGGCAGCGCTCGTGCTAAAGGTCAGTTGACGTCCAAGGGCAGGACGCACCGTGCCGAGCATTGCGGAACGTTAAACTTTCGCCACCCAACTCTGTCCTTGACCTGGAATCGCGCGGTCGGATGGCGGGAGCCGGGGCCCACACCAGCCTGTTCAGTTTGAGCTCTGATCCCAGAAATCCATCCATTCAAAAACTTCGGATCAAATATTGTTAAAAAGTCGTTAAGATGCTGGGCCCTGACCCTCTCGTCGTCTCCAGTCCGAGCCCCTGCCACGCTACCTGCGCGTTCCGCGTAATGCGGAATACGGTGGTAAAAAGGCATCCGTCTCGAAATAGCCCTCGCAGTCGGTGAGACGTAAAGCCTCCCAGAAGAACTGTTCCCCGGGGATATCAGCACGCAGACGACTGATACCGTCAATGTACCCTGGCATTTTCCCGACAAGGCGCCATGTCCATGGAGGTGAACACTGGCAAGCTCCTGTAAGGATCTCCCACAGCCAGTTGGCAAATACTTAGGACAGCGCCAGTCACTGCCACCTTAAAAACAAGCTGATGCATACCAGTGCGTGAGACAACAGCGTTACAGCTTAATGGAAGGATTAGGACGAGGCATTAATATCACGAATGGACTACATGCTCTATTGGGCTACCATATGGACTATATGGACTATATGGACTACATGCTACATGCTCTATATGGACTATTGTCCTCGTCTGGCCTGTCGGTATGTTCACAACGTTTCGGCCAGTTACCTCTCCGGCCATCGCCGTGTGTCACAGAGCCCTTAAAGGACTGGATGTTGTTTGGCTTTCAGTCACAATCCCAACTATCCCCCTGGAATTGCTCGGGTTCAAGCCAGGGATTTCTCAGCCCGAGTCCAGTTTTCTACCAACTGAGCTGACTGGGAAGGTTAGCTAACTAGGAAGGTAAGCTGGCTAACTGGGAAGGTTAGCTAGCTGCCTGCAAACGTTAGCTCAGTTAGCAGGTCACGGCCTTAAGAACGCCATGTCAGATCTATACAGCGATCTTGCTGGAGCTCGCTAACACTTACTTAGTTAAAGCAGAGAAATTCATCAACATGCACTTGGCTAACCTCATACGAGCTAACAAGAGCCAACTAAAGCCTTCTACGCAATTATCCGGCCAAATAAAAACAAAACAGTCCACCACAACTTCACCGAAGGACAATGTCTGAGTAGTCCCCTGTTTCCCCACATAAGGGCAGGACCCGGCACGACTCGCCGCCATTCACCGATGGACGTGGAGCTGAGGTACTTGTGCAAGCCGCAGAAGATCTCCAGCAGGTTATAGATGGCGCGCGGATCGCCGGCGATGACGTCGGCGCCCGAGATGTGCGAGAGATCGATGTGGATCAGGTCGAGCGCCAGGTGGTTGATGATCGCCTGCACGTTGGCCACCTCCTCCTCGGTGTTGGTCGGCGTCTCGATGATGCCTGGCGGGACAGGGACGCGGTCAGCACGGTCGGACGGCGCACGGCAAACACGCATTGACGTAATTACGTCAGCAGTCCCGCTTGCTGGCAACAGATGGCGCCACGGTCGACGGGCCAATCACACCTGTCACCGCTAGATGGCAGTGGCGGTGAGCAGTAATGCACCTGAGGTGGAACATCCCGATACATTAAAATCCCGTTCGTACCCGCTAGCGCTCACGATTAGAAGACCGAGCGATGCATCATGCACACCTGCATGCGTACCGACCATGCATGCCCGCACCAGAGTGGCATGGCGTTTCACTTCAGCTACTAAGCACAGACAGCTGCTACGAATACTGACGTGAGTGTGTTGGTAAAGACCTTAGCTTTCCTTACTCAACCGCCCTATTTACAGCGTGCGTCCTTCGGATCACGCAAGAGAATGTAGAACATCCCGTACACATGAGCTTAGGAGCCATGACTCGAGATAGCCGAGCGGCCTGCAAACAAGGCGTCATGCGGGTTGTGAGCCTCACCTTCGGGTACCCGATGGTAGAGCACCTGCAGCAGGCTGGTGAACAAGTTGGAGCGGATGCCATCGATGCTAGTGACGCGGGGGATCGGCAACTCGCAGCGTTCGATGATCTTATTGGAGAGCTTGACGCAATCTTAGGAGGCACGCACGAGTGTCAGCGCCGTGTTTCGTAACTGGGATCTCTTAATATTATTACGACCAGAGGAGCAAAGTACAGTATCCCTGAAGATCAGCATAGGCAATGAAAACTGGGCAACGAAACTGGACATGGATAATTATGATATTTCAACCATAGAAAATGTAACATGGTCTGTGCCTGATGATTGCTGACATAGGTGGCTAGTTCCTATATTTCCAGACATCACTCCAAAGGGAAGGTATGTAATAGTCATATCGCATTCCTTATCTATGCTTATCTACCACAACTGTTTTGGGAAAGGCAGTAAAGGGATGAGCATTTGCAATTACCCAAGCCTGGTGTTACTTGATTTCAGCAGTCAAGTATTCCATCAGTCATCATGTGCATTGTCACATGTGAAGGCATGACTGGATTGGTGTCACTGGTATGGTAGGTGCCAATGACAGGTTTGCCAGTGCTTCCAAAAAATATAAAGCACACCACACCATTGTGCGGAAACGTTGCTTGGTTGACTACGTTTTAATGTGAGAAACTTAAACAGGTAATGAAACCAGGTGATACTGAGCATGGTCGAACGACACAAGCCACTTGCCAATACAACAGCACCAACATTCTGACTATTGGATCATTGGAAAGCAAATACTAGTAATTGCTTGGATTCATGGTGAATGGCAGACAAAAGACTCCTCCACATTACCCACCTCTCTTTCTGATCTTCTTCTCTGCCATGACTACATCATAACAGGATCACTTACAATGAAAGATATAAATCTGGAAAATATCATGTCATGATGTGGTCATGGAGCATACAAAAAACACTAAATTGAGCAAATGATGGACAGATTGTTGACCCAAAATTTGGTGCAGGATACATTTTTAGAAGAGAAACACATAACAGGTGTTTTGATTGTTATATGCATCATCACATTTAGGTCAAAAGCCTAAAAATGTTAACATTTAAGCTTCAGTTACCATCAATTCCAATTTTTCAACAAATCAAACTTGTCAACCTGGACCACTAACCAACTACCTTAAACTACTTAACAGCTTTCAAACTTCACCAGATGTGGGAACAGAGGAGAGGATATCAAAGAGTCCAGCATGTTTCGAGACAAAATCTAACATGGACCAAAAAAACCCAGAAAACTTGTTTTTTTCAATATAGCTAATGTTTGCTTGACAACAGCAGTTAACCAGGATCAACTATTACATCAAAAGTAAAAACATTTCATCTTTGGGCATCATAGCTAGGACAAGAAAGACAAGGGTACTTGTGTGGGTTAGAGCACCCACCATACAGGTGGATGGATTGGAAGGCAGACATTCTTACCAATTTAGTCATCAGGATGGGCCAATATGAAACAACCCACCTTGGCTATTATCAGATCATTAAACAGTACCTGTGGCTTTCCAACCAGGCTGTAAAAATACATGTTATGCAGAGCATGTAAGGCATAACACCTGATGTCACAGCAACAATTTAAATGTACATGCACATATGTGTGTGCACTGAATGCACAAAGTCTGGTGCATAATGCAACTATTTTTATAAAGAAACATCTTCAGCTCCTGACTTTTGACAGAGTTCAAGTTATGCTGAGTTTACAACTTTCAGTATACAAGGAGGCACTGGAAGCAATCTTGTAATACATGAAACCAATTAAAAAAAACAAAAACAACATCACTGTCTCAGATATTGCCTCCAAAGAAAGCTTTTAGGCATGAAGATCTTTAAGACCCTAATCTCACAATGAGACTGGAAGATCCTGGAACAACATAAATTACTGGAACTAATTATCATTAATGACAGCATGAATGAGAGAACTTAATTTCCACAAAAAATGATCTAAGCCAATGCCCAAATGTTATGCAATTAGGCAGAAGAGCAGCAAAACTGCAAATCCATGGCCATAACAAACAATACAACAACCTGCATTTGAAAATCCCGCCCTTCTCTTTCGATTTCCTCACACATTCAACTTTACGAAATCGACTTCAGCGCGGGCCTGCACGTCCTCAGCCGTTATCCATTGAGAATTGAGTAAGTTCCAGAATACAACAGCGAATCAGATGATAAATGGCCTGCTGTATCAACGGCCACTGACAAAAGTTGCTGACTGAAGACTGGACTAAGGATGTCGTTAGCCTTGCTGAGGGCAGTTTCTGAAACGATACATTTCTTGCGCGCTAGTTACATAACATTTATTTCCATGACAACCAATGACGCAGAGCTCAGGACATGTACTAAAACGCTGCGGCCTCAAAATGATATCTGCATGATGTGAGTGGCTCATCGAACAGACTGCATCACCTTTCATCGAACAATATGCACGCTAAATATTGCCAAACTGCGAAAGCTATCAATCCCTACGACACCTTACGCCTGTGAATGAAATGTTGCACTGTAACCATCCGTCGTTAATTGTGTCCGATCATCTCAACTGTGCGACTTTTGAAATTCGTGCCCGCTTACCACGCTCTGCTGTGACAGCAGAGCTGTCCATGTAACAACTGAAAATGGTCCATCCCCCAACTTTTTGAAAGCTGCCAGCAAAACATAGCTGCCCTCCTCTGGGCGAGTGCTCACAGATGCTCTCAATCCACACAAAATGGCTTAAACGTAGTCGTGTTCAAATCGCCCGCCCAAGAGAAGAATGCGCGAGATAATTGACGGGCACGCTATGACAATGTGAGTCGCTTCCACACAGCCTTCATAGGCACCATGTTTGATTGTAGGCACTCAGGGCCCAGTGCCGAACTTCCCCGAACGCCTGGAGGTTCCACCCATTGTTCGGCCTACTAATGCCATCTACCCAACTCCACACCATCCCACGTCTTTCCACGTCCTATCAGCCTGCTAAGCTTACGCTTTTAGAGTATGCAGATGCAAACATGTTTCTTCCTTGACTCACGACGGCGGGTTCTCCCTTCGTTCTGTAGCAAGACGCGCCAGACAAGCGACTGTTCGCTGCGCCGCCCCAGTGACGCGAAAGCCAGCGCCACCGCAACGGCGCGCGCTCAGGCAGGCCAATGTTCTCGGCGTACCGTTCCAGTGACGCGTGCGCAGCCGTCGGCGGAGCGGAATAGTTTGAGCAGGCGACTGCTATCTACTGCGCCGTTCTAGCGGCCAAGCGGCCGATGAGGTTAAGTATTTGGGAGTATGATGTATGTATGAGTATGATTATGAGGCCAACTATTTGGCGGGAGATCATTGTTGCTGGTGCACGATATGTGACAATAATATTTATAAATAACAAAAATATATGTACATGATAATTTTGTGACTAATCACCCGTGTATAATACATATGCTTGGGAGTATGTCAGCATCAGGTGAAGCATCTCCCAGCAGACAATTGTGGCCGATGCAATAGCCAATATTTCAGCATCATGTAGAGTCACTCAACTGTGCTGGCATGTGTGCTTCTCTCCTTCGGGGGCAGATCAAGATTGTGGTAATGCCGCAATGAAAACAGCAGGTTCTGGAAAAACTGTTTGATATGCAGTTTTTTTTTCATTACTGGGCAACACAGGATGACAAATCCAGAAGTACGCACGTGACGTCTTTCATTAGCTTAGCACCGTTAATATGCAATACATTGCAAACACGCCACCAACGCTCAACATAATTCACACAAGTGAGTTGAAAATTAACTCACGCATCACACCACGTAACACGCCCCTGTAGGGACTAGAGCCCGCATCGTGGGAAGACTGTTTTAGCCGCAGGTTTCTGATACATATCAGAAAGAGCATCCTTGTTTGTGGAGGGAGGGGAAGGGTCGCACCACCAGATTCGAGACATGCCGTGACCAAGAGCCAGTCGCACCATTGTTGCGCTAGTAAAGACGATCAAAACACCAGCATTGAGCAAACGCGTGCCCAGCTAGGTATCTGGCCAACACGTTGCCATGCGAAGCAGCTGGAGAGAACCGGGCGGACACGGGCGCTGACGTACAGCCTACTGCATCGGACGGCAGTGACCGCCAGTCTAGCGTGCCAGGCAGTGATATCAACAGCCCGGTCCATCAAACAACGCTGTCCGACAGAACGCCAGATAGTGATGACAACAACAGTCCAGTTCATCAGACGGCGGTGACCAACAGTCCAGTTCGTCAGACGGTGGTGACCAACAGTCCAGCCCGTCGGACGATGGTGACCAAGAGTCCGGTTCGTTAAACGAAGGTGACTAACAGTCCTGTCCATCAGACGGTGGTGACCAACAGTCCGGTCCGTCAGTCGGTGGCGACCAACAGTCCAGTGCGTCAGGCGATGGTGACCAACGGTGCATTCCGTCGACAGTAGTGACCAACAGCCCGGTCCGTTAGATGGTGGTCACCAACAATCGGGTACATCAGAGTGAACACCAACGGTATGGTTCGTCAGACGGTGCTGACCATTAATCCGGTCCGTCAGACCGTAGTGCCCAACAGTCCGGTCCGTCAGACGGTGGTGCCCAACAGTCCGGTCCGTCAGACGGCGGTGACCAACAGTCCGGTCCGTCAGACGGTGGTGACCAACAATAAAGTACACCAGACAGTGATGAAAAACAGTCCGGTCCGTGAGACGGTGGTGACCAACAGTACGGTCCGTCAGACGGTGGTGACCAACAGTCAGGTCCGTCAGACGGTGGTGACCAACACTCCGGTCCGTCAGACGGTGGTGGCCAAGAGTCCGGTCCGTCAGTCGGTGGCGACCAACAGTCCAGTGCGTCGGGCGATGGTGACCAACGGTGCAGTCCGTCAGACAGTAGTGACCAACAGCCCGGTCAGTTAGATGGTGGTGACCAACAATCTGGTGCATCAGACAGTGAACACCAACAGTGTGGTCCGTCAGACGGTGGTGACCAATAATCCGGTCCGTCAGGCGGCCGGCAGATCCGGGATGCGGGTGATCTGGAAGATCTTGACCTTGGAGACCTCGTCCATGAGGAAGCTGGACTGATTGTTGGCTGGCGTGGCCAGCAACCGCGGCTTCAGGCCTTGAACAGCTGGTGGCGACAAAAGCTGGTCGTCAATAGCGCGTAGCAATAACAATTGTCAGTAACAATAACACACCACAGCAAACAATGAAACAAGCAGCAATTCCCATCTGCCTTTGTTTAAATGACCCTGAGAGGCACGGCCCGCGACGAATGACAGTGACCGCACTGAAAGTTAGCTGGCGTCAGAGGGCCTGATGGACCGTGCTGAGCATTGCGACACGTTAAATCTTCGCCACCCAATTCTGCCGTTGATCTGGAGATGCACGACCGGATGGCAGTGGTCAGCTCTTACACAAGTTCTGATATACTTTGTTGTTGGTCACCACCGTCCGTCTTACAACCACTTTTTCTCCATATAAAAACATTTGCTGCATTGTTTTTTTGCACACATGGCATACCTCACACATATAACATATGATATAGTCTAATTAGTTATCACTTGACCCCAGCCTTACAATACTAACATAAATTCAATTTCTTGAATATGTATTATCATATATATATATATATATATATATATATATATATATATATATATATAATAGATTGCCACCACAGCACAAGCACGGCTGCTTCCAGTCGGCTGCCATTTTCGGCGCCGGGCGGCCGAGTCGGCCAGGCGCGTCGCTGACCTAGCTCGGCCATCAGGCGGGCAGTGGTGCCCTCGTTCCGGTCGGTCAGCGCCATCAGCACCTCCGGCGGCCGCCGCACGTGATCCAGCAGCAGCCGCAGCGTGCGAACCAGCGGCTCGTGCAGTTCCGGGTTGTAGGTCACATCTGAAGCAGTCGGATGGAGTCGGTGCTGTGGAGACATGACAGTGTAGTTCCGGGTTGTAGGTCACATCTGAATCAGTCAGATGGAGTCAATGCTGTGGAGACATGACAGTGTAGTTCCGGGTTGTAGGTCACATCTGAATCAGTCAGATGGAGTCAGTGCTGTGGAGACATGACGGCGCAGCTTCAGGTCGTAGGTCACACATGAAGCAGTGAGGTGGAGTCGGTGCTGTGGAGACATGACAGCGCAGCTCCAGGATGTAGGTCACCTCCTTGTTGACCTGAGACGCTCAACTTTGAGGGGGGGGGGGGTTACGTCGACACCGCACGAAATGTGGGAGAATAATGACATCATCATCATCAATGTTAATATCAAGTGTTATTGGATCCTTTTGCTTGAGCAGTCATAAAGAATAATCTCTGCAATCATCAGCGTCGTCACGACCGTTCAGGTTCCCGTGCCACCCACCAGCAGTGAGCACCAGATCCACGTCTAGGCCGCCGGCCTCCTCGGCGGTGAAGGTAAACCAGTCCAGGGTGCCGGCGCGCAGCTCCGTGCCGTCCAAGGTCATACGCAAATCACCGACGCAGGTGGCGCCACCGTCGGCCGGACCGCCGCGCGGTTTTAGCGGCGCGCTGGCCGGCGCGTCGGAGACAAACGCCGCGCACGCCGACTCGTCCACAACTGGCAAGTCGTCCTTCGCGAGTTCGAGATTTTTCAGGACGTTGTATTTCAGCATCTGAAATTATGAATGCACCATAAGCTATGCACAAAGTTAGCAATTGCTCTGCGCAAGACTTCGGAATCGAAGATCCTCGGTGCAGATGCACCCCAGGATAACATGAAAGATGGTTGGAAATTCTGGAGTCCATTATTCAATTGTTAGGAATACTTTCTGCAAGCGGATCTAATTATCCCAATCACGAGAACAAAAGATACAGATACTTCAGATGTATCATGCATAACGCGTTGACCTCGGCATAGATCGACAACGATAACGATAACGAGAACGATAACAAATAACCGAAACCTAAGCTCAGTACCATAGATCCATGAGTGGTGATCAGGTGTGGTGATCAGGTGTGGTGATCAGGAGTGGTGATCGAGACAGTATCCGGAAGCAGTTAATAAATATCCAGCCAGTGCAGTACAGGACGTAGCAGCGCCGGAGGCGTCGGCGCCGCGCCCAGGCGTGCCACCCTGGCCCCCTGCGGCGACCGCGCCACTCCACTGACCTCCACTACCAGGGGATGGCCGTCCGTCACGTGGTAGGAGGCCGGTGAGCACGTCCTGCACAGCGCCAGACCTGCCGACGGCCGGACGGCGGGTGTCAGGTGGCGGCAGTGGTCGGAAAAGACAGGCACGCTCGCCGCTAGCGCCGCCCTCACGCCCCCCCCCCCCCCCCCCCCACCCACCCCCCTCCTGCACTGCCAGCGAACAGCGGGCGTCATGGCAGTAATGCAGCGAACGCTGCCGAAAGGCTCGATAGCAATGGTCCACAAGACGCTGTATTCAGCTTGCGACACTGCCGTTGGGAGGGTGCGCGCACGCGCCGGCGGGTTCGTCGACACCAGACAGATGGCGTGTGTGTCGGCTCGTGATGGCTTGTGCGCTGGCGACTTCGGGGCGCGGCGTCGCACGCCTTTCCCTACCCGGAATCTGCAGGAATGCGTGCGCGTGCACAAGCATGAACAGCGGCCAGATGAACGCAAGGGTAAGAGCATCACGTCGTCCAGCAGTTGCCAGCACTTGATTCCGGTTACCGACGCGCAGATTCCCGCCGACAGCACGACCTTCGCGTCCATGAATCACTGTTCATTTGTGCGTGCCTGTGCGTGCGCGTTTGACTGCACACGCGTGTTGAATTGCGAACATACACGTGTGCTGCTCTGGTATCTCGGCGCACATCGCACGCCTGAGTCAGCGTCTGCAAGCCTGTGCTCGAGCACGCGCGTCGGCGCGGTGCGCCGGCGTGCCCGGGCGCGCGGCGGTGCCAGCACTGACCGGTCAGGCCGAGGCCGGCCCCCAGCTCGAGCACCCGCCTGCCCTGGATCGCCTCCGGCCGCAGAAGGTACCAGTCCAGCAGCGCTTTGCCCGCCTGTGGACGCCGCCGAGCGTCATGACGGCGCGGCCGGTGCGGGAGTGGCGCCACCGGCCGGTGCAGGAGTGAAGGTGCAGCCGGGGGCGCGCCATCTGGCTCGGGCAATTGGTGGCCAGTTGGAAAAGCAAAATACGCCACCGATGATATCAAGAGATAGTTCATTGACCGGCAACAAGTTAACAACACGACACACAAGACACATGTGAGCCTTATTGAAGCAACCGTCGGCGACAGCTTGCTTGCGACAGCGTCGAGCACTGGCCGCACTATCCCGATGACTGTTTGGCCGCGGTGCCGCTCTGTCGGCCGGTGCCACCCTCACCTGCCACGTGCGCAGGCCTGTAGTGTCGGCCGGTGCCACCCTCACCTGCCACGTGCGCAGGCCCGTAGTGTCGGCCCGTGCCACCCTCACCTGCCACGTGCGCAGACCTGTAGTGTCGGCTGCGGCGCCGCTCTGCCGGCCCGTGCCACCCTCACCTGCCACGTGCGCAGGCCTGTAGTGTCGACCGGTGCCACCCTCACCTGCCACGTGCGCAGGCCTGTAGTGTCGGCCGGTGCCACCCTCACCTGCCACGTGCGCAGGCCTGTGGTGTCGGCCGCGGCGCCGCTCTGCCGGCCCGTACCACCCTCACCTGCCGCGTGCGCAGGCCTGTAGTGTCGGCCGCAGCGCCGCTCTGCCGGCCCGTGCCACCCTCACCTGCCACGTGCGCAGGCCCGTAGTGTCGGCCCGTGCCACCCTCACCTGCCACGTGCGCAGGCCTGCAGTGTCGGCCGCGGCGCCGCTCTGTTGGCCCGTGCCCCCTCACCTGCCACGTGCGCAGGCCCGTAGTGTCGGCCGCGGCGCCGCTCTGCCGGCCCGTGCCACCCTCACCTGCCACGTGCGCAGGCCCGTAGTGTCGGCCCGTGCCACCCTCACCTGCCACGTGCGCAGGCCTGCAGTGTCGGCCGCAGCGCCGCTCTGCCGGCCCGTGCCACCCTCATCTGCCACGTGCGCAGGCCCGTAGTGTCGGCCGCGGCGCCGGTCTGCCGGCCCGTGCCACCCTCACCTGCCACGTGCGCAGGCCCGTAGTGTCGGCCGCGGCGCCGGTCTGCCGGCCCGTGCCACCCTCACATGCCACGTGCGCAGGCCTGTAGTGTCGGCCCGTGCCACCCTCACCTGCCACGTGCGCAGGCCTGTAGTGTCAGCCGGAGCGCCGGTCTGTCGGCCCGTGCCACCCTCACCTGCCACGTGCGCAGGCCTGTAGTGTCGGCCGCGGTGCCGCCCTGCCGGCCCGTGCCACCCTCACCTGCCACGTGCGCAGGCCTGTAGTGTCGGCCGCGGCGCCGGTCTGTCGGCCGGTGCCACCCTCACCTGCCACGTGCGCAGGCCCGTAGTGTCGGCCGCCATCAGACGGCGGTCCTCCCAGAGCGCCACCACCGCCGTCTCGGTCAGCTGATACACCACGTGGCCGTCGGTGCGGTCGGCGTCGGCCGCCGAGCTGAGCTGGCCGTGGATGTGGTACGCCAGCTCCGGTACCTCCCGCCCGCTGGCCTCCAGCTGCAAGCGCAAGCGGCAGACATGTTCTCGCAGGTGTCACACTATCACAACCAAGGTACAAGGTACACGGCGGTGCGGGCTTACGGGCTCGACCGAAGCACTGCACGTCTGACCTTCCTAGAAGACGAGTAAAAAAAGCTAGCATCTCTCGCATTATGTTGGACATCATGACAGCTCTTAGCTATTAACCTCAGAGTGTCCTCAACATAGCATTGCATGGCCTTGACACGCTTCCAAGTCCAGCAAATCATTCGAAGAATATCCAACGATGAAACAACAAAAGCAACAAATATCCGAATTCTTACACCAAGCTCAACATCTGCTGTACATTCATGCCACAGGCACCTTTTTGATGATATCGCCGATGATACGAAAGCGGTATCTCGGAGGCGGCGGACACCGCAGGGCGAAAGGCGACAGGAACAGGTGGAACAGCAGCCGGAGGACAGCATCGCGGAACTCGTCACCATCCAACCCGGCCACCAGCGACCCGACCTGCGGCAGCAGACCGCTGCATTACCGACAAGTATTGCAGTATGTCATCACATAACAAACCGAGTAATAAAGTAGGAAGTGCAATGAAATCGCAACACGTCATCATATACAACGTAATAAAGTAAAAAAAATATTTAACATAAAGTAGAAATGAAATCGAATACAGGTGTACAGACATGAAAGATTGAATGTTTGACTGCTGACAATAACTGACAACTGACTATGCACTTTTGACTGGTCACCTCAACTGATCCCGCTAACCCATTTGGCCCGTGGCCACCATGACCCGGCATTCCAATGGCGTGGCATGCATGATGAGATTCCGAAAGTATGGGTTAATTTATTGGAAGCGAATTTTCAACTCCTGGGTTCAGTCACGCTCCGTTGCCACCCTCGTCCTTCAACAAGCCCACTGTCGCTAAGGCATATTCCAGACCGCCGCACACCCACGCATACGCATGGCCGAGACTGCACATCAGCTTTGCTCGTAACTCCATCTGAGACTGTACGATTATAGCTACACCTCAATTCCCCCACTCGGAAGTAAACAAACAGGAAGTAAACAAACACTCGGAAGTAAACAAACAGGAAGTAAACAAACACTACACTTCCAAGTGAACTGTGCAAACAACCAATCACCGCGCTGACGGGGGGCCCGCGTGCCGTGCTGAGAACGCCGAAGGAGCGGGTTAGAAGACAGGGGCAGAAAACTCCCCACTCTCCGCCCCCCCCCCCCCGGGGGTGCAGGATTAACACAGGAACAGGGGACAGGGAGCGACCGCAGGCACGGGTCGGCAGATACACTCCGGATCGGTGTTCGTGACGGTCGCAGGCGTCCGGCGCGGACGAGACGTCCAGCGCGTCGGCCAGCTGGACGTCCCGCGCTGGACGTCCAGCGCGGGACGTCCAGCGCGGACGAGACCGACGGCACGACGCGTCGGCCAGCTCGGACGCGGTGCCGACCCCAG